>NW_027527878.1:184426-318231 GCF_008692635.1 Crocuta crocuta | reverse complement strand
TCCTAGAAATAAAAAAACATTAAAAAAAAAAAAAAAAGTTTAAAAAAAAAAATTGAAATACTGAAAACAAATAAATTTCCTATTATTGCAAGATTGTAGGGTGCTCCCGAAATTTATGCTAACCAGAACAGCATTTACAGCAAAATAACAAGACTCTGTGCCCCATCCTCAGCAATATAGAAGGATCTGAGGAGTTAAACTGAGCCTCATATAAGATTCCAGATACAGTCATGGAATGCATCACAAGAACTTTCTTAAGGACAAATAGAAAAAAATAAATAAATAATAAAGATTGGTTTAGCTATCAGCAAGGCTCAGATAGAACACTTTACCAATAATCTTACTCCTGTTTTATCTAAAAAGTACACCAAACAAAAACATGGAAGGAAGAAAAACTCTACAGTGTTACATTCACATAAATTCAAAATGTATTTATGACCTACATTCTGCAACTCCAGTTTGACCTCTGATTTCTTGGGAGCCCTAGAAGTGGTATAATGCCACTAAACCTACTAGGATGACCTTCCAATTCGATGCCATGTAACTTATACACCAAAAGGGCAGCTCATAGGTCTTAGATTTCCCATATTTGAGTAACACTATGGTTTTATGTGATACTCTAATAAAATATAAAACTCTATATTCTGTGGCTAAACTCAACATAAGAAACAACAGGTGCTGGCAAGGATGTGGAGAAAGGGGAACCTTTCTTGCACTATTATTGGTAGGAACGTAAAGTGGTGCAGCCGCTCTGGAAAACAGTATGGGGTTTCCTCAGAAAGTTAAAAATAGAACTACCCTATGATCCAGCAATTATACTAGTAGGTATTTACCCAAAAAATACAAAACTACTAATTCAAAGGGATACATGCACCTCAATGTTTAGAGCAGCATTTCCTACATTAGTCAAATTTTGGAAACATCTCAAGTGTCCACTGACTGATGAATGGATAAAGAAGAGGTGGTTATATATACAATGGAATATTACTCAACTATAAAAGGAATGAAATCTTGCCATTTTCAACAAAATGGATGGAGCTAGAAAGTATTATGCTAAGCAAAATAAGTCAAAGACAAAAAGCATATTATTTCACTCACATATGGAATTTAATAAACAGAACAAATGAGAAAAGAAGAGAAAAAGAGAGAGGCAAACCAAGAAACAGACTTCTTAACTACAGAGAGGAAACTGATGGTTACCAGAGGCAGGGAGGTGATGTGTGAAATAGATGATGAGAATTAAGGAGTGTACTTATTGTGATGAACCCCAGGTGATGTATGGAAGTGTTAAATCACTACATTGTATACCTGAAAGTGATATTACACTATATGCTTACTTAAAAATAAAAATAAAATAAAAGCAACACATATTTCCAAAAAAATAACCCATATTCTGCAATAGGATATTGGCTCTATAAGAATATTGCACTACTTGCAAATGCAAACTGTGCAAAATTTTAAGTTAAACCCTCTAATTCATAGAGATTTTAACCTGATAAAAAACTGATTAACACTGGCACTAGCCATGAAGGTCACCATGTTGCTGTGCAGGTGCATTTTGACATAATTCACTCAATGAATGCAGTAGTCCCCTGCCTCTTATCTGTGGGGGATACATTCCAAGGTCCCCAGTGGATGCCTGAAACTGTGGATAATACCAAACCCGATATGTACTATGTTTTTTTTCCTATACATACATATTATAAAGTTTAATTTATAAATTAGGTACTGTAAGACATTAACAACTGTAACTAATATTGAAATTGAATGATTATAACAATGTATTAGAAAGCTATGTGAACATGGTCTTTTTCTCTTTCAAAATATCTTATTGTACTATACTCACTCTTCTTGTAATGATATGTGATGATAAAATGCCTACGTGATAAGATGAAATGAGGTGAATGATGGAGGCATTGTAACAAAGTGTTAGGCCACTACTGACTTTCTGTCTTTGCATCAGAGGAAGGATCATCTGCTTTAAAGCCATGAATGGATTCAGGTAACTGAAACAGTAGAAGGCAAAACCATGGAAACGGACTACTTACTGTATGACCTCCATATTACCCAAAAAGAGAGCTTTAGCAACCCTATCCTGCACTCACTTGAAGGCCACCCATTCAGACACCAAAACCCTCACTCACAGAAAAGCACATCGTTCTTCCCAGAAGACCCAGCAGCACACACCTTGAGTATTTCAGTTCCGGTTCAGATTCCAGAAGAGCAATACCACTTATTTCGTCTGAACTGGAGACCGATAGATGTGCGAAACTAGAATCAACCCAAGAGAACAGTGAGAGTAGCTATCATTTAGTGAATGCTTACCAAATGCCAGGTACTATCCTAATTACTTTCCAGGCTTTAGTCATTTATTTTTCACAAAATACTTTGAGCTGTGTATTACTATTCTCATTTTACAGCCTAGGAAGCTGAAACCCATGGAGTTGAGGCTACATATCCAACAGCATATAGCTAATAAAAAAAAAAATGAACCAAGGATTTAACAAGGTCTGTCTAATCACAAAGACTTCTTTCTATTACAATACTGTCTGGAATGATAGAGTAGCTCTTAGTATCCAAAGGTTCCAAGAGACTAATTACTTTCAATCCCTTCAAGCTGATCCCAACCCTCAAAACCAATGTACTATATACATGATGGCCACCCTGGAACTGAATCCCCTGTGAAATCTCCAGACTTCGTCACCAAACATGTTTCACATGCATGGGATAATTTTTACAGCTAACTGACATTTTCTGTAATCACAAGAGAAACTGAACAGGAGAAAAAAAAAAAAAAACTCCTGCAATGAGGGGAGTAGATGGGGGATGGGAACTAAGAAAAATAATGAGAGGGGAAGGATACAAAGGTAAAGGGAGAACCAGAAGCTGAGACAGACACCAGATTATTATTTGAAAGCTGTTACTTTGTTAAATGAAACCTGGGACTCCAGGGTCTTTGAAAAGTAAGTGTGAAGAAATGAGAGACTTTTGCCAATAGACTCAGTAAAAATAAGCAGCTACAACAGTGTAGCCCATTGTTTTGAACCTTCTTTTAGCCAACTTACCCAAATTTAAACACGACAGCCAGTTTCATAAATTCTTTCCACTGCCTTTTTTATTTCTGTTTTTTTAATGCAGGTTTAAATCAGAACTTTTTCTATTTCTTTTCTCTACCTTTAAAATAAGTCCTAACAGCACATTTTCTTAGACCCCAGCATCACCAATAATCAAAATGCTTACTCATGTCCAGCTATGTTTCTAAGGGTCTTTGGGCTACTTTTATTTCTGGTGATCTCTTTATAACTTTATTTTGCCTCATCATTTCTACCTTTACTTTAAGCAAGCTAGATTTAGGTAGTTCATCTAGTAGTACTTGTTTTCTCCAGTAAGATAAAACAACTATGCCATCCATGAACTTCAAAACCAAGACTTCAACATCACATTAATTTGACGTACTTTTACTTTTGACTTCCAAATCACTTTAATAAACTGTTTCCCTATTCTAATTGGACCAAGTAGTTAGTCATGTAAATACTACTCTAGCTGGCATGCTAGATTTCCTCACCATTCATCTTCTGCCATAACCACTGGATCACATCATACAGCACTAAAGTTGTATTTACCATTCACTAAGTTCCAGGCACTGAAAAGGTACCATTCCACAATCATGGACAAGCTCCATAATCTTATTTCTCATGTACCCAGGCTAAAGAGTATTCTCTTTAAGAGCTATGATATTGGGTCAATATTTTCCACCATACATTCATACTGCCCAATCTGAGCTAGGCTCTTAATTTTTTTTTAAGAAACTCATCCCTTCATTCACATATCTCAATATCTGTTCAACCTCTACCATGTGACAAGCCTAATTCCATGTATTAGAAATACAAGAATAAATGAATTAGACAAAATCCCTGCCATCATGAAGCTTATAATTTTTGAAAAAGACAAAATAAAAGTATATAATATCAAGTAATGATAAATGTTATGAAGAAGCTGGGATCCATCTAAATTTAGTTCTCTAATATACTCCTTTTAGTGGCCTTTTTCACTTTGCTCACACTATATTGTCACTAAACCTATGTAGATTTTCTATCCTTCAATTTTACAGATAAGAAAGGGGCTAAACTCTGGACTCCTCTACAGCTCAAATAATCTGTACCTTCACCCAATGTCTCAGGGAGAATGTTGTCAGTTGAAAATAAAAGTAAACTCAACCTGCGCTGATTTATATAAAAAGGAAATTTATTGGCTGAAACTCTCAAGGTAATTAGGCTATAAGCACATAGAAAATTTTCCAGTTCTTTTGATTTTCTCTTTTCCCCACTTTTCCATTTTTAAGCTTCATCCTCAAGCTGGTTTCCCTCATTTGAAAGACAGCTTCCAGCAGCATGTCTCCTCATTCACATCCTAAGAGTAAGACTGAGTCACTTTTACAGCATCACAAAAAAATCCTAAAAATCCTAAATTCCGGCTAGATCACCACTGAAACAATTATCAGGAAATGCCTTGGGAAGACTGGATTTGAATGTGAACTTATCAGCAGAGCAAAGGAGGTGAGATAACACTGACTGGCTTAGACCAATCAGGACAGAATCAAAGCTGGGGTCAATTCCACTAACTTTCATGCCCAGCACATGGTAGATGGATAGTAAGAAAACTACCACAACATTCTTTGATTTATTCTTTTCTCCACAGTATGTTTCTAAAGAAGCAATATACTTCCTCCTTGATAAGACAATTTGAATTTTAGAATGACCATTGTTCTTGAAAAAAATTTATACAAAATAATTTTGAAATTCTGAAATTAAGACACACATAAGAGTAATTCAAATAAATGTTTATATCCTGCTACATACATTGCATTGTGCTTTCCTAACTGTGTAACCACATTACCTTCATACTGCCTACTTTGCTTACTTAATTGATGAATATCATACAGTTTTGTCAGGTGTATTTATTTTGTATATGTCACATCTCTTAATATATCTGTATTCTGTGACTGTTGCAATAACCATAACTCAAGAAAGGCAAAGAAAGGGTTTAGATCACTTAGGGATGAAGATATAGGTCATCCTAGCAGGAAAATAACCCAGACCAGCTAAGGTTTTGGAAAAAGGTAAGGAAAATATAAATTGGATAATGAAGGAGAGAAACTATAAATATCAGTTATGCCCTTGAGACTAGATTCAGTAGTAAAGGCTACAGATTGTCTCACCAATCATCTCAACTCAAGATTTTTAGACAATGGCAATTTGTCATTGCCTTGAAGAAGACCCTACCCTGATTGAAATTGTACCTATCCTTATAAGGAGAAATTAAAGTATCTTGTTCTTCCCGAAATGGAAGCCCAATATTATAATGTGGGAGCTAAATATCATGGGAGAGTACCTGTAGATGTATATCTGATACATAAAACTTCAAATATGTCCAGCTTCAGAATTTGAGTTGCTTATTCAGTTATGTTTCTTGTACTTCCAGTAAGCTCTATTACCAAAAATAGGCAAGGCATATCGAATTTTTAATTAGTTGCTGTTTTAATAGACATTTACCTTCACATGACAAAATTATAATCAAGGAGTTAGAACACAATAACTACTTACCTAGACTTACCTCTAATACTATGATGCATACAACTCAATCATTATTATCATTATTATGAAGACAATTGGGAATATTTTACTGACTCTGATCATCCTGATGAATATCATCTATCAAGGTGTTGGCAAAGCGCAGGAGTAACAGTTAATAGTGACTTATAGTGATAAAATACTTGATGTCAGAAATTTTCACAAATAAACTTTTCTTTTTTTATTTCAAGAACACAGTAAGAGACTGTATGCATATATTGCCTCAAAACAAAGCTAATTCCTTCCCCAAAAACAAAGAATATCTCAGCAAAATTGTCCACTGGGGTCCAGTGCAATAGAAGAAATAAACCAATAAACATAGAACATAACAGATTTGTTCCCCTGCCAACTATTTGCTCCTAGGCAAGTACAAAATCAGTTCCCTTTTCCAGGTTCCTGTCACTACTAAAAGAACATTTATCTTTTGTGTCTTCACCAAGTCTAGATATAACCTTCCTGTGTGACTATTATATAGTTCCTTAAACTCACATGGTAGTTCTTCATGTTCTCCTGTTAAATTTTACCCTGGATCCAGAGAGTATATAATTATGACTCTCTATGATTCATTCATAATTTTTTCATTATTTCACTTAACCTATTTTTCAAAATTAAGTTGCTAAAATTACTTTTTACCTTCAATCTACTTGTAACACTGCATTATTCTCTATCCACAACTTTTCTTCCTGCCTTCAAGAAAGTAGCCTTTTTAATATTATCTATAGCCATTCAGGCACTCTGTGCCTTTTTTTTTTTTAATGTTTTATTTATTTCTAGGAGAGAGAGAGAGAGACAGCGTGAGCAGGGAAGGGTCAGAGAGAGAGGAAGTCACAAACTCCGAAACAGGCTCCAGGCTCTGAGCTGGCAGTCAGCACAGAGCCCGACACGGGGCTCGAACCCACGAACCGCGAGATCATGACCTAAGCGAAAGTCGGACGCTTAACCGACTAAGCCACCCAGGCACCCCTATATTATCTATAATAAATTAAAATCTTTCTGCCTGCCAGCTTTTGTACACCATGATCATCAATACCTGATAATTATTTTAATAAAGAGTCACTGGAAATATTCTTCTAACCCATCCAGTTTCTTTGACCTACTTCCTATGGCTGTTCCCCAGCAAGAAGTCCAAGGCCCATCACCAGTCCATAATCTTCTTTCTATTCCAATCAACCACAATGCTCTTTGCAGACTAAAGTGAACCCAGACTCCTAGGCAAGACAAATTGGCAAGAAGAAGTAGAATCTAGAGCTGCCATCAAGACAGTGACATTGATAAATTCCTCATAAGTAGCTTTAAACATCTACTTTTTAAATTAATAAAAATATCACAGTAAAGACTCGTTCTTTGTGAGGGGCGAGCCCAGGCAAAATTTTAGAATAGGGTTTTTTTTTCTGGAGCACCCAAACCTCCCCTGTAGAGTCTTTCCAGAAAGGCCACACACCTCATGTAAAGCAATCAATGCATTTGTGTTTCTCCTTCCATCTTAATAAAATTCATAGGAGAGAATCTCTTGATTCTTATTTAAAACTTATGACTAAATGTGTTGTTATTACCTTTCTTACATGAATTTTCTTTTCAAATATAACCCAGATGTATAAAACTAAAAGCTTAGTATCTAGAAGTAGGTTAGGGAGGAATAGTGGTTATATGTTCCTCTTCCCTGCACAATACTCAGATTTTGCCATGAGATGCTACCCTTACCCTTAAATGGAAGTATGGTAAAATTATCTAACACAATCACTTGTCTTCCCTAGATTTGCATTGTTTAACAGAGGGTCTCAAAGGCTAACAATTTTTGGCTTCCATCCCAAAACAAAAAGAAGCATCCTAATAGGGATGTACTTTCCTTTTTGTCCTAGATCAGGGATTCTCTCAGGTTCTTGTACTTTAGAATTTTCTAATTCTAAATCTACATCTGTCCAGTAAATTTCATTTTGTTACAGTTTGCCAGAGACTCTTTCTATTGCAACTACAGAAGTTACACTTAAAAGAAGGAAAAAAAATTGGATGTAGAATAGCCCTTACTACTTGGCTAAAATCTGTATATGTGGATAATTGTCTGTGCCATCTTTGCAGCAGGGGTCCTGTACTTCAAATTCTGGAGAAAAAATGGATCTTATACTTCATTTCCAGTAAAATTCTCTCTTACACATAGCGTGAATCCTCTTTGGTGTTAATTTCTTTCCAGCCTCTGACCTCAGCAAGATAGACACTGAGCTACATGAAAACAGTTTATTTTAATAAATTTAATAAATTTTATTTTTTTAATAAATTTATAATTTATTTTTTCATTTTAATTGGAATGAGAATTAGTTTGTTAGAAAAATCACTGACTCTTCATGATACTATCCCAAATGTCCAACAGCAATATTAATGAGAGACAGAGAGAAACAGTGACCAGAAGAGATAAAATAGAAGTCAAACTTGTCATTAAAAACTGGTTGGAAAAATTTTGTTTTGAGGAAAATAACACTAAGAATTATGATGTTCATCTTAAAATATGTTAAAAACTATCATGCAGAAAAGTTAAAACTCAGAATGAAAGGTAAATTCAACAGGATGCCATATTTAGTTCAATGTAAGAAATGCCTTTCAATGAAAGTTTCCCAAAAAGAAAACTAGCCACCGGGTTAGAAAGTTTTCCACCTCCAGAAATTTTAATAAGAGGCATAAATCGCATTTGTGGTGTGGAGAACTAGAAAATTCAACTATCAGTTTCTATATTTCTAAGTACCTCAAACTAAAAATTTTCATGTTCACTGTGCTTCATGTTCACAGTTCACAGTACTATCTAATATCTATCCAATTAAAATGTTTCATACAGAGGTAATCATATATAAAAAGAAACAAATGAATTCCTGAAAGTTCCCCCCAAATGTTGTACAGCTTGCCTTTTGATTTCCTTTCTAGAACTGTACTCCTTGGATTCATGCCTTGTAAGTTAAATAAAATTAATTTTTCATGTATTATTTACAAAGTAAGTTACCATTTTCAAACAGGAAAAAGTCATCTAGGAGAGACCAGTAGCAGATGTCCTTACTTAAACTCTGGGTTGGCAAATTCAGGATGGCCTCGTCTCAGAGTAACAGCAACTGTTTATTGGTTACAGTTTTCATATTAATCTGGACCAAATTTTTCTACCATCATTTCCATTATGGAAGCTTTTAGTTCTGCATTTATAGTGTTTAGGAAGGGTGGTAGGCATATGTTTTATGCAGGTTTTTTAAGAAGGAGCTTCCAGATTAGTGGGTTGATCAAATAATAAATATAGTTGTTGCATTCCAGGGGTAGGAAAGGCACAGTAACAAACTGTTTTATAACAACTGCTTAAGTTGTTACAATGTCATAATATTTTTTCTATCCATACCACAAAAGGCTCTGGTGATGTGATCTATGTATAGGATCAATGCTAACTCCATATAACACATTACCATAGCAAAAGGGACATGGACTGGCATCTGCAATCAGATATACTTAAGGATATGTGAGTCCTAAACTAACCATTCTGTTTCCTGCCTTTTCTTACCAATTTTAACATTTTCAAAACTGAAAATATCCCTTACAATCAACTAACCATTAAGAAAGATACTTTAGCATCTTACCTACATATATACCTAATATGTCCCTTACCATATGCATGGATGGTCAAATTTTACAAAGATGTAAATTCAAATAAACTCATTACAAATATGCAAGAAAAATTTGCCTCCATGTTGTCTCTTTGAAGGGTCATATCCACAATTGACTTAGGGAATTTAACTCATTAACTTAAACAATTAGAAATTAATTGACCTGTGGAGTTGAAGGTAGCCTGAAAACATGAATATTATGCATCATATCTTATATCAAGGACATTCAGATTCAATATTCAATATTCCAGCATGAGATCAACCTGGCATTTAACAATTATTTATAAAATTAAACACCCAACACGCACACACCATTCTTTTCCTTTGTTTTTATGCAGTATTTTTAAAAACTTTTTAATGTTTATTTTTGAGAGAGAGAGAGAGACAGAGAAACAGAGTGTGATCGGGGAGGGGGGTAGAGAGAGTGAGACACAGAATCCCCAAAGCAGGATCCAGGCTCTGAGCTGTCTGCACAGAGCCCAACTTGGGGCTCGAACTCACAAGCTAGGAGGTCATGACCTGAGCCAGAGTTGGATGCTTAACGAACTAAGCCACCCAGGTGCCCCTATGTAGTACTTTTATACATTACTTGGTCACTTGAAAATATACAAAATACATTTAATAAGAAATCCTTCATTAATTTATCTTTAAGTATTTTTAGTATGTCTGTTGTTACGTTGCCCATATACCTTAAAACAATTGTTTTCAAAGACCTTGACAAAGAAAATAATGAAAAGGTTGGAAAGTCATTTAGCCTATTAAATGCTTCTCTACCTTTCAAGATTGATAAATTCTGGATAGACTAGAAAAAAAAAAGAAACTAAGTGTTCAGTGCTATAAAATAAACAAAAGGGGCACCTGGGTGGCTCTGTTGGTTTAGTGTTCTTCTAAATTCAGCCAGGTCATAATGTCATGGCTCGTGAGTTCAAGTCCCACATTCAGCTCCCTGCTGTCAGCAGAGAGCCTACCTCATATCCTCTGTCTCCCTCTCTCTCTCTGCCCCTCCCCCACTTGTTCTCCTTTAAAATAAAACATTTTGTAGATAGATAGATAGATAGATAGATAGATAGATAGATAGATAGATAGATAGACAAATGTAACAGAATCTTCTTTTCCTCTTCCAGATTTCAAATCCACAACTTTGAAGGAAACAAAACAATGAAGAAGAGATTGAACAGATCTTGCTTAGATTATGGGAACACTAAGTAACCACTTTACAACCTCTTCTAAATTGAAAATAAACAGGGGTGCCCAAGTGGCTTAGTCANTCCTAGAAATAAATAAAAAATATTAAAAAAAAAAAAAAGAAGAAGAAAAGAAACAGCTTAGCACATTATGGAAGGATTCCATTCTAGAGTTACGTGTTCAGTTCTTAAATACCACTTATTATTTAACAATGCTATGGTCCTCTTAAATACTAAACAATATTTAAGAGCGTCAACAAACCAGAATATATTCAAAGGTAAGTGGTTAGGTGGAAAGCCATTTGAAGCTACGTCAAGAGGAACAGTTGAAAAAAATCAGATTGTTTAGTTTGGAGTAAGAAACATCAGCACAACAAGAAAGGGCCATGATAAACATTTTTGATAAACATTTTTAATTCTGAAGGTGTTTTGTGGCTATAGGGTTTAGAAATTTTGGTACATTAAGAAGTTACAGGGATGCAAATTTAGTTCAATAAGAGAAAAAGACTGAAAACACAGATATGTTTGAAGACAAAACGACCACATAATACTAGGAGGCCTTGTACTGCTGGAGCTATTCTGGTAAAGCCTGGATAATTATGTGGTGGAAATGTATGGAGGGAATTCAAGTAATTGGCTGATGAATACCTGAATTATATTTTTTTAACATTTATTATTTTTGAGAAAGCACAAGTGGAAAAGGGGCAGAGAGAAGGGGACAGAGGATCTGCAGTGGGCTCCACATTGATAACAGTGATCCCAAAAAGTGACTTAAACTCACAAACTGTGAGATCATGCCCTGAGCCGAAGTCAGACACTTAACCTACTGAGCCACCCAGGCACCCTCTAAAATAGAAACCACTCTCAGTGGTTTCACTATCTTCCCCAAAAGGAATTCCCACTGTTCCTCTGGAGTATCTATTACAAGCTTGGTAGAAAACGTAAAGTTAATGAAAGGTCATGGTAAAATAAAAAGTGAAAGAGTGAAAGTGTTCCATAAAGATTAGTGGGTGTGTACACGCAGATACCTGTGAGTGCACATACACACAAATTCACTTCCAAGCCTACACTGGAATTCACAAAAGCACTTAATGGAAACAAAGGATTAACATGCTAAATCTCAAAAATAAATATTTTCTTTATAAATCACAAATGGGTGGTTAGCTAACTCACACTGCATGGTAGATATGACCAGACAGATGACTAGACACAGGATAGTGTTAACTAAAGGAGACCAAGAGTTTTTCCAAATTAAATTGCATGTCAAATGACCCCTAGAAATTTTTTCTGTATTGTTTGACATTTTCTACAATGAAAATAAGTATCATAATAAAAACAAGGTTATTTTCACTGAAGAAACATGTAGCAGTCTTAAAACATTCCTTCAAATTACTTGATATCCTCCTATCTAGAGATGGGGTTAATGTTCCCCCTCCCCTCAAATCTGGATTCTGACTGATGGACCAATAGAATACATCAGAAGCAATCCACTGCCAGTTTCCACACCCAGGTTTTAAAAAAAATTGGCAGCTTCCACTTTCTGCTCTTAGGATACTCAATCTTGGAACTAAGCCCACGTTTCATGAGGAAGTCCAAATACCCAACAGATAGGCCAACATGAAAAGGAATCCAGATGCCTGGTCTTGAGACCCATATGAGCTCCCCTCCAACTTAGTCAAAGCCATGTATGTAAGTCCTCTTGGAAGAGATCCTCTAGTATCCCATCAAGTTATCCCAGCTGACTTTGTGGAACAAACATAACCCTGCAAAAATGAAGGCTGAATAAATAACAGTTGTTCATTTTAAGTACCCAAGTTTGGAGTGGTTTGTTATACAATGATAGGTAACAAAAATCAAAATCAAAACAGGCACTAGCAACATACATCTTACTTCAAAATTTTCTTCTTTAGGCATCTATTGCTTTCTTATACTTAGAGTACCAATTTCCCAATTTTGCCTAACGTATCTCTTTTATGGATCTTACATGGATAGAGTGTACTACAGAAGATCTATATTTTTCAAAAGATCTAAATAAGTTAATTATAATTTTTATTTGAGAATTATATAGTATTCTTTGAGATCATTACAAATATTGGAAAATTAATCAGAGAGGGGCCAACATGGCAGAGAAGTAGGGGGATCTGTACATCCTGTGACTCTCAAACAAAGAAGGGCTGAAGTCAAAGGACTCTGAACCCTAAGAGTGGAAGGAAAGGGGTCTATCAGAAAGCAGGCAGGAAAACCAGATGGACAATAGGTGCATGATTGCGAACTGGAGGACATAAAATGGGCTGTGGAGGCACAGAGGGGAGGGGTTCCCTTCTGCAGAGAGACAAAGGTAAGAGAAAGAACAGCTTGGGAAGTGTAGGTCTATATCTGGACAAGAGAAAAATCTCTGATCCCATCTCTAATTGCAAGGCTTTCTTCGGACTGGGGCCGGTTGCTCTGTTCACACTCCTGGGGAAGAGGGGAGTCACCTCAGGGTTCGGTGGTACGGCAGGGCACAGTGAGCAGTAGGAGGAACCGGTCCCCTGCTCTGAAGGGCTGCAGCACAGCCGCAGGAGCGCATATCGAGAGGCAACATTAATGTGCACAAAGTGGGAGTTTAAAACACAGCTAAGTGTGGGACATAGGCGATGGTGGAGTCAGACAGCCCACCTAATCTGCACCCACAGCACAGTAAGGACAGACCCCCAAAAGAGTGATGTGAGACACCTGGTCCGTGAAGACAAGGACTGAGGGGTCGTCATTTTTCTCCCCACAACCACCAAGGCTGGGCCTCAGGAATTGGTCCACAGGGCACAGAGCGGAGGCAGGACCCGCTTACACCAAACCACACCCCTCTGTGCTAGATAGCCCCTTATCTACAGGAGCTGGATAGATGCTGTGAACCAGACGGCCCCCTCCTCCAGACCAGTACTGCAGCACTGCCTAGATTAACTCTAGGTCAATTCTTGTTATTTAGATATATTCTCCCTTTTCTCCTTCTTATCTCTTTCCTCCTCTAGGCTGGTTACTTTGGTTATTGGTTTGCTTAAATAGACCTATTTAACCCATTCTCTTGATGCATGTTATACACCTCCTTCTTTCGTTTCTCTCTCTCTGGAATAATCAGGCCATATAGATTCTTTGACTAACTTTTTCTTTGTTTCTTTTTCCTTGCCTCCTTCCTTATTCTCCATTCTCTCCCTCTGGATTAAGCCTTTTAGTCTCTCTGCCCAGTCAATGTTCATTTTCTTTCTCTCTACCCTTGTCATTTCTCTCTTTGTATATGCTCCTCCAACAGCACTGCCTCCACCCTGTTCTTTACTTATAGCAGGTGTTTTTGTTTTTATGCTTTTAGATTGTCTTTTGTTTGAGGGGGGGTTGTTTTTGTCTGTTTGCTTGTTTGTTTCATTTGTTCGTGCATCTGCATGTTTTTGTTTCTTCTTTGGTTTGTTTGTTTGGGTTTCCAGGGCTACTTCAAGAAACAAAAAAAAAATACACCTGGTGGAGGATCAAAACATCACTATGAGTAGGGAAATAAAATAACCAAAGTCACAGGAACACAGAGCAACACTCTCCAAAAAACACCTCCTGAACAGCCAGTCCCTGGACAGTGTATGAACCCCTTGTAATATAACAGTACCCTCAGGTGCAGAGGACATAACAAGCTTTTAAAACTTACAAGGGACAGAAAACTAGCCAAAATGATGAAACATAACAATTCTCCTCAAAAGAAATTCCAGGAAGGAGTAACAGATAAAGAATTGACCAAAACAGATATAAGCAACATAACTGAACAAGAATTTACAATAATAGTCATAGAATTAATTTCTGGGCTTGAAAAAAGCATAGAAGACATCAGAGACTCCATTGGTGTAGAGATCAAGGCTCTTAAAAATAGTCATGATCAATTTTAAAATGCTATAAATGAGGTGCAAAATAAAATACAGTCAGCCGCAGCACGGACTGAAGAGGCAGAGGGAATAGGTGAATTAGAAGACAAAATTATGGAAAACGAAGAAGCCAAGAAAAAGAGAGATAAATTGATCCAGGAGTACAAAAGGAGAATTCGAAAACTGAGTGATGCAAACAAATAGAATAATATCCATATCCCAGGAATTCTAGAAGAAGAAGAGAGAGAAAAAGGTTGAAGGGATACTTGAACAATCATAGCTGAGAATTTCCCCAATCTGGGGAAAGAAACAGACATTGAAATCCAAGAGGCAAAGAGACATAACTTGAATCAATCTTCTGCACAACATGTTGTATGAAACTGGCAAAATACAAGGACAAAGAGAATTCTGAAAGGAGCTAGGGATAAATGGGGCTTAACACACAAAGGTAGACACATAAGAGTAGTAGCAGACCTATCTACTGAAACTTGGCAGGCCAGAAAGGAATGGCAGGAAATCTTCAATGTGATGAACAGGAAAAATATGCAGCCAAGAATCCTTTATCCAGCAAGCCTGTCATTCAGAATAGAAGGAGAGATAAAGGTTTTCCCAAACAAACAAAAACTGAAGGAATTCATCACCACTAAAGCAGCCCTACAAGAAATCCTAAGGGGGACTCTATGAGAGAAATGTTGCAAGGAACACAAGGTACCAGAGATATCACTACAAGCATGAAATGTACAGATAACAGGACGACTCTAAACCAATATTTTTCAATAACACTGAATGTAAATGGACTAAATGCTCCAATCAAAAGACTTAGGGTATCAGAATGGATTAAAAAAAAAAAGAAAAACAAGATCCATCTATATGCTGTCTACAAGAGACTCATTTTAGACGTGAGGACACCTTCAGACTGAAAGTGAGGGGATGGAGAAATATCTATCATGCTACTTGAAGTTAAAAGAAAGCTGCAGTAGCCATACTTATATCAGACAAACTAGACTTTAAAGTAAAGGTTGTAACAAGACAAGAAGAAGGGCATTATGTAATAATTACAGAGTCTATCCATCAGGAAGAGATAACAATTATAAATGTCTATGCACCAAATTCAGTAGCACCCAAATATATAAAACAATTAATCACAAACATAAGCAATCTTATTGATAAGAATGTGCTAATTGCAGGGAACTTTAATATTCCACTTACATAAATGGATAGATCAAATAGAAAATCTCTAAATAAACAATGACTTTGAATGACACATTGGACCAGATGGGCTTGACAGATATATTTAGAACTCTACATCCCAAAGCAATGTATTTCACTTTCTTTTCGAGGGCACATTGTACATTCTCCAAGACAGATCACATATTGGGTCACAAAACAGCCCTCAATAAATATAAAATAATTGAGATCAATCCGTGCACACTTTCAGATCACAATGCTATGAAACTTGAAACCAACCACAGGAAAAACTCTGGAAAGCCTCCAAAAGCATGGAGGTTGAAGAACATCCTCCTGAAGAATGAATGGGTCAGCCAGGCAAGTAGAGAAAACATTTAAAAATATATGAAAACAAATGAAAATGAAAACACAATAATCCAAACCCTTGGGAATGCAGCAAAGGGAGTCCTAAGAGGAAAATACATTGCAATTCAGACCTATATCAAAAAAACAAGAAAAATCACAAACACAAAACCTAACAGCACACCTAAAGGAACTAGGAGCAGAACAGCAAAGACACCCCAAACCCAGCAGCAGAAGAGAAATAATAAACATCAGGGCAGAAATAAACAGTATAGAATTAAAAAAAAAAACAAAACAAAAAAAAACAGTAGAACAGATCAATGAACCCATGAGTTGGTTTTTTGAAAAAATAAACAAAATTGATAAACCTCTAGCCAGGCTTCTCAAAAAGAAAACAGAGGACCCAAATAGATAAAATGATGAATGAAAACAGATTTATTACAACCAATCCATCAGAAATACAAGCAATTATCAGGGAATACTAGAAAAAATTATGTGCCAACAAACTGGACAACTTAGAAGAAATGGTCAAATTCCTAGACACACACTCACTACCAAAACTCAAACCGGAAGACACAGATAATTTGAACATATAACTAGCAAAGAAATGAATCAGTTATCAAAAATCTCCCAACAAATAAGAGTCCTGGACCAGATGGCTTCCCTGGGGAATTCTACCAGACATTTAAAACAGAGTTAATACCTGTCCTTCTCAAGGTGTTCCAAAAATTAGAAACGGAAGGAAAACTTCCAGACCCATTCTATGAAGCCAGCATCACTTTGATTCCCAAACCAGACAGAGACCCAGCAAAAAAAGAGAATTACAGGCCATATCCCTGATGAATACAGATGCAAAAATTCTCAACAAGAGACTAGCAAATTGAATTCAACAACATATAAAAAGAATTATACAGCATGATCAAGTGGGATTCATTTCTGGGTTACAGGGCCGGTTCAATATTCACAAATCAATCAATGTGATACATCACATTAACAAATGAAAAGATAAGAATCATATGAACCTGTCAATATATGCAGATAAAGCATTTGACAAGATACAGCATCATTCTTAATAAAGACCCTCGAGAAAGTCAGGATAGAAGGAACATACTTAAACATCATAAAAGCCATTTATGAAAAGGCAACGGCTAATATCATTCTCAATGGGGAAAAACTAAAAGATTCCCCCTGAGATCAGGAACACTACAGGGATGACCATTCTCACCACTGTTGGTTAACACAGTGCTGTATTGTTTAACACAGTGCTGTAAGTCCTAGCGTCAGCAGTCAGAGAACAAAATGAAGTAAAAGGCATCAGAATTGACAAAGATGAAGTTAAACTTCCACTTTTCGCAAACGACATGATACTTTATATGGAAAACCTGACAGACTACACCAAAAGTCTGCTAGAACTGATACATGAATTCAGCAAATTCACAGGGTACAAAATCTATGTACAGATATTGGTTGCAATTTTATATACCAATAATGAGGCAAAAGAAAGAGAAATAAGTAGCTGATCCCATTCACAATTGCACAAAAAACCATAAAGTACTTAGGAATAAGCCTAACCAAAGATGTAAAAGAGATGTATGATGAGAACTATAGAAAACTTATAAAGAAAATTGAAGAAGACACAAAGAAATGGAAAAATATTTCATGCTCATAGAATGTAAGAATAAATATTGTTAAAATGTCATTACTACCCAAAGCAATCTACACATTCAATGCAATCCCAATCAAAATTGCATAAGCATACTTCTCAAAACTAGAACAAACTATCCTAAAATTTGTATGGAACCACAAAAGACCCAGAAAAGCCAAAGTAACATTGAAGAAGAAAACCAAAGTAAGAGGCATCACAATCTCAGACTTTAGTCTCTACTACAAAGCTGTAATCATCAAGACAGTATGGTATTGGCACAAAAACTGACACATAGACCAATGGAATAGAGAACCCAGAAATGGACCTACAAATGTATAGCCAACTAATCTTTGACAAAGTGGGAAAGAGTATCCAAGAGAAAAAAGACAGCCTCTTTAACAGATGGTGCTGGGAGAACTGGACAGCAATGAGCAGAAGAATGAAATTAGACTACTTTCTTACACTATACACAAAAATAAACTCAAAATGGATGAAGGACCTGAATGTGAGACAGGAAGCCATCAAAACCCTGAGAACAAAGCAGGCAATAACCTCTTTGACCTCAGCCACAGCAATTTCTTGCTCAAGGCATTTCCAAAGGCAAGGGAATCAAAGGTAAAAATAAACTATTGGGACCTCATCAAGATAAAAAGCTTCTGCACTTCTGCACAGCAAAGAAAACAATCAATAAAACTAAAAGGCAACCAACAGAATGGGAAAACATAGTTGCAAATGACATATCAGATAAAGGGCTAGTATCCAATATCTATAAGGAACTCACCAAAGTCCACACTCATAAAACAAATAATCCAGCGAAGAAATGGGCAGAAGACATGAATAGGNATTGTTAAAATGTCATTACTACCCAAAGCAATCTACACATTCAATGCAATCCCAATCAAAATTGCATAAGCATACTTCTCAAAACTAGAACAAACTATCCTAAAATTTGTATGGAACCACAAAAGACCCAGAAAAGCCAAAGTAACATTGAAGAAGAAAACCAAAGTAAGAGGCATCACAATCTCAGACTTTAGTCTCTACTACAAAGCTGTAATCATCAAGACAGTATGGTATTGGCACAAAAACTGACACATAGACCAATGGAATAGAGAACCCAGAAATGGACCTACAAATGTATAGCCAACTAATCTTTGACAAAGTGGGAAAGAGTATCCAAGAGAAAAAAGACAGCCTCTTTAACAGATGGTGCTGGGAGAACTGGACAGCAATGAGCAGAAGAATGAAATTAGACTACTTTCTTACACTATACACAAAAATAAACTCAAAATGGATGAAGGACCTGAATGTGAGACAGGAAGCCATCAAAACCCTGAGAACAAAGCAGGCAATAACCTCTTTGACCTCAGCCACAGCAATTTCTTGCTCAAGGCATTTCCAAAGGCAAGGGAATCAAAGGTAAAAATAAACTATTGGGACCTCATCAAGATAAAAAGCTTCTGCACTTCTGCACAGCAAAGAAAACAATCAATAAAACTAAAAGGCAACCAACAGAATGGGAAAACATAGTTGCAAATGACATATCAGATAAAGGGCTAGTATCCAATATCTATAAGGAACTCACCAAAGTCCACACTCATAAAACAAATAATCCAGCGAAGAAATGGGCAGAAGACATGAATAGGCACTTTTCCAAAGACATCCAGATGGCCAACAGACACATGAAACGATCTCAGCACCACTGATCATCAGGGAAATACAAATCAAAACCATACCAAGATACCACCTCATGCCAGTCAGAGTGGCTAAAATAAACAAATCAGGAGACTATAGACGCTGGCGAGGATGTGGAGAAATGGGCACCCTCTTCCACTGTTGGTAGGAATAAAAACTGGTACAGCCATTCCAGAAAACAGTGTGGAGGTTCCTCAAAAAATTAACACTAGAACTCCCCTATGACCCAGCAATAGCACTGCTAGGAATTTACCCAAGGGATACAGGAGTGCTGATGCACAGGGTCACATGTACCCCAATGTTTATAGCAGCACTTTCAACAGTAACCCAATCATGGAAAGAGCCTAAATGCCCATCAATGGACAAATGGATAAAGATGTGGTTTATATATATAATGGAATACTACATGGCAATGAGAAAGAATGAAATCTGGCCATGTGTAGCAACCTGGATGGAACTGGAGGGTATTGTGCTAAATGAAATAAGTCAGGCAGAGAAAGCAGACACCATATGTTTTCACTCATGTGGATCTTAAGAAACTTAACAGAAAATCATGGGGGAGAGTAAGGGGGGAAAAGTTAGAGAGAGGGATGGAGGCAAACCATAAGAGACTCTTAAAGACTGAGAACAAACAGGGTTTATGGGGTCTGGGGGAGAGGGGTAAGTGGGTGATGGGCATTGAGGAGGGCACTTGTTGGGATGAGCATTGGGTATTGTATGAAAACCACTTTGACAATAAATTATATTTTTTTAAAAATCAGTCACAAAAGTGAATATAGGAATGATCCCACCTGGCAGTTGGGGAGAGGGGAGCATGGAAGTTAGGGAGCAGAGTATATAATTATGTATCCATATCAAAATCATCCAGAATTCCTCTCCCCTATTCCAGAAGAATGTTTGAATTAGAAAGGATTCTTATATATCACTTAGTCCATTCCATCACATTTAATTGTATATACAATAAATGAACAGCAGAAATACATCTCAAACATAGGCATCATGACTTTTCCCTATAAAATGCCCTTGAAAATCAAACTAAATAAAAATTAATATGGATATAAAAATCTATAAAAAATTATTTAGAGCTACAAAAGCATTCCTAAGAATTTATACATTTCCTACTGCTAACTGCTCTTTGTTGAGCACTATAAATGACAGGAATAGAAAGCACATAGTCTCTGCTTCACAGAACTTCATATTGGAAAGTATACATATCTTAAAACAATTCAGGAACTTTGATGGGCAAGGGCTGGGTGCCGGAAGTAAAGTAAGGGAAGACTCAGAATTGCATTAGATTTGTCAAGAAAGTTCTCAGCCACATGTAGAATACATTATGGAGACCATGTCATGCTAGCTAAGGGACTACAGTAAGAAACAGGCAGAATCACTAACGGATATATATTTTCTGGGACAATTAAAAAGAATATTTTTACATTCCTGTTGGGAGTATTTATATCTGTTCCAACAAACAAGAAGTCACTGAAGCTATTTAGAGTTTGCAAGCTTCTTCTACTACAATCTCTTCATTTCATGAAAACATCACCCCAAGATAAATCCAAGCATATAAGCAAGCTATTCTCTCTGCATGAAATAATCTGTCTCTTTTTTGCCCTGACAAACTCATATTCATCCTTCAACATCCACCTCAAAAAAATCCATCTTTGTAAAGGATTTCTCATCTCCAGGTCCTATCACCCTATCTAGTGGCTCTTTTTTATATATTTTATTATACTTTTTTTATTATACCACTCTATGCTATAATTCATTTGCTTAATGTTCTCTCCATACCCTCTGGTATATGAATTCTTTAGGATCATGTACTCTTTCTTATTCCCACCACAAAGCCTGGTATAGTTCAGACACATAATAAAATTTATGATTAAAGATCAAGTTTATCTTATTTTATTCTATGGTCAGAGCTAAGAGAATTTTAGGCAACATGTAAGAGAAAATTCATCTAATAAAACTACCTTCAAAACATTCAGAATACTTAAATAACTGTCTCCTTCCTTTAGGGAAATTTACTACTCATTATGAGCCTGGTATTTGCTAAATATTACATGAATCAAACAATAAAATTATTATATCATTATTTCTTCATAGGCATAAAATGCCCTGAACTCAAACACTAGAAAAAAATATAAACTGTAGTTAATCAAAGTATGGAAATTAGCATCTTAGAATAATTTCTAAATATACTTAGTTGTATTCAATTACTTTTCATCCTATTTTGCCATGAAGAGTTAAGTTATAGTTACTATTGTCAGTACCATGCCCCATCTTTACAACCTACTTCCATCTCAATGACAAACGTAAGGAAGATGACTCAAGATTTCCATGGGCTTACAAGACTCATTGCGTTTTAGACATACAGATCATAGGGAACTCATTCAGAAATCATGGTCAGTGCTAAATCAAGAAACAAAAGTAAAGAACCTCTTTAAATGATGCTTTTAAACAGCACAAAGGAAAAAGTCATGAAACTACCCATATATAATGTCTGAGGCAGAATTTCATCTCATGGTGGGCTTCTGAAAACTGAAATAAATTTTCAAATATAGCTCTAAAATAGTTTTATTTTGTCAGCTTGTGTCTTACGTTAAACTGTAGATTTTATCGAGAAAGAAAGAGGGACGGAGAAAGAAGATGAAAAAAGGAAAGGAAAAGAAAGGGTAAAGAAGAGAAAGAACCCAAACCCCACATTGTTTAAGAGAAAAAAAATCCAGCTAGACCATATTTCTTTGAGTAGAAATCTATAAATTATCATTCCCTTGAATCTGAATTTTCCTTTTTTTCCCATAAAAAATAGTTTTCTCATAAACTAAAGAGTAGAAAAAGGACAAAGAATTCATTATTCATTCAATAATTAAGTGAATCATTACTGTTCATATACTTAAATGGATACTGATTCAAAACTGATTTATGTTTATCCTTTAGGAATGAGCAAACAATTATTATTCAATGGGGTAAGTGCCATAACATTAGTAAGTAGTCAGGGCAAGTGCCCAAAGAGAGCAATTAATCGCCTGGGAAAGTTGGGCAAAGCATTAGAAGAAATGACACTTCATCTTGAAGTATTCAAAACAGTTTAGATAGCGGGAACAGCATATGCAAAAAACAAATAAACAAACAAACAGACTGGAAGCACAACAGGAAAACAATTTATTACAAAAAATAATAATAATAGTTTAAAATAACCAGAGCTTATAGATTAGGGGGGGAAATGGCAGGAAATGGCTGGAAAGGTAAGAAGAGGCCTGACTGGTTACTGCTTTCAACATTGCAAAACAATATGAACTGTACCTCCGAGGCAATAAGAGCCATAAAAGTTTGGAGTGCATGGTAAGAAGGGATAATTTTATAAGATTTCTGTTAAGACAAACTAGACTCAGCATGAAGAATTGTTGGAAGGAGTAAAACTAGAATGAGAAAAAATTACGTAGGCCAATGCAAAATGAAGATGAAAATGATCAAGTCATAACTAAGACAGAAAAGGAACAAAAGGGAACAGATATTAGAGTCCTAGGAAAGAATCTATAGAACTTGTTGACTAGGGGTGAGGCAGAGAGGAGCCTACGACTCTAGGATTTCCAACTAAGAAATACATACATAGTGTTGACATTAATTAAAACAGGGAATTCAAGAGTCAGAGCAGGTTTTCTGGAGAAGAGACACTAAGTTCAGTTTTATTTGTGATGAGCTTGATTTCAACCCTTGGCATCCAGGAAACACAGGTCTGGAGCTCAGTCTGGACTGAAATTACAGATTTGGAAGCCAACACACAAATCAGGAAGTGAAATGAAATTGTGTTCATAGTGAGAAAGGAGCTAAGGTAAACTGAGAATCAAAGACTACAGAATCAGGGGGAAAAATGATCAGTGTACAAAAGTGGTGCAGGGAGCAGAAATGCTGAGGCATAGGAGCACATGTGCCCCAATGTTCATAGCAGCACTCTCCACAATAGCTAAAACATGGAAAGAGCCTAAGTGTCCATCAACGGACGAATGGATCAAGAAGATGTGGTTTATCTATACCATGGAATACTACATGGCAATGAGAAAGAATGACATCTGGCCATGTGTAGCAACATGGATGGACCTTGAGGGTGTTATGCTGAGCGAAATAAGTCAGGCAGAGAAGGACAAATATCATATGTTTGCACGTATAGGAGGATTAGGAGGAACTTGGCAGAGGAACAAGGGGGAGAAGAAGGGCGGAAATGGTGGGGGAAAGGGAGAGAGGCAAACCATGAGAGACTCTTGAATGCTGACAAAAACTGAGGACTGATGGATGTGGGGGGGAGGGGGGATGGGCATGGAGGAGGACACTTGTGGGGATGAGCACTGGGTGTTATGTGGAAACTAATTTGACAATAAACTATTTGTAAAAAAATAAATAAATAAACATGTAACATTTAAAAAATCTTGAAACAGAAAAAAAAAATGGTGCAGGGAGCAATAAACAACATTTTTAACCAAGAAGTGTCTGGAAGTGTTTGCTGCAAAGGAATCAAGAGCAAAAATAAACGATTGGGACCTCATCAAGATTAAAAGCTTCTGCACAGCAAAGGAAAAAATCCACGAAACTAATTGGCAAACAATGGAATGGGAAAAGATAGTTGCAAACNGAAACCAACTTGACAATAAACTATTTGTAAAAATAAATAAATAAATAAATAAATAAATAAATAAAACATTTTTGAAGTTTAAAAAAATAAATAAATAAAACATATGCCCCACATAACCTGCATACAAATGTTTATATCAACATTATTCATAATAACCAAAAAGTGAAAACAACCAAAATGTTCATCAACTTATGGATGAATGAATGAAAAGTGGTATATCCATACAAGGAATATTATTAAGCAAGAAAAAGGAGTGAAGTGTTAATCCATGCTACAACACAGACAAATCTTGAAAACATTATTCTAAATGAAAAACACCAGTACAATAGAACACATGCTGAATGGTTCCATTTATATCAAATGTCCAAAACAGGCTAACTACAGAGACAAAAGGTAAATTAGTGGTTGTGTAGAGCTGGGAATTGAGAATAAATGGGAAGTAATGACTAATAGGTACAGGGTTTCATTTTGGCATGCTGAAATGATCTAAAATTGATTGTGGTAATAGTTGTACAACTCTGAAAATACTAAAAACCACTGAATGGTACATTTTAAATGAAAGAAACGTGTGGTAGGTGAATTATATCTCAATAAAGATGTTATTTTTTTTAATGACTCAGGATTGCCCCAGATTGAGTCCCCAAGGATTTATGCCCAGTTTCACAATAATTTTCATAAATATTTGAAAATCTAAATAATTAAATGAAACTGATGTCAGCAACTTACAGAGGGACCAAAAACACAAGCTGCTTTGGCAACAACAGTTGCCAGCATCGAGTTACCAGTGTCCATGACATTGGACGTTGGGAAAGAGCAGGCTGAAGCAGTGGCCTCTTTGGCAAGCAGCAGATTGTTTCTTTTCTTTTTTGTTTTAATGTTTTATTTATTTCTGAGAGAGAGAGTCACACAGAGCATGAGCAGTGGAGGGTCAGAGAGAGAGGGAGACACAGAATCCGAAGCAGGCTCCAGGCTCTGAGCTGGCTGTCAGCACAGAGCCTGACACGGGGCTCGAACCCACGAACTGTGAGATCATGACCTGAGCCGAAGTCAGACGCTTAACCTACTGAGCCACTCAGGCGCCCCGACAGCAGCAGACTGTTTCTATCCTCCTCCAGCATCTGTAACATAACTGCCCATTTCTGAGCTTTAGCAGGAAAGAAGGAAAATAGTCGATACCACAGGCAATCAAGAATTGTTCAACAGAGCACAGAGAAAGAACTACTCCCAAAATTGTTTTGATGAAATTCTAGACATTCTTGGGTTTCATAAGAATGGACATTATTCTAACTCTTACATCTACACAGTCTTGGGCCAAATTAGACTGAATTAATGCAGGCTACAAAGAGAGCAAGTGAGATGAGAATGAAAAGCAACACTTTAGGCTCAAAGATTAAGAATTTATTATTAAACACAGCAATAGCACTTTTAAATGAGTGATGAGCACAAAGTCACCAATATATACATCAAAGAGTAGCATTTGAAAACAGACTAAATATTGGTAAATGATACACATAATAATTATAGACAGGTTTTCTCAACAAGTTTGATATTACACACTCTCCACTGTTCAGTCCTCCTACTTAATCCTCATTTTCACACTGGCCTTCCTGTATAGGGGATGGCAAATGGGTTCATTTAGAATATGTTCATATGCGACTTGAATTTTCAACTTTCTAATCCCTTTAAAAAAATGACTCAGTTACTGGCTTCAAAATTAATAGACTAGATAATCAACAGGAATAAAGATAAATATATATTACTTTTTAAAATACTAGATAAATGCTATATATTTATAAATTTTGCTTATCTTTTATTATATCTTCAGGCCCTTACTTATGTATATGTAAGTGTATAATACTTACCCATCAGTGTCTGAGAAGGTTCTACCTTTCTTTTAGCTCATTTTTTTGTATTCAGCATTCTTTTTGTCTATTTTCTATCCCAATTGCAAGTATGGAAGACAGGTGCCCTGATCAATCAAATTTTACAGACTATCAAGTTAGAACACTGACTTATTTTATATTATCCCAGCTCTTATCCTAATGAAAAGGACCCCTTAGCTTGAGAGATTCTGAAAGATCTCTCTCCAGCCAGGCTTAAGTACTATTCATATTGATTATAACTTTACTATTAAATGCAGTGTACCATGTCAGATGCTGATTTTCAAAATAGCTTAGACAAAGTTCTACACCAAAAGATACTTTTAAACTAATTTTGAGTGAAAGGTGGTAGGGAGGAACTGACTTGTCACGGATACAGAACTGAAGAGAAGAAGAAGATAAAGGGTTACCTTTCTTGCTTTGGCTAAACACAGGAGTATTTCTTTAGATAGGGGGGAAAAAGCATAAACAATAAAGTCTTAAAGAATGAATCCTGAAACTGGTCTTATATTATAAATAATCTCAAAATAGTGTGTACAAAGGAATGTCAAAGATTTCTGATGATACTGAACTACTTTGAAACTTAAAAAACTAAGAAGCCAAATTGAAACTATATTTAAAAGATGGCACACTCTGAGATAAAAGTATCAGTCCCAGGAAAGATCCTGAGAGCAAACCCAATATTTCTCTTTATAAAAAAAAGACATCAAAGTTCAATATGTAATCAAAGAGGAGCATTTGAAATAAAACAGAACACATCATGCTCCCCTATACAAAAAAAAAAAACACAACTCAAATAAAATGTACTGTGCATGTCTGTTGACACCATACTTCAAAAAATACCAAGAGGAAGAAAGTCCAACTAAAGGTAACTGAAATGACTGAAGAGATGAAAAGACTGATAAAAGACTTGAAAACTGAGTTCCAGTCAGGAAAGATAACATCTGAAGAGATATTTGAGTTAAATATGTTCTCAGGATGAAGGAAATTATCTGGGCAAGAGGAAAGGGTGTAACTCAACTGCATCTTAGAGAAGAGTTAGTATACCGTGCTGAGATGAAAGCATTTATTTCTAACATTGTCAGAAGCACATTTTAGGTAAACCCAAGCCTGACTTTTTCATGACTCCTTCTTTATCTACCTAGTCCAACATGATTTCTCTCTTCCTGAATTTATTACAGTAATTCTCTGTACCACTGATTTGTTCTCAGTATACAATGCCTTACTAGCATTTTATTACTAGATGCTGTCTCCCTAATTGTGAGGGTAGCCTCCTACCCTCATGGAAAACTGGGAATTCCATGTTTTCTTTGTTGTCTAAGTATCAATAATCATATTACTTTATCAACTTGTTAATATTACCAACAAGTATAGGGAAGTTGAACATAGGTCCATTACATTGAACACTAAAACCAAGACTTTTCCTTTGGCACAGAACTAAGTAATTTGTGGATAAATGAGATAAAACTTCACTTGGTAAGTAATAAACATCACAGGAATTGATAAAGACCAAAAACAGTTAATTTCAAGGAAGGTTTCAATCAATTAACAAGTGGTAATTTTAAAACTGAAAATTTTATAGATGTTTACAATGTATCTCTACCCTTTAAAAAATGATGTCAGAAAAACTTGGTGTCACCCTATCTGACATGGACTAATGGAGCTATCCTATACAAGATATATAAAAGAGTAAAAACTAATGAATAATTAGCCTGAGACAAAATCATAATTAAGACAGTTTGTCATTGTTCCTATCCATGTCCCTCATCTTTGGTGACAACAATAGTTGTGAGTGCCTTAGCCTGTCCCCAGCTATAGACATCCCACCTGCACCTGCCAACCCTCTGTGTCTCTCCTTTTTTTCATCAAGCTGCATATTCCTGAACTATTCCAATGAATAATTCTAAATAAATGCAACAAATATCCATTCTCATGGAAACACTGCAATACCCCAAAGTTGTCTGAGACCAAAATAACAACTCTTAGGCTTTCCCAAAATTTTCAGCTCAGTGGTAAAGTTGGAGCAGCACCTCTACTTTTTCAGTGGGCAAATAGCACATTTTAATATATACCTCTGCCTATATTTATAATAAACCCTGATAGTGAAGCAAAATGATAAAACTTTAATCCCCAAAAAAATAGTTTACCTTTTCCTTTCACCTTCCCTCCATTCTTTAGTTTTCTTTCACCTCAGTCCCCAAGACACTTAGAAATTCACATATCTCCTTCCTATAAACACCACCATTTTGATTCCAGGAATTTTATGTGGTTTTTGTTGCTTTAACTTACAACTGTATTCATAATAAGATGGAGAAAATTATATTTAAATTAGGATTCAGAACATCAGGAACAAAAGAGGAGTAACAGGCATCAGCACCATAAATCAATGTCTTACACATGCATGACAAAAAAAAAAAATCCACCGAACAAAACAAAAACATGCCATCCCCACAAACACTGACTCACTGCCCTAAGAAAATACAAACAGTGGTAAGAAGACTGTAAATATGAATACTTACTTTTGTCCTTCCCCTTCTCTCAGAATAATTTGCATAAAACAAAATAAACAAAAGGCAATGAATCAAAACAAAATATACTAAAGAGATGAGAAGCTTTAACACAGTTCTATATTAGAGTACTCAATGAGAGGTATTAAAAATTAATAATGAATTTGGACACTTCACAGATTTCGGAGTCTGGGCAAGGGAATGGGAATTGGTATAAAAACATTTTTGCTAAGGATTCAACATTTTGGAACAAGCCTGGTGGCCAAGTCTGGCTACATGACTTTAGTATCATAAAATTGTAGAATACTTGGAAAGCAGTATGTTACGCTGGAGATCACTACATTGGTTTGGCAGACTTGAATATTTTTGTTAGGAAATATTTCCATCGCAACAGCAAATAGGATATTAAAAAGATCGGATCCAATTTTTCGGATGCTTATGATTAATATGTTACATGACATTTCCTGTGACAAGGACTGTGAACCATGTCTCTGTGTACAATGTGTATACATGGAAATAAAGTGTATTTCTGCTAGCCAAGTGCCCATCTGTATGCACAACACCAGCTCTATGGAACTGTAGAACAGCATGAGGAAGGACAAAGCCAAAAGCTCATTAAGACTAATAGTGGTGATGATCACATCAATTCCTCATATTTACTCACTAAATTTCTTCCAGAAGGATGGCTGGAAGAGAAGGCAGAAGGGATGGAAGGGGGGAGGTGGATAAAATACTGAGGATATTATGTAATCAATTTATTTTTTTCAGGTACACAAACACACACACACACACACACACACACAAATAAAGTGTGCATTAGGACAAAGTCAGAGACTAAGAGAAAATGCCCAAAAGCAACACAGCCCAACAACTATATATGATACATTAATTTTCATGAATACATGTCTAAGGTCATGGCAAATAAAGGAGACACACAGCATTTATTTGGAGTCAACACTAAGCATGCTAACTGACATGAAATGGCTTTATAAAATCAATTCTTAACAAGTAAAACTCCTAATATTGCTTACTGTTTATTTGGTATTAATCATAAGAGAAACCTTGTATATTATAAAGATTTATCATGACCTAGCTATTTAAGGCCTCTATATCTATCATATTTGCCTTCTACTTTTAGAGATTACCATGTGGGTTTATGCTTAAAGACAGGCTTAGTTTCTCAGCACATATACCTTCCCTGCTTGGGAAAGAAATGGAGTCAGAATGCCAAATCTGTGACTTTGAATTCATTCCCATGGCAACAGAAGATGTTGCCTTAAATAGAGTGTAGTGAGGTAATATTATGATGACACAAAAACCTAGCAAGGAACAAAGTTTAACTTAGATACAAATCTTTCAACAACACACCTAGAATAAAGGGGGAAAAGGACTGAACTAAAAAATTGTTTCTCAGTCTTCATTTTCCTGAACTATCTTTATAGCACCTTGCACAGAAAAAAAAATAGCTCTAAATTCTGCTAACATAATAACAAAGAGTGGCTCCAGAAAATATAAATGAATCGAACTACTGTATGAAATGTGAATAAAATGAAACATCTTCTTTCAGAAAACATAAATATGCTGAATTGTTCACATTCACAATATATAATTTTATCTCTTTAAAAAGATACAAGTCATTCTATGTAACCATTCATCACTTTTGAATGTGAAGGAAAGTGTTATTCAAAAAAGGCTCTTCTCTCCAGGAAAAAACAGAGATCTGGACAGTATGGTAGGTCACTTGGAAATCTGTAAATTATGCATCAATTAAAGGGAGAAAACCCATCAGAACCAGTCAACATGCTTTGTCTCATTACCTCAAACTTGAACTAAGTACACTAAATCAATGCACACATTTTAGATAGCTTGAGTTTTGGAAATTATGTTTTGATTACTTAAAGAGGCAAATTAATTTTTCCCACTTGGGAAGGATGTATTTACTGTTCCTGGTTTACATCAAAGCTCATTTGCATAATTATAAACGTCACTAAATGTACTCATAGTTTTAATGCATTTTTACTAGAATTTCCTCAAATAATTGTGTTTATGGAATTTGGCAGGTTGGCAGATTTCCCTTTCCAACCCTCTTCTACCCCTATTATGTTGAAAAAATCTGAAATACAAAAACCAAGTACTTCAAGTACACAGTTCCATTCATTCAGTTCTTGCACTGCATATAAAGCCTGAAAATATTTTTCCCTTCATGCAACTAAACATCTGAGGGTCAGTCCCAGTTTAGGACTAACATATGGAGGTGTCTTTCCTTTCTTCTTTTTCAGTTAGGTCATACCCTGCTGGCCAACCTTCTAAACTACAAAATTTATTATCTTAGACAAAAGTAGCTTCAGATGAAGCAGACCATCCTGCTCAATACAGAACACTTGAAATTCCTATGAGAGGGAGGAGAGATTATGGAGTAGACAGTACTTGTTTCCTAACATTTGCTTTCTACCACCATATCTCTCTCTCTCAAAGACCTTTTCTTTATTGAGGTAAATATTATGTACAATGAAATGCTCAGATCTCAAGTACACATTTCAAAAAAATATTTTTTTAATGTATAGAGGGTGCCTGGGTGGCTCAGTAAGTTAAGCATGTGACTTGATTTCAGTTCTGGTCATGATCCCATGGTTTGTTAGATAGAGCCCTATATCAGGCTCTGATAGCACAGAGCCTTCTTGGACTTCTCTCTCTGCCCCACCTCTCTCTCTTCCTCTACCCCACCCATACGTACTCTCTCTCTCTCTCCAAATAAATAAACATTTAAAAATATTTAAAATCTATAGAACCATGAAACCAACACCCCAGTCAAAATATTGAACATGTTCACCAACTCCAGAAAGTTCCCAGGGAACTGTTCTGGTCAATCTTCATATTCCATAGGCAACCACTGCTCTGATTTCTGCCACCTTATATTAATTCTTCCCATTAACAAACTCCATATGATAAATAGAATCATACAGTGTTTAGTTTTCTTTGTGTGTGTCTGGCTTCTTCTGTTCAAAACAATGTCTTTGAAATTCATTACATACAATTTTAAGTAATCATAGTTTGTTCTACTCTTTTGTCTGTCTTGGTAGACATGCCACATTTGCTTTGTGTTCTGCAGTGCTGGGTAGGAAGAAAATACCCCCAGAGAAGTGCATTACAGAGAGTGGGAGAGGAGAAAAGAGCAGAGACTAACATACTAATGTTAAAGTGGTAAACAGTAAGAGAAAGTTTACAAGGAGAATATGGCAGCATTCAGAGGAATAGAGACGAATCTAAAATAGGAAAGATTTTTAAAGAATGACCAATGTTACAATATGCTAAAAGTAGATCAAAGAAGGTAAGGACTAAAAATTACCCATTATATTTAATAATTCAGCAGGTACTGGAAACTTGGTGCAAGCAATTTCAATGGTCAGATGAAGGTAAAAGCCAAATGATCATTGGTCCAAGCAGTAATAAATGAGATGACAAAGTTTAGATAACCTTTTCAGTAAGCTAGGATATGAAGAAAAAAGAATTAGAGCAATAGTTAAAGGAAAACCCAAGGTAGAGAGAGAGGTTTCCAGTAAGAAAGAACCAATTTATAGGTGAGACAGGGGACCCTAAAGCTCCAGGACAGATGGAACAAGACCGCAGAAGAGATAGGAGTCTGATCTGGGAAGAAGACAGGAGAGAGAAATGAAGTTGATATTTGTTGACTATCTGCTAGATTTCAAGAATTGGGTATATAAACGTTTTCTTATTTAATCACCCCCATTTAATTAGTATCATCCCCAATCTATAGACAAAGACACTTAGACAATAAATAATTCAACCACTAAGAAGTCTCAAGGCCATGTTTCAAATTTTGTCTGCATACTGCAAAAACAATGTCTACACTGCACTGCCCCTTCCTCTAAAATAGGTGAAAAGCATCAAAATAGCTTCATGTAAAAGTGTAATTATAGGTAGAAAGGAGCAATGATGAATATGGGGGTGTGAATCTCTAATTATCACAATTTTCTATAAGAAAATTACTGATAGGTGTTGAAGTAATCATGGAATGGGCCCTTTATGGGACTCATGAAAGCTGGGAAGTTATCTCTAATTTGTGAGTTCAGACCAGAGGCATGACAGTTTGGAATGTAACTAAGGAAAGAAAGGGAATTGGTAGTGATTCCAAACCACATCATTTCAAGATATTTTCCCCTTGCATTAAAAAACTAAGATGTAGGGGTGAAAAGGTGGAATAGCATATACTAAAAACTTCAATAAAATTTGAAAACAAGTTGGCTATCTGCTTCAGATTCTGTGTCTCCCTCTCTCTCACCCTCCCCTGCTCACGCTGCCCCCCTCTTAGAAATAAATAAAACATTAAAAAAAAATTTTAATGTAAAGTTAAAAAAAAAAAAAAAGAAGGTGGCAATGATAAAAGGAAGACTGCTGTAGGCAAAAAAAGGTCTAATGACAGTCATGATACATTAGTTGAGCAACATTCAATAGGTAAATTGGGGACTTTCCCAGGTATTTGTGAGGCATATGAAAAAGCCCCATAACTATTTAAGAGTGAATCTCCTAGTGAGAAACAGAATAATTTGTATGAAATACTCCTAGTGGTTCCCCTCTCTTTTTCCAGAAGAAGTAATCTGTATATGGCCAGGGAAGCTAAGTAACTTATCTATTAGAATTTGGCCTCCTGACTTACACTGCTAGGCTAATGCAAACTGAAGGAAATACCTAATAGGGTCAAACTACCTCAAGGTTGAGGGATCTCAGAGTGTACAGGGGATGTACAAAGGAGTAAGGGGTAAAAGGAGGAGGAGGTATTACCAATTCAGAGGAACTGGGAAAGGGAGAATACATAGCATAAGAGTGTGAAAGAGTATTAGAAGCTTATCAGCGTAGTTCTATATCAAAGTTCCAAAACTTTCCTACATGCTTTTTGACTTTCATAATGCCCTATTCCTACTCTTTCATAGCTTCCAGCACCCCAGGGTCTTCAGATTCCCCAATACTGAAAATGTACCCCAATTTTCCATCAGATGTCTTTTTCCAAAATAGCTTAAGACAGATATCTAACAGGTATGATAACAGTCAAGAAAAATGACATAAGAAAAGAGGAGTCTCCCGAAGAGGAGGGAGTATGGTCTTCGATGAGAGAATGGAAGAAAGTTATTGGGAGGACTACGAGAAGATGAAACCCGACATGTTTCCACATTATACAACAAGTTTAAATTGATAAACATGTGACACAAGGCACATGTTAAAAATAAAATAAAGAAGAAACTATTATAGGTATATACAAAGTGGCTATAAGTGATGGGATGCCTACACAAAGAGAGTATGACTTACAGGAAAAAGATTAAATATATATACTCAACAATCCCTGTATCTTGGACCTTTGTGCATGAATCCAACTCTGCTTTCATCAAATGACAAACTATGGAAAATACCATAAAAAGTACATTAGACTGTAGCAAGTACTTGGTACTGAAATTGTGGACTCAGGATGTCAGAATGACTATAAAGCAGGAAATCTTGCTTTAAATGGGAAGGCTAACAACCAATTTGTGTTGCACAAATGCTCTATAAGCAGAAAATGCTCTATAATCATAACCAACTCAGTACTCATTCATAATGACAATCTGGAAGAAAAGGCCCAGATACCACATGGATAAATGCAGATGCCAAAACCCAACAAGCAGCAAAGTCTGAGCTATGTTAATCTGAAGCTAAGTTAATACCTAATACCAATAGGCAAGTGATTGGACTGGAATAGTGGCAACCCAATGATTTTTACATACAAGGGTATTAAAGGAGTCAATCCAGAATCTTGTACTGGAATTTATACAAATAAGCACATTGCACTTACGTGATATGTTTAGGTGATATGTGACATGATTTTTGGGCTAATTAGAATTAAGACTTCTAGCCTCTTTCTAAACCACTTTTTGATACAACCACAGAAATGTTAAAGTGTTAGCAAAATACTATTATCTGAGTATCAACTTTTAATCATTAAAACCACTCTCCCTACTCAACAAAAGAAAGGTTTCAGGCCTCAAGTCCCAAATACTTACTTGCTTCATCACTTTTCTAAAATAGGATCTGGAGGATGCTTACATTATTGAGTATTAAATGGCCCATTGCATAATATGCTTGAAACTCACATTACAGTTACAAACAATAAGGGCCAATCTATGCAAATGGCTAATTGTCAAACCTCCAGGGAAAGAGACTGCCACTTGAAGCCCCACTTGAGAATGTCTCAGCAACGCTATTAGAAAGAACAATTATTCTGTAATCCCCATGTTTAACAGCAAATACATTTTTTCTGTGATTTTGCCTGAAACCTATTAACTGTCAGTGACACCACTAGGATTAATTCATCAGTGGCACTGAATTAAGAAGCATCTGTATCTAGTGTTTTGATAACATCTTGTTGTAACTCCACACAACGCTGGGAAGAGTAACTGTTAACAGATATCTTTATAACATATGTGATTCAAAGACCCACAGAATCAGTGGTGGTTCCTAAAGCCCAAGTGAGTTAATACCACAGGGACTAGCATCAAATCACAGATGCTAACCATCCTTGAATATTAGCATGGTAGCCAGCCCTCAAGATGGAACTAATAATCCTCACCTACTGGTATTCACACTGTGTTAGCCCCTTCCTAAGCTGTATCATGTCCCACCTGTGACACTGGTAGAATACCATAAAAGTGCAAGTGCATTACTTCTAAGGCTGGGTCATAAAAGATATTAGGATTTCTGCCTTGGTTTCAGTTGGATCACTCTCTCTGGGGGAAGCCAGACTCTTTGTTATGGAAATACTCAAGCAGTCTTGCAGTAAGAACTCCACAGGAAGGAACTGAGGTCTCCCACCAACAATAGTATAGATGTATATGCCATGTGAGTGAACCACCTTTAAAGCATATGCTCCAGCTCCAGTCAAGTCTTCAAATGACAGCATCCTGGGCTGGCCTCTCAACTACCACCTCATAAGAGATACCTGAACAAGAACTGCCCAGCTAAATGTTCCCAAATTCTTGATCCAATGAGAAATAAAATGCTTATGTTGTTTTCAGCCATTTGTATTATGGAAATTTGTTACACAGTAATAGATAACTAATACAAGCAGGTTTTATCCTTTCCATCCTAATGATCCTACAAGTGAATTAGTGATCCTCTTCTGTGTTTCTTCAATATCTAATGTTTATTACCTGGTGTGCCATTTCTCATCCTCTATCATAAATGTTTACTTATCTGCCCCTTTGTTAGATTGCAGGTACCTTGAAGGTAGGCAGGCCCTGCATTTCCCCAGGGCAAAGCACTTCAGGTGCACTATAAATATTTGATGAATGTCTGTTGTCTAAAATAAGATGACTCTGTTGGATAGAGTATGGAAAAAATAAGGAACAATGCATGGTTGCAATCACCTATTGGATGCCAGGGAAGATATAAATAAACCAGAAGAACAAGGAAAATCAAATTCTTCAGGCCAGTCACAAGTGTCAGGAGCAGTCTCACTACAGCAATAACCTTTCCAGAGAGCAGTTACAGATACTAATCCAAAGACAAATTCATTGTGAACTTACTGGGAAAGTGAGTACTACTTACAAATGGGCTAAAAATAAAATTTAATTCAATGAATACTTATTGAATGGATAAAATAAGTTGATATTTTAGGTCCATCTCAGACTGCAATATTTGTTGTAACATGAAGCCCAATATTAAGAATGTTCACATTTCACATGAACTGGGTTTATTTAAAACAACAACAACAATTACTCAGAAGGGCAGATGCCTACTGCAGCAGCAGTATCTTTAAGCATTTGTCTTCTGAACCACGATATCCCCAAATCAGGCACAGTGTCTGGCACAAAGTAAGTGCACAGTAAAGATTTGTGGAATGACTCAAGAACCTGGAAATGTTTTCAGTTGTCTTCACTAAGCTTCTTCCACATGACTGAGATGAAATTGCATCCAGGCTTCCAAAACAACCATCAGGCTAATTCCAGAAGCAGTATAGGATCAGCCTTAGGTCTCAAGGTTATCATACATTTCTGATCACAGACCATTTGATGTCCAATCTAACATCAACCTAATATCCTACCATTTTGCCTCGATTTGTGAATCTAAGAGATAAATGATTTACAGTAGGCAAAAAGAGATTTTTACACCTCTCAAAAATGATCATCTTTCCAAAGGGCTAGATGAAACCCTTAGTATCCTCTGCATCTGACACTAGGCATCCAGTGTGGATGAGTTTGATACTGTGAAGTTCTGTACTACCTCAGTGCCATTCCCTGGCATTTATCCCAGAATCAGACACATCCAAAGCAGGATGTGTCCCCATGAAAAGAGACATTTTAAATGACAGTTTCTTTTTTTTTTTTTTTACTATCTGTGAATCCCTCACTGGAGATACAAACTGATGTATTACCACGTAAGTGATTCTTTTTTACTTTAACTGGAAGACTGCTAAGAAGCCTTGTTTATTTCTCTCTATGGGGTCTACCCTCTCCAGCACTCAAAAAAGTCTAGGGAAAAAATGAATGTTTTCCATCATTCAGAGCTGCTACAATGTTGAGAATCATAAATACTAAACATGCTCACTTAGTTCTAATATATATAATAATACTATTGGGCCAAAGTTTCATTCTATGTAATGCTCTCAAATTTTCCCTGGAGGACTCTCTACAATAAGAATCTAGTCTGATACTGTTGTAAACATGGAGACTTTTATTTATTTTAAGGTGTGTTATAACTGAGGTTAAGCGATTTGTTGAAGGCGATTCAACAAATCAACAGGTTAGGTCCAAATTACCCAGCTGTAAATTCCACTTTTTTTCCAAAGGACAATTCTCCAGGATTTGTTATATCAGCACTAGAGGAATTATATGATATATACTCACCAGTGAAAGATTCACTCTTATCCATTCTCGTTTAAAAAAATGACCACACACTATATCATCCCTTCACCAAAAACAAAACATTCTTTCTTTTTAGTAAAAGCCAACAGAATTAGTCTACATGTACTATAGAGTAAATATTACCTTGCTTCATACAAAACTGATAGGTACACATTACAATAGAAAAATAAAGTCTTTAACATGAAACTAGATCCAGGTGGACCTGCCTCTTTCCACCCCAAAAGAGCTTCTATATTTGAGTCCATCATACTCCTCATTGAGTGTGGCTGTTTGGTCCTCTCATTTGTCTTTATAGACAACGAAAGGATTTAATTTGAAATTACTATTAATAAAATCTGGAGCTATATTTTAGAAAAATGAAATTCTATGTTTTCTTATTTCTCATTTCTGAGAAAGAATTCTCTACTCATTCCATATTATTTTCCCAAAATAATGGCTTTTGGTATGCATTATAGTTGGTCTTTGAAAATGCAGAGTTGTTACTAATCTGGATGGGAAACTCTTCCCATCCAGATGGGAAGTGGCAATCTCAACATTGATTCTCTAATGAAGAACACTATAGAGCCAGTTGGTTACAAAGATCTGGATCATCCGGTAAAATTTGTGTCCAAAAGAACAGACTTCAACTCTAAACATCTTGGACCAAAGGGGGAAAAAAAAGTAATCCTGGCCATCCCTGAAATTAGAGCTTAAAATAAAACTTTTCAAAAGGAACCAATCCATGTACTTGATCAAAATGTCAAGACAAATTTGCAACAATAGGTGGGTTAAAAAGCCATAGAATAAAATGAATAACAATTTCTAAGCATTACAATTTCCTGACTTGTCCAACGGTCTCACATTCCATCAACAACCCATGTCAATCAGTTAGACAAATAGAGAGCATTTATTCAGATATAAATGAATTTTTGTCATCTGGCTATTCCCCAGTAGATGCAAAGAAGATGTACTCTATACACACACCTGAGATATAATTCTTATTGATGGTAAATACAGCAGAATTCTTTCTTGGACAGTTTGGAGGGTTTGGTACAAATTCCAGTGGGAATGTGAAGATCTGTTAGTGCGAATATTGCTTGCATCAACAATGTGTCACCTTAAATTAGCAGCAGCTAATGTGTTTGGCTCCCAAAAGTTCTCAATGTATATTTCCATAATGGTATAAAAACATAATGGCAAAACTGAAATGAAAAGATGTGATGATATCTTGACAAATTACTTCAACCAATTCTTACAAAGCTATCTCAAGCACCTAGAAATTCAAGAGAAATGTATAGTTTTGAACTAGAATGACCCGAGTCATTGAGTCTGTATAGAGTGGTCTACCTAAGCTACAGTGAGTTCATGAAAATTAAGTTAAAACGAAGGTTTCCACTGAAGCACCTTCTTCCAATATAAATTTAAATGCAACAACAACAAAATGTTTAGAATAACATTTTACATCTAACAACAAATGTGTCATCTTTTATATTTGCATCAATTAGTTTTTGCTACATACAAAATTACTTGAAAACTTAATGCTTGATAGAACAAACATTTTTATTTTTTATGATTCTGTGGGTTGGCTGAGCAGATCTGATCTACACCAGCATGGCTGGCACGGAGTAATCTAAGATGGCTTACTCACATGTCTGAGGGTTGGCAGGCTTGTTGGTCTAAGGAGATCAGGGCTAGGATAACATGTCTCCAGTTCCATGGGGTACTTCATCCTATAGTAGGATGTTCAGGGTTTCATTACATAGCAGTCTCAGAGTCCCAAACAACAGCAAGATAGGGTAAGTTCCAACAAACATGCTCCTCAAATCTCTGCTTGAATCAAATTTTCTAATGTTCCGTTAATCAAAGTAAGTCATATTATCAAGCCTAGATTCAAGAATAGAGAAAATGGATACCATCTTTGATGTATCTGTGACTTTTTTCAACCACAATATCTTCAAATTTAAGTATCAATAGCCTTGTTTAGGCTTTGAGATATAGGGAATTTTTTTTTATTCCAATGTTAAGATTGCTTCTCCACTTCTGAATTGATGCTATAACCTTTCTTCTTGTTCTATAGTCTTCATTTCTTTTCATTCTCTACCAACCTTTGCCAGAATATAGATGCACTTAGGGGAACAAAGACAGCAGTTAACTGGGAATGGGAAATGTGAATAATGATGAGAGAAAAGACAGCACCATTATATACCCCTTTATTTATATCTCAAGTCAAAAGAAAAAATGACTTAGAAGTTTCTGATTTGCTTTAGGTCCTGGGGATGTGACCTAAGCACAAGTCTGATATTCAGGGGGAAAAAATCCAATAGTTGAAATTAACAAAACAGAACAAATTTGGAATCTAGGGTGGGCAATTGATTTTTATCTCAAATAATGAAAAGTGGTTTTTTATTAATATTACAAAAAAAATTAATGTGGAAAACTAAGGTAATCCAATTTTTTAAAAATACTATTTAAAGGCAGTAATTCAAGAGCTAATATAAATGTAATATAGATTGCTCTGCTAACATTATTAGAGTAATGAAAACCTAGTTTTCAGAAAAAAATGTCTAATATGATGGCAGCCATTTTGTTTAACACAATCTGATCAAGAACACTTCATCATGGGTAAGTGACAAGAAGGAGTTTCATTGCCATTTTAATGGCAATTAAATAACCACTGACATCACTGGTAGGAAATGTCTTTCATCACCATTTCAGATTTCTTGAAATAGCAGGAAACGTGATTTTGTTATTGTAGTGTTAATGCAGTTAGTGTGGGCAATAGTCTCATAAAAGTAAAAACAGAGCTTGAGATTTAATGACAATCATCATCACTTTTTTAAGACAAACTATATGCATTTGATCAAACCCCAACCAGACCTGTAAAGCATCTTTTTCTTGTCAGTGAAACCATTTTTATTCCATCATAGAATTAATTATTGCAATCTAATAATAAAGGCAGTCAGCAGAATTTAGAATAGTACTGTGCATGTGGAAGTAAAAATAATCCATATATTTTTCCACTAGTATCTGAAAATATCAAATTTCTTACATTCGCCTTTAAAGCACTCCCAATCTTTTTCTTTTATTTGGTCAATACATAATAGAATCTTCATGAAAATGCTTTTACCTTAAAAACTCAAAATGCAAAATAACATATAATTTTGTGATATTTCATTTAATTCAATAATTGTTTCCATATTTGTTGGCTCTTTCTGGCTAGCGTCAAACTGTTTTGATTATTAACTGGTGAAAATGAGGAAATTTTTTTTGCCTGTACACTGCTGTTCAGCTTTCACTTAATAGTATTTATTTCCTCTGATATCATGGCTTGCAAGCACTGCTTAACCATTTAAATTATGTGCTTCAGATTTCTGGCTTTACTGCAAAGTAATCCTAGGTGGAAGCCTATCTCTACTCCCAGAAGAAATTTACCATTGGCAGGTACAGTATCCTTCAGAAATTAAAAAGAGAGAGAAAGAGACCACCATGATTGCAAAAAAATATGAAGGCTCTTACTCTCTTAAAAATGTAAAAATATATGGACAAAGGATTTAATATGCATTTATGAATGGTATATTGTAGTAAACTGTAGTTACTCTTCTTAAACTATGGCAGAGTAAAACAATTATTTTCCAGTCTTAAATAATTTCCTTACTCAAAGAAAAAAATAAGTTAATGGGGTGCCTGGGTGGCTCAGTCGGTTAAGCGTCTGACTTCGGCTCAGGTCATGATCTCACAGTTTGTGGGTTCAAGCCCCGCGTCAGGCTCTGTGCTGACAGCCAGCTCAGAGCCTGGAGACGGCTTCAGATTCTGTGTCTCCCTCTCTCTCTGATCCTTCCCTGCTCATGCTCGCTCTCTCTCTTTCTCTCTCTCTCAGAAATAAATAAAAAACATTAAAAAAAAAAGAATCAAATAAGTTAAATATGACCAGAAATATGTTATACCTTTGTTTACTTATTAATTTATATTTGGTTTTGTTCAGAAAGGTTACAGTGAGGCACATGGCTGGCTCAGTCAGTCAGTAGAGCATGAGACTCTCGATTTCAGGGTTGTGACTTCAAGTCCCATGTTGGGCATAGAGATTACTTATTTTAAAAAATATTTTTTTAAGTTTAGAGTAATAAGCACAGAATATCTTATGCTTTCTCAGGTAGCTTTCAAATGCTTTCGGTGAGGTTAATCAGAGTTGGGAATTTTTTCCAAAGCAAGACCCATTTTAAAAAGTTCTCAGTGCAAGAAGGTAAATGGCCAAAAAGATTATCTCAGATCTCAAATGAATCTAAATTTGACTCTCGACTGTCCTATGACAAAATTGCCTTTGAATATGTCTACTCCCAGCAATTAACCTTTTACTTCCCGTCTTCCTTCCCTCTCCTCAAAAGCTAATCACATTTAAAATCAATTTTAAATGAAGACTCAAAGGAATTACTACTGCAATCCTAGCTTGTTGATTAAGTCTCCCCTCTGACATATATACATACACTTCACTGAGAGTTGGGGCCACAACAGCTCAACTCTGAGAAAACTCCATGTCTATCATCCAAAGTTGATCACATGAAGGCATGGCTGGCCAATTTATGCCTGCTCTTGCCTTAATCCAGAAGAGACAATATTTAGATTCTTGGTTGCATGCTTCCAAAGTGATCTCTACATTTTTACAAATCATCATTCCTGGTTTGTTTGTTTGTTTGTTTTCCTCAAAGCAAATCTAGAATTCTGGAGTCAGTACTGCTTCCACCTGAATTCTACAGCCTCCTTTGAATGGGAATGGCCCAGGGTCAAGTGTAGTCAGACAACACAAATGTTAAGTCAAAAATCTACTGTTCACAACAGTTTGTGAGGAGTCACAAGTATTAGGACAAATACCATGAAACATCCACCTTAGGGGCACATTAAATCAAGAGAAACCAAGGAAACAGACTGGGAAAGGAAAATTAAAGTTTCTTATTATTTTTCTAACACTGCCTACTTGCACAGTTTTTAGGTGTCAATGTATAATGTCAGTTAGATGTATGTGGCATGATTTAATTTCATTTTGAGCTGTGTCCTGAAAGAATTCCACTATTGTCTTCTTATCACAAAGAACTATGATAAAATGGAATCATAAAAAGTTTCCTCCCTTTCCACCTATATTATTTCCAGTACGAAGGGGAAAATAAATATCATTGTGGGGAAACAAATGATGAGAAAAACAAAATTTCTTTGATATGTAAATAATACTCTAAACGCTGAGTGACCCCTAAAAAACACGTGCCTGAAAGTAAAATCCACAAAGTATGAGAAAACCAAGCTTTAATTATTGTTTCAAACGTGGAACTTTTAAAATAATTTTTAAGAGAGGGTATCTTCATTCTTTCCTAATGTTTATGTGTACTCAAAAGGGAAGTTAAATATTGTGATTTTTCAATGTTGTTTTCCTAGTGTTTTGATCCAAAGAGTTCAATTTACTGAACTTCCCCTGAAAGTATGCATTGTCCCCACTTTCCTCAGCATAATTTGGTGTGTGTGAGGAACTGGAAGGGATTACAAGAAAACCACAAGACATAGTTCTCTTCTGGCTATTATTATTATTTGGCACCAGAATTTGAGCCTGAAAGGTTTATTTCCGTAAAGTTCAAAACACATCTTGTGTGCACTATGTAATTATCATATTATATGTTATATTTTTTACCTCCTTGAGGGAAATTTGCTCTTGTAGTTAGGTTCCCAGATGGCATAATTCCATAGTGTGTGTGTGTGTGTGTGTGTGTTTATAAATACATCTTAAAGCATACATGTGATAGATGTGACAGTCCTCTAGACCAGCCTTCAGCTGGCTCTAAAGTGCATAAGTCAATAGTCCTATTGCTTGGCCCTCAGTAGTTTTGCTATTCATGTCCAAACTTCTGTCTTTAATAGTCACATAATCGTCAGCCAGTTTCTTGCAGCTTGCCTTGCTGGGCCACATGGCAATGCTACCACCTAGTGGAGCTTGCTTATTCTTTGGCAAACATGTTGCAATCTAACCCTATCAAGAAAGTCCCCACTGGTGGGTGGGTAAGTAGCCTTCTTCCAAGAAACTCCTTCCCAAAAATATTCCTTCCTATGACAACTGCCAACTTTTGATCTGTTCAGAAACTCTAACATTAGATTTACTTTGGGGAAAGCTAGCCATCAAAGAACATATCATTGTTTTCAATAGAGTACGATCTTAAATATAGGTAATAGCTAGAAGGAAAATTATAATTCCTATAATTTTCACAAATTAACAGATTTTTAATATAATTATCAACTAGGAAGTCATTTAAATGTCAAAGTACAGTAAACTCAGAATATAACCTGAAGAACATGTACCAAAATTTTGGCAGTGATTACATCTGAAGGGTATAGATGAAAGTAAAAGGGAGCAAGGTGTAGTGTTTCCTTGGTTTTTCAAATTTTCTGCATTGGGCAAGTACTTTTTTATATTAAATGTTTTATTTATTTCTAGGAGAGAGAGAGAGAGAGAGAGACAGCGTGAGCAGGGGAGGGTCACAGAGAGAGAGAGGGAGATACAGACTCTCAAATAGGCTCCAGGCTCTGAGCCGGCAGTCAGCACAGAGCCCAACGCGGGGCTCGAACCCACGAACCGCGAGATCATGACCTAAGCGAAAGTCGGACGCTTAACCGTCTAAGCCACCCAGGCGCCCCTGGGCAAGTACTTTTCAAATTGTTAATTTAAACGTTAATGGAAAATGTTAATGTATATTTATATACCAGCCATGCAGAATGAATCGGTAACCAAGTTTTCAAGCTGATCAGGAACAATATCTTTTTATTCTAGACAAAGCAGCCAAGGCTCATTGAATTTAAGTGACTTATCTAAATTAACAGTGATGGTTAATTTTATGTGTCAACTTGACTGAGCCATGGTCAGACAACTGGTTAAACATTACTTCTGAATGTGTTCATAAGGGTGTTTCTAGAAGAGATCAACATTTGAATTGGTGGTCTATGTAAAGCAGATGGCCCTCTGCAAACCTGGTGGTCACCATCCAATCCTCTGAGGGCTTGAATAAAGCAAAAAGTCAGAGGAAGGATGGCTTTGCTCTTTGCCTGACTGCTTGAGCTGGGTCATGGATCTTCTGCCCTCAGTGCTCCTGGTTTCAGGCCTTCACCCCAGATTGTAATCTATACCATCAGCTCTATAATTTTCAGGCTTCAAACTACACCCCCAATCAGCTTCCCTGATTCTCCAGCTTGCAGACAGCAGGTCATGGGACTTAGCCTTCACAATGACCTAAGATCATGACCAAACATGCTATAATACATATCTATCTAGATCTAGATCTAGATCTATACTGTTGGTTCTGTTTCTCTGGAGAAACCTGACTAATGCAGTGACAAAGCTAGTCATTAGAAGAATCCCAGCTTCTCAACTTCAGTTCCAGTACTTAGGCCACTATGTCATGACACCTCTCCTCCACCTCCTCTCTGGTTGGATTTCTTATATAATCTCTTCCCACGGTGCTCATCTAACACTTATTGTAACTTTTCCTATAAACAAAAATTTAAAGTCAAGTATTCTTTTTTTTTAATGTTTTGTTTATTTCTGAGACAGAGAGAGACAGAGAGAGAGAGAGCGAGCGAGCATGAGCAGGGAAGAGTCAGAGAGAGAGGGAGAACAGAATCCGAAACAGGCTCCAGGCTCTGAGCTAGCTGTCAGCACAGAGCCTGATGCGGGGCTCGAACCCATGAACTGCGAGATCATGACCTGAGCTGAAGCCAGATGCTTAACCAACTGAGCCACCCAAGCACCCCAAAAGTGAAGTATTCTTATATGAAAGTAGAACAATAAGACTAGTGACAATTAGTGTCTTTTGTGATAACATCCTACATAAATTACAAGAAGAGAGTACAATCTCATTGTGTATAAAATAATCTCAATTGATCAAAATACCTCTGATAAGCTAATAACGCTGAATACTCACAACTGTTTTCATACTTTCTTAATAACATATTGTCAAGGATAACATATCAGATAAAATGTCCTAACAAATGCCTAAAAATCTTTCTGAAATATTGAATAAGCAATAATTCTACCCTAACAATGACTTGGTAAAGCCCATGAGATGTTCTCTTCTTTCTCACATCACCTCTCAGGGGCACCTGGGTGGCTCAGTCAGTTAACTGTCCTACATCACCCCTCCCTGACCCACTTGCAAATAATCAGGATATAACACAAACTACTACTGACCAAGTAAATATACTAATTATTTCTATTTCATTTTCAGTTTAAAAAAAAAACATTCTAATCTAGCTTTTATCAGTATTCCTTGCTATCATCTATTGAGGTGCTACATTCCAGGTTCTTCGTAAACATCTATAATTCTTACAATAAACCTACAAGGTAAGTCATGTTACCATCTGGCTTTATTGATAAATAAAATGAGGCTCCAAGAGTTACTTTCCCAGTAACTCACACTGGGACACTACCGGTTCTGCCCCCATGAAGGCTAAATATTTATGCCTAGACTTGCATTTAAGTTCTTTGTGTGCTAGATTCTAACAAGTTATATCTAGGATATCTTGTTTACAATTACCCACATATCATTTCAGCAGTTGACCAGGTTGCCTGCTTCACAGGCATCTTCCTTTGCAAACAAAAGTACAGACATAAAATTAATTAACTGTTCCTTCTTAAAAGAGCAGAGTCTATTCAGGGATAATGCAGAAAGGCTGTATGAGACTCCTCAGAAAAAGAAAACACTTAATCTAGTTCTTTCATAGAATTTCCTGAGGGGGAAGTAAACTGCCCAGTCTCCCAGAACATCAAAAGTTTAGTTGAAAATGAGCTAATCTTTCAGTCAGCTCCAATGGGCTCTTTGGCAGGAGGCAGAAGAAGCTTGGACAGTCACAGTCTGTTGTGAGACTCTGGGATTTTCTTCCTCAGTGCTATTGTTTTGGCACCTTTCACAAGCAATAAATCCTTTAAAGCCTAACAAGTAATTGTAGAGATTGAAACTAAAGCTGCTATAGTTGCAAAGCTTTTAATGTGTCACTGAAGTAAACCATCATGTTCACTGTTCTGAACAGAAATGTCCTTCAATACAAGGGGGTTGTTTTTTTTACTACCTGCTATATATCTGGCACTGTGTTAGAAACTACAAAGACTACCCACACACACATACATACCCGAAACAGTAATTCCTGTCTCAAGAAATTTAAAATAACAATGAAGAGGCAACGTTTACCAATAATCATCATAATTTTTTAGTGAAACTTTCTTAGCACATTAACAAGAACAGATTCATAGTTGGGACATTCCTAAATTGTCAAATCTAAATATTAAGTTGTAGAATTTTGTATGGGTCCCATTAGAAAACAGAATTGTTCCTCAGGTGGTTCAAATGAAATCAGGCTGATGAGGGGACCAACAACAAAGGTGTAGGAAGAATGGAGCTAACAAACAAGAAATGATGAGGCATCCAGAGACCCAACCATGGGAAGGTATTACCACTCATAGCGCTGAAGAGGCAAGTGGAGGAAATGATGTTAGAAGAGCCCAGTACAAGCTAAAGCTGTAGAAGGGGCTGCACAACAGGAGCTGAATCATGAAAGAGAAAATCTTTCATGAGGATAAATCTTCTAGAGGATAAATGGCTACATAAAACCAGGGAAGAAGCAAAGAAGAAATACCCATAGCTCTCTTTCCTTCTACCCATTCATGTCCTCCCACTGCCTCCACTGGATAAACCTAAATGGAAGTCAGCTAGAAAGGAGAACCCAGGAAATGCAGTACACAGTCAGTAATCAACTGTCAGGGCAGGGGGGAAGAAGACAAATTACAGAATATCAGCATATATGCTAATGACCTATAATAATAATTATTGTTATTATTATAAATTTTAATAAGTAGTAAACACAAAGAATTTACTGTGCCAAACATTGGTCTCAGTGTTTTACGTATTGAATCATTTAATCCTCACAATGACCTTATGAGTTAGAACTTTATTAACTCATTTACAGATGAAGAAACTGAAGCACGGGACGGGTAAGTAACTTGCCCAAGGTCATACAGCTAGTAAGTGGTAAAGCCCAGGTAAGAACCTAAATGATCTTGCTCTAAAGCTCATGGTCTTAAACATTATGTTCCACTGCCTGTCCCAAGCCTGAAAACCCTCTCTTCATTACCCCAGCACCTCTGAGCAGCATCTCTGAATATTTTACAAAGTAAAACCAAATTTGATCTCTCAGAATTTCACTATATAATTCTGTTAATGAACATGAAGAGTAAGTGTTTGGAATGTGCATTTCTCTACCATACAAGGAAAGAAAATTAGATATCATTTTGATTTTATCTTTAATTCCCATAGATGCAGGAATTCATGGAGGGGTAGTAGGAAAATAATCAGAAAACACTCCACTGCAAAGGAGAAAAACAGTGGTGGAAAGAAAAAGACATGATTTAAAGCCCAAAGAGAGAAGTTATTTTAACAAAGAGCAACTACTGTCATTGCTTTGCCTCTCCAGGCTTGAACCTAGAGAAATGTTGATGTTCTTGAACTAGTAAAATTGTAAAGCTCCTCAGAGACATTTCTTCTTGGAGGCAGAAGAAAACTGATTAGCCATTTAACCTGAGGTAGGTATGCAATTTGAGTTTAAAAGAAAGCAGGCATAAAGAATAACTTATTCAAACAAGTCTGCAATAGTCACCAGATTGTTGTTGCAACTCATCACATCCTTCCTGAAAAATATGGAAGAAACACTAAGCTTTCCCTGGCCCATAATAAATCACTCAGGAACTGCCACTCCTAGGCTAAATCTTCCGGTCTGCTCCCTACCTCTTCCTTTCTTCTTCATATTTTTCCTCTCTCATATTTCTAATCTCAGTTAAAGGGAATGAGAAGAGAATGGGAGTAAAAGTAGACCATTTTTACTCTTGTTGTTGACGTAAGAAAACAAGAGTATGATTTTCCTGCTTCTGCTTAAAATTTCTGCATCAGAAGTCACAGTTGACAAGTGTCTACCATAAGGGCATATCATTTTGGCTTTGTACTTAAAAAGAGAAGCTGATTTGGTCACTTGAAAAGATGCAAGTTTTAAAACGGATCAGATTTGTCCAGTGTTTCTCTCCCACTATTCTGTGCCAAGTCATCAAATTTCTTAGAGACTTATTTTTGAACTATCTGTAAAAATATTAGCTTATGTGTTGAACACATTTCAAAGCACATTAGAAATGTTACCTCTATGATCTTCGTAACAAACCTATGATTTATCCAACTTGCTTATCCTATTTATTATGGGGGTTAACTAGTAAAGTGCAGTCTCTGACAATTTGAAGAATAAATGAGGCAAAGAGTATAGTGTAGAAAGGGAAAAGGTGGCGTAATTGTACAGTGGAGAAATTTGACAAACACTACTACTTAAGCAAGGTTTGAAAGGTTAACATCAAGAGTGATGAGACATGTTAATAGTGTGTAATCCTGATTTCTGAAAATGGCACTTTATCTCTGTGGTTTTCCTCCCCAAAACCCATAAACCCAGTCTAATTATGAGGAAAAATATCAGACAAATCCCAAGTGAAAGACATTCTACAAAATCCCTGACCAGTACTCCTCAAAACTGTCAAGGTCATCAAAAATAAGGAAGTCCATCACAGCCAAGAGAAATTAAGATGTGAAGATTAAATGTAATGTGGTATCCCAGATGAGATCCTAGAAGAAAAAAGGGGCATTAGGTAAAAAGAAGAAGAAGAAGAAGAAGAAGAAGAAGAAGAAGAAAATAAGAACAATTTTAATACAGTAATATATCAATATTGCTTTATTAATTGCAACACACTGCAGTTCTGTACTAATATGTTAATAATAGGGAAAAGTAAGTGTGGCACATATAGGAACTCTCTGCAGTATCTTCACAATTTTTCTGTAAATCTAAAATTGTCCTAAAAACATAAAATTTATTATAAAAAATGAAAAGAGAGAATGTGTAGAAAGTTTTTTTAAACCATGGTATAATGGTATATTCTTAGGGTGATGATGTTGGTAATGATTAGAGCTGTGTTTTGGTGACAGTCTGGCAGTAACTGGAAAGTGGATTAGTGCCGTATTCACAAGGGATTTACCTTGGCTCAAATTTGTACTACAATATTCATGATTTCACTTTCTTGGAAAACAAAAATGTTCAGATACATAACTTAAGAAAATGGCTCTAGTTATCATCAGCTATATCTCAGAAATTATTCAACAGTTCATCAATCATTCTGCAAGTCATTTTTTTTAGTACTCATCATGTGACAGGTAATTGTCCTAAGTACTGGGAACACAAAGGCTCACACTTAACCTAAACTCCCAAACCTCAATGAATGAATCTATGAAAAAAAACTAAAAAAAACTAGTATTTATTTAGGTCCTGTGATAGTACAAAGATTGTCTCACATAACCTTCACAGAAAACTTCTGGGAAATCTTTCATTACTGCCCAAAGTGCATCCAGTTCTTACCCCTATTCTGGTACCTACTACACAGTACAGCAATAGCCAACATATTGCCCATATCCACAACTAAACTGTCAAGTCCTTGAGGACAAAGACTTGTTCACTATTGATGGCTCAAGCATAATTAAGCATAATGCCTTCCCATAATTGGTAAAGTGGGTGAATGAGATCTAGTCAACCCTCCCAAAGCCTCTACCAATAAATCTCAATATCCTTATGTATTATCTAGCTGAAGAAGTAGTAGAAACTCTTAAGAAAATTCCAGATAATATTGGTGGAAGATAACTTACTGGATGTCTTATCATATAATATGCCACTCTGTGCTCTACAGTAAGAATCATTCCTGTTGAATAATGGAGTAACATCTCACTGCTTTTAAAGGTCAGCTCAGCTGGAGGTCATCAGACAAAGTGGATCATATTTAGAAGACTGCTTGGAATGCACCTGTTATTTGCTTTTTTCACCTTAATTGTTTTATTTTTTTAATGTTTACTTATTTTTGAGAGACAGAGACAGAGAATGAGACGGGGAGGGGCAGAGAAAGAGGGAGACACAGAATCTGAAGCAGACTCCAGGCTCCAAGCTATCAGCACAGAGCCCAATGCAGGGCTTGAACCCATGAACCATGAGATCATGACCTGAAGTCAGAAGCTTAACTGACTGAGCCACCCAGGCACCCTTCACCTTTATTGTTAATACTTGCTAGGAACTCTATACAATGGGTTGGAGATAAGAAGTTTATTTTTTCCTAAAATTCAACTTACTTCCCACTCCACTTGGCAGCAGATAACTTAAACTTACAAATGCAGATTAAACTCAGTTAACTTAATACTTTCTCAGTCAAATCAGAGTAAACTCAATTTAGGGTTCTCTCCCCTCCCTCATTTAAATTCTAGTTGGCTTAGTGTCATGGCATCAGGGAAAGGCACCTGCTCCCTCAATCCACGCTGACCATTGTTGATGTGTACCTCATTCCATCTGACTCATGGAAGGTTCCATGCTGACATCTGCTAAAAACATCTCCTTATCTGTGCTACTTTCCAGTGGTGGTTGGTTGTTACAAATGTAAAGCCCCTCCACAAATGTTTGCTATCAGGTACACATCCATACCACCCTTGGCTATATAGGAAAAGATCTGGCTACTCCTCACACTACAAATGAACAGAGATTCTCTATAAGACCATTCTCCAAACAACCCTATGCTGTCTCCAGCTATTCTGCTGCCCCATTGCTAGGACTGCAGCACCCCTGGAAAACTAGGCAGGGAGTGGCACACATGACCTCTCTGAGTTCACCCAGCCCTAGGCCAAAACTGTTGCTAGGGCAGGCATAAGGAAAAACACAGGTCCCCTTGCCAGAGACCTCCAAGACTGTCTGATGCTATTCCTCTCCAATTCTTTCTCCAGAGCTCAAGGAATCTTATCAAGTCTAGGAAAGAAAAAACATTCCCTTACATCATGATAAATTCTTGCCAATCTTCCAATCCTTTCTTTTAACTATTGTTTCTACCAGAAGTTTTAAACTCAGATGCTACTTTGTTTTTAAATGTTCTTTCAGGCCTTCCTTCTCTGAAACAGTGACCATAAGCTGCCTAAAAGGGAAATAAAGGTCATTTATGGGGGGAATTAATTACTAAAAGTGAAAGCACAGTTATTAATTTCAAAATTTTCCCCATGTTAGAATTTGATCCAAGTTGAATTTCTGTAATTGAGGTACTGAGACCTGGGCTACAAAAGTGTAGAATACAGATGGAAAAATATAACTTTCTCAAGTTTAACAGACTAGGAATACTTGCTTTCAGAGTGACTTGACAAACTTTTTAAAGCCATTTCACAATAATTTTTGAGTTATCGTTAAGAAATGACAGGAGCAACCAAATGAAAACACCTATGTACCCTTCTTTGGCTAAGCCCTTAAGTGTATAAGAATAGAGGACAAACCTCATGGTAGGCAGTCAGAGACTTCTGTAATGAACACCCCACAGGTTTATCATGGGCTTTATAACTCCAAACCACAGCAAATATCCAGAAGGCACTATGTGGACGGAGATTACCAATTTCCCCCTGCCACCATGAAACCACTCTCATACTCCAACCTGAAGAAAAGCATGGAAAGTAGATACAAACCTAAAGGGCCATGAATTTAACACAAAAGACACTGCACCATCAAAAAGACATCTGATCAATGGTTACTATCCAAAATTCATAAAGAACTTATAAAAACTCAATAACCAAACAATGAATGATTCCAATGAAAAATGGGAAGAAGACATGAATAGACATTTTTCCAAAGAAGACATACAGATGGCCAAGAAACACATGAAAAGATTCTCAACATCACTCATCATCAAGGAAATGTAAATCAAACCACAGTGAGATATCACCTTACATCTGTCAGAATGGCTAAAATCAACAACATAAGAAACAATAGGTTTTGGTGAGGATGTGGAAAAAGGGGATTCCTCTTGCACTGTTGGTGGGAATGCAAACTGGTGTAGCCACTCTGGAAAATAGTATGCAGATTCCTCAAAAAGTTAAAAATAGAACTACTCCATAACCCAGCAATTGCAGTCCTAGGTATTTTACCTAAAGAATACAAAAACACCAATTCAAAGGAACCTACATGTTTATAGCAACATTCTCTACAACAGCCAAATTACGGATATAGTCCAAATGCCCATCAACTGATGTAATGTATAAAAAAGATGTGGAGTGTGCGTGCACACACACACACACACACACACACACAGGAATAATACTCAGCCATCAGAAAGAATGAAATCTTGCCATTTGCAAGGACGTGGATGGAGCTAGAGAGTATTACACTAAGCAAAATAAGTTAGAGAAAGATAAATACCATATTATTTCATTCATATGTGGAATTCAAGGAACAAAACAAATGAGCAAAAGAAAAAAAGAAGAGAGGCAAACCAAGAAACAGACTCTTAACTATAGAGAACAAACTGATAGTTACCAGAGAGAGGTGAATGGACGGATGGTTGAAATAGGTGATGAGGATTAAGAAAGGCACTTGCTGTGACAAGCACCAGGTGACGTAAGTGCTGAATCACTATACTGTACACCTGAAACTAATATTACACTGAAAACTAACTGGAATTTAAATTAAAACTTTTTCAAAAAGAGATTAAACCAGAAAAGTGTAAAAGATTATAAACTGAACAGCACAAAGTTTATTTTTTCTTAACAATCCAGTGAGACTGTCAACATGAGAAAAGATTCTATATTTTCCTTGAAATTCCAAGTGTAATGAAAGTGACTGCTCCTCTGCTAGCCAATCCTCCAAAATCAATCTTTCCAACAGTAGTACATAGCAAAATGGAATGAGGCAAGACAGTACTAACTGTTCCCAGGTAGCAAATTATAATATTCCAAATCAAGTGTCACAAAAGTTTGTACTCTGCTTACTACTTTGGCTGAGTTGTGGATACCAAGGTTATTAAAGAAAAAGGAAAATACATGGAATGAAGAAAGAAGGAAGGGAGAGAGGAAAGGAGGAAGGGAAAAAAAGAGGCAGGGATTCAAGGAAGAAAAGGAGAGGGGAAAGAGCAACAAAAATGACTTCTGTTATGCACAGTAACTCTATGGTAAAATCATTTCCTCAACAAGTCATGAGTGAAATGAAAGCCAATGACCGTGCCAGATTGTTCAAATAAGTAATGCTCCAAAAAGCTCTTCAGTATATCTCCAGTGAATTCAGAGAACAATAACAAAATAAGTTTTCTTATCTATACCTAACCTCCTGGTTTGAGTCTCTTTTCCAAAAGAACATGAAAACTCTCTATGCACCAGCTGTAAAATTACCAATTTATGAAATGTTGCAAAATGCTGTTTTTAAAAATGAATCAAACAAAATGAAAGAAGAGAGAGATCGTAAGAGAGAGGGAGGGAGAGAGGAAGAAAAGAAGCATAAAGCAACCTAAAGGTTTTGAACGTCTACACATTAATGACCTTCATTAATGTCTTCACAGAATGTACAGGTAAGTTCTAAAACCCACATCCACTTACCACGTGACTTTCTGTGCTATTGCTTATAGCTAAAAAAGACAATCCTCTCAGCAGAGCTGTAACCCATTTACCAGACTACACTGGTAAATGAGCCATCTTTCCTCCCAAGCTCTCCAAAAAAAGGTGTAATGGCAACTCCAGTCACTATAATTGTTCCACAAATGCCTTCAAGGAGATTTGGGAAAACCCAAAAGCCCATAAAGCTAATTGACATATAAAAAATGCACAAAGGAATTTTATTTTCAATTCCAACTTCTTAATTTTTTTATTATTTTCCCCAGCACAAAGCAGTCTTTGTGCCTGTGGATCTCCCTAAATGTTTATGTCCCAAAGGACACAGAGGTGTGAAAAATGTGACTCGTGTTCTTGATAAGTTCACATTATAAGACAGACCCTGGTAAATGAAAAGCAAATGAAATCCCTGTTTCCTCTAAATTTCCTTTCATGTCAAAGGTTAGTGTTGCTTATTCAACAACTTAGACCTCAGCACTTGAAAAATAATAGGTCTATCCAAGTGGTATCAACAGCTAAGATTTTAGAAACATGAACAGAAAGTCTTTAGAAAAATAACTCAGGGTTAGCAGTTGGAGAAGAGTTCACAGTTTTACTAGTCCAGAAATAAATTATTGCAAACTGAGTAACTGATACAACATGTTCATTTGCTAACTTCTCCATAACCCACCAGGAACATTTAAGAATGAGAACATTTGACATAAACTGCCTGACTCACTCTTAGAGCCCACTAAAATCTTGAGTATTCATCCTATAAAACTGTCAAGCATGTAACAATGAAAAAATGAGTTCTTCTCTTTTCTAGGAAAAGTATAATAATTAGACCTATATTTTAAGACAATAAATTCTAATCACAGATTACCCATTGAATACAACATAAATTTTTGCAAAATATTTATTATTTGTTCATTTTCCTCCACCATTGGCAGGTTAATCAGAGCAAACCTCTGACAGGTCAGCAAAGAATTTAGCTTTAAATTGCAGATAAGGTAGTTGCATATTGGTCATACTTCATTCTGTTCTGAAAAGAATTAGAACTTCTCTTTGTGTTCAGCTTACACGTGGAACCATTATTAAGTTGTAAGTGAAAACAGGGAGCTCACAAAATTTACCTGCAAAAATGCCCTTACTCAAACTATTAACATGGACTGTCTTGTCTACTCTATAAATTCTTATTCTGTATTAAGGTAAAAATAATAGCTAACATGTAGTGTGTATTAACTATGTACCAGACACTGTTTAAACCATTGACAAAAATTAACTCAAATAATACCACTTTTTGCATTCCTTGAAAGAAAAACTAAAACCATTTGGGAAAATGAACACAGTCTATTTGTTTGAATGGCTGGATCATGAACTAATTCTTTCATTTTGACTACTGTTAGCATGCTGTTGTTGTTGTTTTCACACAGTAAATACAAAGGTAAAGTTTTTTAAACTTCTTCCAAACACTATGCACCCTGGAAAATGGGGATAACAATAGTACCTTCCTCACAGGGCTCATGTATCAGTTTTACACAGTGCAAAAACCTTTCCAAAACGCAACTTGTATTCATATAACATTCAAATGCTTGTTGGATGTAATCAAACTTCTTAACTGGTCATGGAACTCACTCTTTTTTTATCTCCACTACTTCTCTATACAACCCTTCATTCCCATCGGGCCCAAATTCACACCTAACTTAATTTCAGCTGCCTATCTTTTTATTTTTAATGTTTAATTCTTTATTTTGAGAGAGAGAGAGCATGTGAGGAGGGAGAGGCAAAAATGGGGCGAGGGAGAGAATCCCAAGTAGGCTCTGTGCTCTCAGTGCAAAGCCCCACTTGGGCTAGATCTCAACATCCATTAAGATCATGACCTGAGCCAAAATCAAGAGTCAGATGCTTAACGGACTAAGCCACGCAAGTGTCCCCCCTTCAGCTGCCTATCTTAACTTACTCTCCCTTCCCACCTCCTTACAAATAAACTCATCATTCCTCTGTTAATCATGCCTTCCCAATCCTTCATCTTCTAAGTCAAATTTCCCTATCTCCTTATAAGTCTTCTCTGTCCTACATGGATCTGTCATGTACAGAGTACCAACAATGTGCTTGGCAGTCTATGTTATTTAATCCATTCAGCAATTTTAGAAATAGTTAATAGTATTCCTATCAGATACAAGAGGATTAGAGAGCTTGTGATTTATTCAGGGTAGTGGAGCCAGGGTTTACACTGAGTTATGCTGATCCATCCTGTACTTAAGAGTTTGTACCACACAAGTCCTTAAACTTATATTGTCTTGTAATGTTCTCTAATTGCTTAATATATTTTTTAATGTTTTATGTATTTCTGGGGGGGGGGAGAGAGAGAGAGACAGCAAGAGCAGAAGAGGGTCAGAGAGAGAGGGAGACACAGAATCTGAATCAGGCTCCAGGCTCTGAGCTGGCTGTCAGCACAGAGCCCGAAATGGCGCTCGAACCCATGAACTGCGAGATCATGACCTGATCCTAAGCCAAAGTTGGATGCTTAACCAACTGAGCCACCCCCCAGATGCCCCATCTAATTGCTTAATATATGTTAAATCCATAGTTTTCCCTAAGTTCTTTGAGGTCAACATCTCATTTAGGGCACACATAAGCACTTAGCTAATACTGCTGGCAGACAAGGAAAGCCTCAAAAGTGATATGAAGTTCCCACAAAAGGGTTACTCTTTAAATATTAAGTCATCCCAAAATCCCAAAGGACTACAAACTAACAGATGCTTCAAATAACCTGGTAGAAGCTTCAGGAAAACACCATCATAGAGAAACACTCAATAAGTGTTTGAAGATGATGATGAGAAACTCTTGAGGGAGTTGGACCTTTGACAGACTGGGGTAGAAGTGCCAGAGGAAGATCAGAGTTGCCCTGAAAAATGTTAAGCACCCACACTTTTAACTTCCAAAAAGCTTATGCCTTAAAAAGAAGTGGGAAAGATAAATAGGGTGTTTCCTTTGATCACTTTCATGTTCCCAGGCATTTCTTTTTCTTTTGACCCAAAAGGTTCATGTCAGCTGAAGCAGATTTAGAAGAGAACTAAATTGGGTTCTTTCACTACCACTAAGTAAATTCTGACATAATTCTTTATCTTCTATCCAGAGGCCCAGATCCAAATGGAAAGGAGGTAGAGCGATGCCTCAACATGTCTTAGCAACCACTCACCCAGCTCTTATTCTGGTACCACCAGGGAATATCCAGCCAAAAGGCCTGAGTTGTTGTCCTGTACCCCTCCCACACCAGGCACTGCAACTGTATTATAGAACTTCAAGCCCTGCCAAAGTGCCCTACGGATGGAGCTAATGCCAATAAGCCCGCAGCCAAAGAGCTACCTGGGGAAAGCAAAACTTTGACAGCACTAGATTTCAACCTTAGCCAATGGCTAATGGTCATATCTCTAAAGGAAAACTCTGACCCAACACTTTTTCAAATGGTCTTCTTAGTAATTTTTAAATACTAATTATTTCCATCACTATGGCCGTAAAGTGCTTCTTAATAATTAGTCCTTTGGAAACAGTGAAAAAACCAGCAGTTAAAATCCCCTAGCTCCTCACTGCAGTCCTGCTCAGCGATGTGCATGAGTCTCTTTGTGACTTTTATTCAAGGCATGTGGCAGCTGGAGCACAGTCAACCCATCCTTCAACGGCCTCATTTGCCTGGTTTGCAGGGGTCAGAGACAACAACACTCCAGCTGCCAGTCCCATGCCCACTGACAGGGTGAAGGATCTTTTCCACAGAAAGGCAAGGTTAATAAACAGTCCAAATCACTGACTTTTACTCTTTTTACTGTCCTTTCCTCTCCTGTGCCAAGGGACCTCCCTCAGCTTTGTAACACCTTCTGTCACCAACACAATTAAGCCCACTACAATGCACCCACCCCAATACTCTGATTTATAGAGATTATTAATGTCACAAGATGTGGGCCAGCAGAGGAAAAAAGGATGAATTCTTACTTGGAAAATATGTTCACTAAACCACTCATCCTCTCAAGAACTTATTTAAATATTCTTTAAAAAAACTAATAAAGCATTATTATCTCCTCAAGCCCTACGCATACTTACAGAGAACACTATGTAAGAATGTACATATTTTCTTTGGGGTTTTTTTTAAGGGATTGCTACACTATCATAGGAAACATCCCCAAAATATAAATATATATGTGTATATTTATATTCTGCATAGTATTATATATAAACATATAACCACAAATATTTAGAAGTATATATTTACCTAGAGCTATGTGTTATTTATATTTTGAATTTTTCCAATTATTTATATTTATATATCCATGTATGAATATATAAGCATTATATATTTTTAATACATATAGATATTGCATAAAATATGTTAAAATGAATATACAGTAACATAAATATCTCAAGCATATATAAAATTGATTTTATATGTAAATATAAATTTTTTCTAAAATATAAACATATATACCCTCATCCTGAACAAGACCTTATGAGAGACTTTCAAGCCCACAATGACATTTCTTCTGCCACTTATTTTACCCTTTTATGTTTATTTAGGTTATGAATGGGGAAAAAGGGCCAACTACAGAATCACCACTTCTAATGAAACCTGGCTCTGCTAGCAAGTCAAATAAAAACATCAACACTTCTACAACTCTGAGGTGTCCTCATTATTTAAAAAGAACACTCTTGTTTTCAAGAGGAAGATAAAGGCATTATAAATAAAAGTTTTACTTCTAACTATTGACTAAAATAAATATTTTATGGACTTTATAGGTCAATATAACCAATAAAATTCAAGACTAAAACTGGAGAGAGAACTTTTAAATAAAACTAAGACAATGATAATATTTACTCCCAGATACACATATAACTCTCATAAAATAACATTGTCTGAATTGTTGGAAAAAGGTTGTTCATCAGTTTCATAAATGTATATGTGCATATCTAAGTCACAGAGAATTGGTATCAAGGAAGATATGAATGTGCAGTTCTTCTTTTTTCTTTTTTTTTATTTACTTTCCACTCAACAAAATTCAGAGAAGCATTTGTGGCAGAATTCCTTTCTAAACTATCAAACGCTTTGCTAGTGAAAGGGTGTGGGCAGCAGTGGAAGTAGTGTTAATATGGCTGCTGCTTTCCCTGCCCTCCCCCACACCAGGCTATTTCACACCAGGTCGGCACAGTCCTCCCACATTCCTTGATTCAAAGAAAAACAAATAAATAAACAGTTAGCTATTTGGCAGTATGTCTGACTTTTTAAAAGCCATTCAATCAAACATTAAAAGTAAATAATTGTACAGTTTATGTATACAACTTGCATTGTTTATGGCAATTATGAAGGAAGAAAGGCAAAGAAAGAGGAAATATTTTCTTCTGGCATTTCAATGCAGCTTCTGACATAACAAGTTATTGCATTTTAAAAATATAAACTGCCTCAATAAATTCTATTCTCCTCAGGAACTGCCAAAATTGCATTGTACAAACACTAAAAAAAGAACAATAATACTTCTGCCAAATGCAAAGATGGTATCTCTCAGTGAATGAGTTAAGAAAATGATAGAGCTCTGTAATAGATTTCCTTTTCATTCAAAACATATTATAAAATATTTTAGCAGCTCAGATGGATATATTTAGAACCTCATGCCTTAAAAGCAATTATTAATTTCATTTAAAAAGTTTATTATCAATGCCATAGCACTTTTCCCAAACATTTTTTACCACAAAATTATTTCATCATATACATATTAACATCTTTTCAGGTGCTAATATTCTCAGAGCATAGCTTAGAACCAATTATACAGAATTTAATAATTTATTATCCAACAGTATAGATAACAGAAGTACACATATGCTTAAGAAGAAAGGTATTTATAGATACATCAGAGAACGCTCCTTAAGTATTACACTCAATAGTCCTGCCTCCCACTTTCCATTTCCAACCAGTCTTATTCAGTTTCCATACCTTTTAGTTAATTCCTTTATATTTTCCAAATTTTAGTTCTCAAAATAGTTCATGACTATTTAAGCCAATCTTACTCATATTTTTATTCAGTTTTTTAAAACAATCCAAATATAACTAATCAGAACTGTATTAAGCCTGTGTAAATGAAATGGCAAAAAATGTATGAATTCAGAAAGTTCCCCTTTTCAAGAATACTACAGTTTTAGCCAAAGTAAATATGATAGAGAAAGGCTAGAGTATATATAAAATAACTCTGAAATGGGGTGCCTGGGTGGCTAAGTCAGTTAAGCATCCAACTTCGGCTCAGGTCATGATTTCACAGTTCGTGGGTTCGAGCCCCGCGTTGGGCTCTGTGGTGACAGCTAGCTCAGAGCCTGGAGCCTGTCTTCAGATTCTGTACCTCCCTCTCTCTGACCCTTCTCTGCTCACGCTGTCTCTCTCTGACTCTCAAAAATAAATAGAAAACATTAAAAAAATTAAAAAAAATAACTCTGAAAGGATGCACAGAAACTGATAATAATTGTTGTCTTTAGGAAACAAGACTAGAGGATTTTTTATTGTATGTTCTTTTGTACTGTTGGAATTTGTCATCCTATGTATGTATTGCTTTTTTCAGAAAATAAAAGAATACATTAAATAAAGAATTTTAAAACAAGAAAATAAAAATAAATAAATTTTATAACAATAAAAATTTAAAATCCACATGGCGAACATAAGATGGTGGGATTTGCCATCTACCTCATACATAAGAATTCCACATTTAGTAAAAAGTTAAGACTAAGTATGAAAGTTATTTCTTGAAATCTTACAATTAACAAGAAATATTAGGATCTCAAGACAAAAAAAAAATAGATTTCCAAAACAAAAAATAAAGCTGATGTTTACAAGTTATAGTTGGTTTAAACATCTGACTCTTTATTCAACATCAATATTCAAATAAATATCTAAAATTTGAAATTATTGAATCCACAGTCAGGGGTTATTTCAAAAGCATTTCAGAACATAAGAGATAGAAAAAGGAATATTAACCTCTCTGGGCATTGACACCATGACACAAACAGAAAGTCCTTAGTGAAAGAGAAAATGATTCAAACTTAAAACTATTTTTATTTGAATATATCTGATACACAGTTACATTAGTTTCAGGTGTACAAGGTAGTGATCTGACAAGTTTATGCATTATGCTGTGTTCACATCTGTTCCATTACAAGGCAATTACAATATCACTGACTATTTCTTACACTGTGCCTTTTATTGTATTTCCTCTCCACTTCACCCATTTTGCCCAACTCCCTCCCCTTCCCCCACCCTAGGAACCATCAGTTTGTTCTCTGTATTTATAGGTCTGATTTTGGGGTTTGTTTATTCATTTGTTTTTTTAGATTCCACTCATGAATGGAAATCATATGGTAACTGTCTTTCTCAGTTTGACTTACTTCACTCAGCATAATACTTTCTAGGCCCATTCATGTTGTCTCAAATGGCACAATCTCTTCCTTTCTTATAGCTGTCCTGCACATTTTTCTTAACCATTTGTCTGCTGATGGACACTAGTTGTTTCCATGTCTCGGCAACTGTAACTAATGCTGCCACAAACATAGGGGTGCATGTATCTTTTTGAACTACTACTTTTACTTTGAGTAAATATCCAATAATAAAGTTATTCAATCATATATTATTTGTATTTTTAATGTTTTAAGGAACCTCCATCCTGTTTTCCATAGTGGCTGTACCAATTTACATCCCCACCAACAGTGCACAAGGGCTCCTTTTTCTCCACATCCTCACCAATACTTTTTATTTCTTGTATTTTTTATCTTAGCCATTCTTACTGGTGTAACATGATATTTCATTGTGGTTTTCATTTGCATTTCCCTGATAATTAGCAAAATTAAGCATCTTTCCTTGTGTCTGTTGGCCATCTATATGTCTTTGGAAAAAGACAGATCTTTTCAGGTCCTCTCCCCATTTTTTTAAAAATGGATTGCTTGTTTTTTTGTTATTGAGTTGTATAAGTTCTTTATATAGTTAGGATATTAACTCTTTATTAGATATTTTCTTCCATTCTTCTCCTATTAAGTAGGTTGTCTTTTCGTTCTGTTGGTTTCTTTTACTGTGCAAAAGCCTCTTATTTTGGTGTTGTCCCAATAGTTTACTTTTGCTTTTGTTTCCCTTGCCTTAAGAGAAACATCTCTTGGGGCACCTGGGTGGCTCAGTTGGTTAAGCGTCCAACTCCAGCTCAGTTCATGATCTCATGGTTCATGGGTTCAAGTCCCACATTTTTTTTTTACTCTGAGCTGTCAGCCTGAAGCCTGCTTAGGATTCTGTGTCTCCCTCTCTCTCTGCCCTTCTCCCACTCGTGTTCTATCTCTATCTCTCTCTCTCAAAAATAAACATTAAGGAAATTTAAAAGAGACGTATCTCAAAAAAATGTTGTGATGGTAAATGTCAGAGGAATTACTGTCTAAGTTCTCTCCTAGGATTTTTGTGGTTTCAGGTCTCACATTTAGGTATTTAACCCATTTTTAGTTTATTATTATGTGGTAGTTAGAAAGTAGTCCAGTTTCATTCTCTTACATACAGCTGTTCAGCTTTCCGAGCACCATTTATGGGAAAAACAAAAACTGTCTTTTCCCCATTGTAAGTTCTTGCCTCCTGTTATATTAAACATATAATTATGGGTTTATTTCTGGGATCTCTATTTGTTCCATTGATCTCTGTCTACTTTTGTGCCAGTATCATACTACTTTATTACAGTTCTGTAGTAGATCCTGAAATCTAGTATTGTGATATCACCAGCTTTGTTCTTTCTCAGGACTGCCTTGGCTATGTGAGGTCTTCTGTTCCATACAAATTTTAGTAATATTCATTCTACTATTGTAAAAAAATGCTGTTGATATTTTGATGGAGACTGTGTTGAATCTGTAGATTGTTTTGGATAGTATGGACATTTTAACAATATTGGTTCTCCCAGTCCATGAGCATGAAATATCTTTCCATTTGTTTGCATCATCTTCAATTTCTTCCTTCAGTGTTTTATAATTTTCCAAAGTGCAGGTCTTTGCCTCTTTGGTTAAGTTTATTCCTAGGTATTTTATTCTTCTTGGCACAAATGTAAATGTTTTTTTTAGGGGTATATGGCTATATTAGTACTGAAAAATATTCCATAAGCAGAAAAATCCTATGTATTAAGACATTCATTAGTTTTATTTTATAATGAGAAAAAAGTAAATAACCTAAATGCACATTAATATAGAAATTATTCAAAGTTAGAGAACATCCCATCAATCAGTATCATGAATGTTCATAATAAAAACTGTGGGGAAAATAAAAATTGTTATCTAATGAAATTATAATATAAAACTGCATAATCCCATCACCAAAAATGTGTTTCTATTACATATATGTATTAATTCACTACTGCAGCTCCAAGACCATGGAGAGAAAAGAGCTGAAGGCCAAGACTCCTAATGTTCAATCTCACACACACACACACACACACACACACACACCTCTGTCATCTCTTTAGGGCTTGTCATGAGAGTGGACACACAAACCTGCCACATGAAAAACACTCCCCAAAATATCATCCCCTTCCTCAATCTTGAGGAAATTCCCCCAAATAACCCATTACCATCCAAGATTAGAACCCTTCTACCTATCTCAACACAAACCATGCTTCCATCTCTTCCCTTTTTTGAAGCATAATTCTAAGCTTCAATCCTATTCATTAGACTCAAAATCCTGAGTCACAAAAGATTCTGAAATCCTCTCTGCCAGTTGATAAAGGATAATGTCATGAAGGAAAAAGAGAAGTTAGGAGGAATCAGTTTAGCTGAGGGAAATACCGTTCATTTGTTCAGTCATCCAACAAAAGTGTACCTCATGAACAGTATGCACTGGCACAGAGAACACAGCAGTGAGCAAAATAAACACAGCTCCCATTCCCATTGAGGGTAATAATGAGTTATATTTGGATCCACTGAATTTGAGTTATTGCCAGGATAACCTAATGGATAAGCTTATGGACAGAAACATGGTTTTCAAAAAACTGCAGGCAAGATTCCACAGGGTTAGTTTTAGATGGTAAGCAGAAGAAATTGAATAAAGAGGGCTTAAAGAGGTTGAGTGAGTGTTTCGCTGATAATACAACCCAGGCTTGGTAGAATGGGCAATAAGCAAGATGTCGATTCCACAAATTTTGGAGACCTCAGAGAAGAAAGTCTATTTGTAATGAATGATGAGGTCTAGAGGACAGTCACTCCAGATCAGGGTTAAGGTGGAGTGAGGACAAGAGTCGAAGACCTCAAGAATAGCCAGACCTATGCAGCTGATGAAGTGGAATAGGATCATTCTCATTAGCCAGAGATTTCAACATATGAGCAATTTAAATCAACACAACAGAGCTTGAGATAAATTTCAATATCTCCACAAATAATGATTCTTGAAAGAGAAGGAAAGCTTAAAAGAGGCTGACATGCCCTAAGAGACCTGAAGAAGGTAATTCCCATGAATACAAACAATAAAATGGCCTGGAAATGAGCTGAAAGACAAAAAAAAAATTTATAACGGTATGTTTTTATACATACATATATATTTTTTAAGTACAGAACTCACAGAAAATACATTTTAGAAAAAAAATGGGAAAATGTTTTTAATATTTATGTATAAAGCTGTAGCTTTAAAGATCACTTGAAAACTTGGAAAGAAAAAAACAGAGGTGAGGAAGACACAAAAGAGCTTATTAGCTCATCCAATTTGGTTCAAATGATGTCAAAAAGTTTTACTAAACTAATAAATATCATCAAGATATAAATACTTTTTGTAGCCACTAGTGACCTAATCTTCCCTTCTCTCATTCATACTGTAACCATGAACAATAAACTACACATTTGGAGACCATAAAATAATCAAAAAGAGTAGCCTTTAGGGAGGCAACATTGGATAATACTGCTTCATCTAGGAAAAATGCAGCAATGAATGAGAATAAGCTACCAAAAAAAAAAAAACCTACCTCCAAATTTCCTATATTGATAGAGAAAATGTTTGGTCAATGTTACTATGGTACTTAGAGTAGCAGAGTTGGGCAGGGGGTACTTTTCGGTATATCTGATGTTTTTAATAGTATTTCAACATTTCATCTGACATCAGTTTTTAAAATTAGGAAATTCCAAAGTCAGAGAGAATTTAATAATTATGTAATTTATTAACTTGGGGGGCAGGTAGTTTAGTGTTTAATTTTAAGCCTTTCCTTCTTTTTTTAAGATTATCAATGGATTGAATCTGGTGAAGTTTTCCATATTTTTATGAGGACAAAATGCTATTAAGACCTATAAACAAAATGTATTTTTATTAAAAAATGACTAATGCTTAGTGAAAAGTTCAAAGGCTGGAAAAGAAGCACTAAAAAGAGTTTTTAAAAGCAACAGTTCAGCTCACTCAGTTACTGGAAAAGTCATTTTCATACTTAACCTTCAGAGCTATGCAGCAGCTGGAAAAGCAGCTTATTTTATTATACAGTTAATAAACGTCATGCACTTTTCCTGAAAGAATCAAAATATGTTACCCTTAAATAATGCAAACAACTCTGTAAGAGCAAACAAAATCTACCATAGATTTAAAACACAATGCGTATCATAATAAAAGATACCTCTCAACCAAATGCAATGTATGACCACTGATTGGCTCTGATAGCCAAAATAAAGAGAATATTAAAAATGTGTTAAAATTGAATAAATGTGAATATAGAAATCTATCTTAATATTACTAACTTTAAGTTAAATTTTTTTCAGTTTTATCATGTTTTAAATTTAAATGTCCTTGTTCTGTAAAGATTCATGCTTAAGCATTTGGGGGTAAAATGTCTTCAAGTTACTTTCATACGTACTTATTGTGCGTGTATACGCAGAGACATAAAGCACATGTTCCAAAAATTAAAAATTGGTAAATCTAAATATAGTATTATGGGCATTTACTGTACTATTATTCCAATTTTTCTGTAGGTTTTTAATTTTTATCAACAAAAAGCTGTCGTGGGGCTAACAAGGTATCTCAATCCAACATTTTTAGAAAATAGAATCTCAGAGCAGCTGGGTGGCATAGTCAGTTAAGTGTCCAACTCTTTGTCTCAGCTCAGGTCATGATCTCATGGTTTATGAGTTCAAGCATGGCATCGGGCTCTGCACTGATACTGGAGAGCCTGCTTGGAATTCTGCCTCTATTCCTCTCTGACCCTTCCCTGCTCACGATGTCTCTCTCTGGCTCTCAAAAAAAATAAATAATTAACATTAAAAAGATTTTTTTAAATAAACTTTAAAAATTTTTTTAAGGAAAATAAAATCTCTACAGAAAGACAAAGCAGAACCAGACAGAAAAATATTACTACAAAAGTAAATTTATTTAACATCTAAGGACACATGGTACATTGTACTAGGTATTCTAACAAAACACATATTATCTGGCTTTTAAGAACATGCAATCTAAGGCCAACACTGTTGACAATGATAAAGAACATTTAAATAGAAATAAGAACACCTATATAAATCCACACAATAAATTAAGCATATGTCCTAACCATCACCACTTTTCTAACCACACAAAGAAAAGCTGCCCAGATTTGGCAAAGTTCCTTCCAAACCTTAAGACTCCATATACACTCTTCTACCTCATATGGCCTCACATGACATAGATAGTTCAACCAGTGTCACCCTTTCTTCCAAGACATGATGGTTAAGTGGCCATTAAGGAGGGACTTGTTTTTGTGAGAGAAAGAAGTTCATTTCTATTTAGACACTATAACATAGTATTTTGTGTTTAATTTCAAATTTGCCCTCTTCCCAACCCCTGCTGTCCATCCTGAGTCACTTCAAATGTTCTTTCTTAAAAGCATTTACTGATTGTCCAAAGCTAAGTTAGATGTCTTTCTGTGTTCTCATATTTATACCATGGTGTTATCAATGATTTTTCTTATCGACGCTAACACCACACACTAATCCAGTATTTGCTAGATGCTTGCAACATAAGAATGAATAAGATACTTCTAATGCTATCAGCAAGCTCTTAGCCTGGTAGTGGAGACATCAACCATGCAAAGAAATAATTGTGTATATCATCTATTATCATGCCATCCACCAAGTAATCAAAAACCTGATTCCTCTCTTAATTCCTCTCTTTTCTGAAATGATATCTAGGCCATTGGCAAGCTGACTCTATCATCAGACATATCCTGAATGCATCTGTTTTTCTCTATTTCTACTATTATCCTGGTCCAGACCCTACCTTCTCTCATCTGGATTGCTCCTATGAAATACAACTTAACTCCCTACAATCTATTTTCAAAACAAGATCCAGAGTAATCTTTTAAAACAAAAAACTGATCATGTCAGTCCCCTCTTTAACCTTTCTAATGGTTTCTGTTTGGAATAAAATCCAAATTTCTTGGCTACCTACGAGGTTCTGTGTAATCTGGGCCTGTCCATATCTCTGGCTTAATCTCCATCTAATCTCCCTCTCACACAGTACACTTTAGCCACACTAACCTTCTTTCTATTCCTCAGATATACCAGATTGTTCCCTCTTACACTTTTGCTCTAGCGATTTCCTCTGCCTAAAATGTTTTGGACATTTGTGTGGCTGGCCCATAACTACCATACAGATCTTGATTAAAATGTTACCAACAAACAAAACCTCAATCCAGCAGGAGGAAGTAAATAATAAAAACTAGAGCAGAAATAATGATATAGAAACTAAAAAGAGCAATAGAACAGATCAATGAAGCCAGGATCTGGGTTTTGAAAAAAAATTAATAAAATTGATAAATCCCTAGCCAGACTTATCAAAAAGAGAAGGGACCCAAATAAACAAAATAACAAGTGAAAGAGGAGAAATAACAACCAACACCAAAGAAATACAAACAATTATAAGAGAATATTATGAAAAAGTATATGCCAACAAATTGGACAACCTGGAGGAAATGGACAATTTCCTAGAAACATAAAACTACCAAAACTGAAACAGGAAGGAATAGGAAACTTGAACAGACCAATTACAAGCAAAGAAATTGAATCAGTAATCAAAAACTCCCAATAAACAAAACATAGAAAAGGAAGACTTCCAAATTCATTCTATGAAGCTAGCATTACCTTGATACCAAAACCAGAAAAAGACTCCACTAAAAAACTATAGGCCAAAATCCCTGATGAATATGGATGCAAAATTCTCCATTAAATACTAGTAAACCAAATCCAATAATACATTAAAAGAATCATACACTACGATCAAGTGAATTATTCTTGAGTTGAAAGGGTGGTTCAATACTCACAAATCAATGTGATATACCATATTTTTTTAAAAAAAGGACAAAGAACCATATAATTATGTCAATAGATGCAGAAAATGCATTTGACAAAGTACAACATCCATTCAATGGTAAAAAATCTCAACAAAGTAGGGTTAGAGGGAACATACCTTAAAATAATAAAAGCTGTATATAAAACAACCTATAGCTGATACCATCTTAAATGGGGAACAACTGAGAACTTTTCCTCAGTGGTCAGGAACAAGCCAGAGATGCCTACTCTCACCACTGTTATTTAACATAGTACTGGAAGTCCTAGCCTCAGCAATAATAACAAAAAGTAATAATAATAAGATACCTAGGAAGACACCTAACCAAAGAGGTAGGGCACCAGGGTGGCTCAGTCAGTTGAACATCTGGCTCTTGATTTCGGCTTGGTTCATGATCCCAGGATCTTGGGATCAGGCCCTGCATCAGGCTCTGTGTTGAGCATGAAGCCCGCTTGGGATTCTCTCTTTCTCCTTCTGCCCCTCTCTCTCTCAAAAGGAGAAAAAAAAAAAAGTAACCAAAGAAATGAAAGACCTTTACTCTGAAAACTATAAAACACTGATAAAATAAGTTGAAGAAGACACAAAGAAATAGAAAGAAATTCCATGCTCATGGATTAGAAGAACAAATCTTGTTAAAATGTCTTTACTACACAAAGCAATCGATACATTTAATACAATCCCTATCAAAATACCAACTGTATGTTTTACAGAGCTAGAACAAACAATCCTAAAATTTCTATGAAACCACAAAAGACCCAGAGTAGCCAAAGCAACCTTGAAAAACAAAAGCAAAGCTGTAGGCATCACAACTCCAGACTTCAAGTTATATTCTAAAGCAGCAGTAATAATAACAGCATGGTACTGGCACAAAAACAGACAAAGGAAATAGAGGGAAACAGACATAGAGAAATGTAAATCAAAATGATCGTTGTTTAAGTAACTTTGGGATATTACTTCACAGCCACTAGGACAACTAAAATCAAAAAGAAGGGCACCTGGGTGACTCAGTCAGTTGAGTGTCCGACTTCAACTCAGGTCATGATCTCACAGTTCATGGGTTCAAGCCCCACATTAGGCTCCGTGCTGACGGCTCGGAGCCACAAGCCTGCTTTGGATTCTGTGTCTCCCTCTCTCTATGCCCTTCCCCTGCTCATACTCTGTCTCTTTGTCTCTCTCAAAAGTAAACAACATTTTTTTAGAAATTATTTAAAATAGAGAGACATAAACAGGTGTTGATGAAGTTATTATAATGCCACTACCACCTGCAGGTCAGCTTATTGTTAAAGCTCTGTACTTGATTAAAATTATAAAATAAATATGAATCAGGCATTTTTCAGGACATATATTTTGAAATTTATTATTGTGTCATACCTATAACAAACTCACTAGAGAAAAATTGTATCTATAGAGAATTAGCTAAAGAAAATGCCATGCATCCATTATCCTTGCCTATGCCGAGACTTTACCTAAAGCCAAAGGAATCAGAAGTTTGAGGAAGGGGCTCAGACATCTGTGTTTTTCAGAAGCATACAAAATGATTCTAATTTGTAGTCAGAGTTTAGAAATACTCTATTCTAAAATTTACTCTTGAATTAAACAAGGCCACCATAAAACTAAGTATCCAAATGCAATTTATTATACTCTATCATTGAATTTATTTTCCTGAATAGTGACTTGAATTAAGGTCAGTCTATATAATGGATTTTATTTAATCCCTTATAAGGTTTTTCACTGTATCATAAATATGATCCTAAAAGACACTTATTTTTACCATATCTCATAGTTTTCTCTCTATGAAGTCTTATGGGAGATGTTTTACTCTGATCTCACTAACAAAAAATAAACTCTCTTAAACTATTTTTATATCATGAATACTATAAATTGTGTAATGGATCCTATTCTCTACTTTGGTTGGTTATTATACAGCTTGAAACAAAAATCTGGGAGCACAGGAAGAAAGTTAAGATGGCATAGAAGGATGAGAACCCTGAGCTTGTCTCACCCCTGAAATACAGCTAGACCAGCACCAAACCATGTTTTTGAACACCTAGGAAATTGATCTGAGGATTAACACAACAGTCTGCATAATTTGAATCACAGAACTTAGCAGGCACATGGTGTGGAGAGGTGAACTGGGAGAGAAAAAAGTCACAGACCCACGGAGGCTAGGAAGCCATTTTTACAGAGGAGAGGATAGAGAAAGAGAAAGGGGGAGAGTGCAGTGCAATGGGATTGAACAAGAAAGGAACTCCCCCCAAAAGTAGCTGGACAGAAAAAAAGAAATAGTGAAAACACTCACAGGGAACTGGACAAGAAATCTGTCCCCCAAAACCATTGATGGGGAGAAAGAAGAGGGTTTCAATACCACCAGAATTCTATAAGCAATGGAGCACAGAGTCTGAAGTTTTGGAGCTCAGTGCCTGGTGGTATTCCAGTGAGGAAGTAGGGAAAATACCCAAGAGCAGACACCATGGTCTGAGGGGTCTGTGTGCCACATGGGGAAAAGGGGTTCCCCTGATTAGAGTGCATTTGGTAGAGGCCATACGGCCTCCCCACGGGCAAAAATCCCAGCAGATCCTGGAGAGATGCCACATTTACTAATACTGGAACAAAGACACCAGAGTGCAGCAAAACCTAGTGAAGGCTATTTGTACTGTGATTTACCATAAACTCTGAGGCTCTGCTGCTCCGTGATAGAGTGAATGTTTTCTGGGACAAGCTGGTTCCCAACCATTGCTTGGCAAGACCTTCCCCCAGAAAGTAAGCATGGGCCCAAGCCACAAGGGTCTCTGAAGTGTGGGGTTTTGAAACACAGCCCCATCTGAGATAAAACTCTGGACAGAGGCGCCACCTGACAGACAGTTTGGACACATATAGGGGAAAGGCAGTGAATAGGTGGAGGCCTGAGACAAAGGAGGGATGCTTGATGGCATGTCTGTGAGGGCCATGCCAGACACTAGAGAGCAGAGTGAAGCCATTTTCACCTCCAGCTTTACACACACAAGTATTGACCCCAGTGATCTAAGCAAAGCCACCAAGTAGAGAACAGAGCTGTTATACCAAACAGGGTGTAACTGGATCTAACTTTATTCAGGTTTCATTCTGTTTACCTATTCACTTGTTCTCATCTTTTTTTGTTGATGTTTTTGCTTCTGTTGTTTTCCTTTATCTTTCCTTTATTTTCCTTTCTTAGATACAGGAAGAGCAAAAATTTTTATACTATTTTTATTTTATTCCATTTTATTATTTAAAATTTTAATTTTTAATTTTCTTTTTTTCTCTTTCCTATCAAGCTTCTCTCAGCAAGCAGACAGAAACACACCTAGGATCTAACTTCCTTTACTTGATTTCTGTTGTTTTGTTTTGTTTTTAAGTTTTTAAATTTTTAATTTTATTTTATTAATTTTTTTCTTCCTCCAAAATGACAAGATGGAGGAATTCAACCGAAAGAAAGAACATAAAGAAATGATGGCCAGGGATTTAGTTAATACAGATATAAGAAAGATGTCTGAACTAGAATTTAAGACAATGATTATAAGGATACTAGCTAGGCTTGCAAAAAATAGAAAACACATGAGAAGCCCTTTCTGCAGACATAGAAGAACTAAAATCTAGTCAGGCTGAAAATAAAAATGCTATAACCAAGAGGCAATCTCAAATGTAAGCCATTACAGTGAGGATGGACAAAGCAGAGCAGCAAATCAGTGATACAAAAGATAAAATTATGGAAAATTATGAAGCAGGGAAAAAAGAGGGAAATATGGCAAAAGATCATGATGGAAGATTTAGAGAACTCAACAACAAATAATCCAGTGAAGAAATGGGCATAAGACATGAACAGTCATCCAAAGAAGACATCCAGATGGCTAAAAGACACAATAGAAGATACTCAACAACAAGGAAATACAAGTCAAAGCACAATGATATATCTATAACCTCACACCTGTCCAAATGGCTAACATTAACAACTCAGGATACAACAGGTGCTGTATCAGCAAAGATATGGAGAAAAGGGAACACTTTTGCAGTGCTGGTGGGAATGTAAACTGGTGCAGCCACTCTGGAAAACAATGTGGAGTTTCCTCAAAAAACTAAAAACAGAACTTCCCTATGACCCAGCAATTGCACTACTAGGTATTTATCCAAGAATACAAAAATGCTGATTCAAAGGGACACATGTACCCCAATTTTATAGTAGCACTATTTGACAATAACCAAAGCATGGAAAGAGCCCAAATGCCCACTGATAGAAGAATGGATAAAGAAGATGGTGTGTGTGTGTGTGTGTGTGTGCGCGCATGTGTGTGTGGGATGGAATATTATTCAGTGATCAAAAAGAATGAAATCTTGCCATTTGCAACAACATGGATGGAACTAGAGTATACCATGCTAAGCAAAATAAGTCAGTCAGAGAAAGGTAAATATCATATGATTTCACTCATATGTGAAATTTAAGAAACAAAACGGATGAACACAGGGGAAGGTAATGAAAAATAAGATAAAAACAAGGAGGAAGCAAACCATAAGAGACTCTTAAACTCAAAGAACAAACTGAAGGTTGCTGGAAGGGAACTGGGTAGGGGTATGGGCTAAATAGGTGATGGCCATTAAGGAGGGCACTTGTTGCTATGAGCACTGGGAGTTATACCTAAGTAATAAATCACTAAATTCTACTCCTGAAGCCATTACTACATGTTAACTAACTTAAATTTAAATTTAAATAAATAAATAAGTAGAATTTTTAAAAATAATAATAATGTATCAATATTGTTTGATCAATTGTTACAAATATACCACACTAATGCAAGCTGCTAATGATAGCAGAAATTGGTTAGGGATGGGGAAGGTGAAACATACATAGGAATTCCCTGTACCTTCTACTCAATTTTTCTGTAAACTGAAAGCTTCTCTAAATAAATAAAGTCTAGTAATTTAAAAAACTAAAAATAGGGGCACCTGGGTGACCCAGTCATTTGAGTGTCTGACTCTTGATTTTAGCTCAGGTCTTCATCCCACAGTTATAGGATCTAGCCCTGCATCGGGCTACATGCTGAGCTTAGAGGCTGCTTGAGATTCTCTCTCATTCTCCTTCTGCCCTTCCTCTGCTCTCTTGCATGCACGTATCCCCTCTAAAGAAATAAACAAACAAACATATAAATAAAATGGTTGGATAAGCTTTTGGTAGGACCAGGACTTTTTAGTAAGTGACAGAACATTTGGACCTTGGTGGCATACAGCAGCATATATATGGCTACTGACTTGGGTTTTCTTTGTTTTTATTGGTTATACAGCTGGCTTTTAATTATTGTGACTGTTATGACAGAAGCAGGTCACTTGAGCCCACAGGTGCTGCCACATGGATTCCCACTGCAACCTATGGTGCCTTGTCCATACTAAATGGCTATTCATCAAGCCATTATTATATGAATAAGTGACTTCTGTCAAAGAGGTCATAGACCAATGGTGGGGACTCAGACAACAGGGTGTTTGTTGCAGCTTGATCTTGAACTACATAGGTATGTCATGAGTATGTAGGAGTGAGATAAGAACTTCTTAGAGATTTCCATATCCCATTTTGATATTTTCTGCTTTTAACTGCAAGAATTCCAATTCAAAACACTAGTGAGTTCTAGCTTTTCGTTATTAGAAACTTGTTATAGAAATAAGTATCTGGACCAGATGTCCAACCAATACCAACATGGGCTTGACCAGGAGATCCTCCCTAAAAGACAGACCTCAGCACCCTAAACAATTCCATAGAATACAATTATAGCACAAGACTGAAAATGCCCCCTCTCAGACACCTTAGAAGCTCTGTCACTAGACAGAGCTTACACAAGATTCACCACAGGATGTCAGGAAGATGGGACTCCAAGGGGATACAGAAATAAAAAGGTTTTGATAGTACATTAACAGGTTTTCACTGAGGTGGAAGAAAAATACCTCAGGTGAGACTTGGTAATTATAATTAGGGTTGCCAACATTGCAAGTTTTAAACTTAGCAAGAAACAAAAAAAGTCTCTACAGCCACTTTCTGAGGGTGAAAAAGTATGCATAAGTATTTCTTTCCTCCAGAGAGAGTTAATCCATGTTGCCAAAATTAATCCCTTTATAAGGGGTTCTTTCAATCAAGTTTAAACTCTGGTCATGGGTACTGACTGTCTGGGTCCACTGGCATTGAGATGAAAGCGAAACAAGATTTTCTCTTTCTTCCTTTCACCCTCTCATTTTTCAGTTACTATGCCAGCTGTCTTCATTTTGTACCTCCATTAATGGGGTCCTATGCCCTCTGGCTTCTGGCTAGTTCAGTCATTTGGGAACAACAGCTGGGGACTGAAGGAAGGGAGGAGAGTGACATTGGAATATATACTCCCCAGGTTCTCCCACTGCCATGGTTAGAAGGTCCTCTCCTACAACTCTATCCCTTTCAGGGTTGCAACTCATCTCTCACTTCTCCCATCAGGTCTAGGGGTGGTAACAGCCTTCCAATTACCAGTCCCAGGGTTGTACACTATTTCCTGTGTCTTCTCGCTACCGACCACCGTATTAAACTTCCCTCAAATTATCTGAAGTAGAAGTGTGCCACCTATTTCCTACAGGGCCCCTGGCTAATAAAGATACCACTGAGTTTCTGGCATAGACCTTTAGAAACACTAAGTACAGGTTTTAAGAAACATAACTTTGTCTGGGATATCTTTTTTCAGGATTTAAGGCCCACCTGAACAAGGAATCAGTGGTGTGATAATTTTACAAAGTCTGCTGCCCTTTAGAATCTTTTTTAAAAATAAGATTTATGAGAGATTTGATTAAGAATCAATAAAACCTTTGAGACCTTGAAGAAACTTCATCAACTCCAGTAAAAAATAGTATAGGCTATAACTGTGGAAAGAAAAACAACTCTACTCAAAACATCAAGAACCTTTTAGCTAAGAATTTGAGGTCAATGTAAAACTTCAATTTCTGAGAATTTTAATTCACAAGTCTGAAAGAATTTGATATTTGACCTTAATTCCCCTAGACTCTTGAAAAGAGGTGAATCTTTGAACACCTATTTTCCCCCAAGAAATTTATAATGTAAGAATATTCATTCTTCAAACTTAGTGCATTTTTTTACACTTTGTTTTAAGGAACATTCTAATGTACTTTCATTTTATTTTATAAATTTGGTTTCATTTTATAATTTCTAGGCTATGTTGGACAATATAGGGATCCTAGTTTTTTAATGGGAACTAGACTACTGTATCAAGTTTCTGTCTTGTGTACAGAGGTGTTTCAGAGTCCACTTAAATGATGTGCAGTTTTGACCCATTTCAGAGCTTATGAGGAACAAAATCTATGTTGCCATCAATAGCTCAAAGAGGATCAAAAAGAAGCAATGAGTTGCACCGAGCGAGTCAACTCAGGAAAGTGTAGTAGGAATGCTCTTCAACACAGTGCTAATCACTTCCTCACCCCACAGACCAGACATAAACTAATAGGTTCAGTTCAGGGTGTTTCTAAGGGACTTTGGGGGAGAAAATCTTCATTATAAGGGACTGGTCAGTGAGTTGCAGGATATTTAGCATCCTTGACCCATCTCTCCACCCCCAAACACCATCAGTACCACCATAATCATTGTTACAACAAAAACTTCCCTAGGGAAGATAATCCTGGTTTAGAACCACTTGGTTAAAAGAACAATAATCTCAAAAAGTTAACTTCTTTCCTGCTCTTGATATTTCCTTCCAATGTAAAGGGAGTCCCATTAAAGTAACATTCTTGGACTCTTGGCAAAACTTTTCTCCCTCCTCCCCAAGAAGAACACAAACTTACTGACTGCAAATTTAAGAAAAATGTAACAGCACATTTCCCCTTCCCTTTCTCTTTGAAACATTCAGTGCTACTCCCCAGGCTGAAGGTTGTATGGGGCAGCTCTGAACCTGCAGGGCAATGCCTGCCTAACTAACCCAATGTGCTGTTTGGGACTAGGTGGAGAAGGCTGCCTAGCCCTAGAGTCTGTTTTGAGGAAGCTCATTGTTCCTACAGCCAAACCACAACCACCAAAAATCAGTCTTCTAAAAAATGAGGGTGATATTTTCATCTCCCATCCTTCCTATATCATTTCTCAATTCATTCAAAACATTAAAAGAAATGAGGGACATTTTTACATACCCTCCTCAGACCCAAATATCCACCATACTTCTGCCCATCTACTAACTTAAATTTCTACTAATCTAGATTTCTTTCCCCATCACACAGACCTTTCTTCAACAAAACTTTTCACCATCTAAATAAAGCCCACATTTTTAAAAACTCTAGTCTTCTCACCCTCTTAGTCATATGCAAAGTCTATGGTAGCTAAGAAAATGCAGACACTTAGAAAGAATGTGGTATTAATAGCTTAGGGAAGGACAATAACAGCAAGTACCATCTAGGAAAACCTTAATTCACAACCATTTTTTCCTAAATACCTACTTATTTTTTTCTTTCCCTAAAATTCCTGAATAAGGTTGACCTTCTAAAAAATCTTCAATAAAATCACTGTATCACTAAGATTGGTCTTTAGAAGCCATACAGATTAAAAACTCATTGTTAAAGTTTATTCTCTCAAATTGTTTTATTAGCAGAACTTTCACTGCCAAAAATATTTTCCACAAAGATATCCCAATTCAAATCTTTTGAACTACTCAATTGTTCAACTATTTGGGGTTTTGAAGGAAAATAACAGACAGCATTTTTTCAGCCACTTTTTCCTCTTAATCGCTAAACATGTATACTTTAAGAGAAATTTAATCCAGTTTATTCTGGTTGTTTCCATTTAAATCATTAAAATGTTATTTTTTAAAAACAACATTTGTTGTCCAAAAGACTTTTTATTTTCTTTGCTTAAAAATCCAAACTGGCCATAGGAACATGAGCTCTGACGCCAAAAAGATTGAGATTGGAACAAAACTGTGAGCCTCAAGTTGGAAATCAGTTTTAAAGGCAGGCTATGACATAAAGGGGTCATGTGGACTCCTCCCCCAACTCACTGAGACTTCTGTGGAAGCAAACATTACAGCTGAGGTTACTAAAAGGTCTTCAAAATAAATCCTATGATCTGTAATCAGTCAGAGCTTCTGAAAATTCTAATTTATGGACTTAATTGTCTCATATTTGTGCTAATCTCATGTGACTTCTCCTTTACATTATTCAAGGGGGAAATGCTTTCGACTAACATTTAACTCAAAAAATATTGAAATGCATTAACTCCATTATTTTAATGCTTAGTTCTTTACATCTTCCTTCAAAATTAAGGAAATCCCTTCAATTAGAGGAGAAAGTAACGTCATTATTAAAGCTCATTTTTCCTCTTGCTATACACTAGAAAAAAGCCTTTATGCTCCCCAAAAGTACCATTACCACTGGTGGTAGGTTTTTGTACACTTCTGTCACTGCATCATAAATTCAGAGAAAGCAAATACTTCCAAATATAAAACAAGGCTCCAAACTACCATGTAACCGTGAGGGAGGTTAAAAAGGAAATGAAAAAGTTGTCTTCTTTGCTTACTGGTTAGAAGAAAAATTAAAGCTTAACTTCCTTTCTGCACAAGTTTCTCAGTCTTCCTAATAAGAAGAAAGGACTTTACCTTTACTTACAGATTTATTACTGACTGTGTGTGTTAGAAAGATATCATTCACACTTGCCTATCTTCTCCTTCAAAACAATCTATCTGAAAATATATTTCTATGAACTATAAAGATTAAAGAAATAAAAGCAACGATTTTCAAAGATATTAAGGATATTTTCTTGTTCATGTCTTAACATAACAGGCAAACTGAAAGAGATGGTTCAAAGAAATAATAGAGAAGGAAGCTCACAAATTTGAGACTAAAGATACAACTTATCTAAGGGACATATTGCCAGTTTCCAAAATGCTGGGTTTTGGTGAAATAAGTAAAAGACATTAAAGAATAAATCTAACTTTTATTAGTTATTAGTTAGCTGATTAGTTCCAGCTTCACAATTTAAATTATAATGTTGGGGTGCCTGGGTGGCTCAGTCAGTTAAGCAACTGACTTCAGCTCAGGTCATGATCTAACGGCTCCTGAGTTTAAGCCTCACACTGAACTCACTGCTGTTAGCACAAAACCTGCTTCAGATCCTCTGTCTATCTGTCTCTCTCTCTATCTCTCTCTCTCTCTCCTTCTCTCCACGCCATAGCTTATGCTCTCTCTCTCTCAAAAATAAACATTGAAAAAAATTTTAAACAGAAAAATAAAAATTAAAAAATAAAATAAAAATGATGTCAAAATCTCCTTGAGTATGCTTAAATGACTTTTATGCACACCTATCTATCTACTTCCTGAGGTACCAAAAGTCATCAAACAATTATGTATCACTTTGTAGTAATTTATAGGTCCACTAAATCTATGCATTGAACTGCAAACCTATAAACCATTACCTATCAAATGATAATTTATATATCAATTATTCACTGGAGATTAATTTATAATGATACCTTAATGAATTATGGTTAGTAACGGCACCAAATATGAGAGATGAATAAATTTGGCCAATTAAAAACTGCATAGTAGCTTTACTTTGAAATTTTCATAATTCATTATTTGATAGTTTTTAGGCAGTATGAAGTTAATCTTATTTACTGCTGTAAATTAAATTGATTTTTTGTTAATTCCCTTTAATTCTCCAAAACTCTATAAAACTAAATATAAATGACACAAGTTATGGGAAGACAATTACTGATTAATAATAGTAAAAATTAATAATTTTCAGAGTTTCCCAAATATTCATTAAGCTGTATGTATATAGCCCAATACTGACATTTGTAGAAAGGTAATACATTGCTTATAAAGAAACAGTAAGCTTTTTCTTCTTTTACATGAGCCACTTTCAAAGGTGGGCAGACTACATTAATGAGCTTACTTTGTAAATCTGCTACAAGACAAATAATTTGACAATACTATACAAGTATGTTTGTACATTCTAAAAAAAAGCCATATAAAAAAAGACTTAAACTCCTTTAGAAATCACTCATGCAATGGATAATAAATATCTAAGGTTTATATTTTAATATTATGACCTACAATTGGTAAGGTATCATTTTAATCTAAGAAGTTCTGGAATGTTTTAAACATTGGAATTTTAGAGAGGGTAAAAACAGTTGTATATTCATAACACATCCTCATAGACTGAGTAAAAGGAAACAAAACCACTGGTAAAGAGTCAGACACATCATAGGAAGTATCATGTCTCAGCTATTCAATTTATTATAAAGCATGAATAGTATTACTTACTTAATTCACTTAATGTTTTCCTGACAGTAAATTCTATTATTTTTTAGGAGTCTTATGTTTCTTTTAGACTTCATCCCATTGCCTCATGAAAGGACCCAGAAAATAATATTGTCCCACTTGCATTTTTGTTCTTTTCTTACCAACACTTGTTTTCTAACAACCAAAATGCACAGAAATCTTGCATTGTACTTGTAGGGTATTCAATAAATCCCACTCAACATTTGGCGAAGCTCACTCCAACCTATCTTTAATAAGGCAGTAATCCCTTTGCTCAGAGGTGCTGCATCATTCTGACAATCATGGCACTGGTGTGATTTCTTTTGCCAACATGACAAAACAGAGAACACTGTGCGATGCCTCATGAGCACCAGCCCAGAGAGACCATGAGCTCAGCTCTCTCATGGCAGAACACCATTGTAAGAAAATAAAAGGCTCCATGTAGTCATTTTTAGGTTTTAAAGATTCTCTAAATTTTAATACAAACAATCTCATTTGGAAGAAAATAAAAATGAATCCAAAAGAATAATTACCTTTTCTATTAGGCTCCTCATTCCACAACAAGCTACTCCAGAAAATCTCCTTGATAGATTCTCCAAATCAGGATAAAAGTGACATCCACTGACAGGTCCAAGCAAAATTCCTATTTCCAAGAAGCCAAGCAAGAGAATTATAAAGAGAATTCACTTTTTTTTTTTTTTCTGGATGCAAGTATGACAAGAAAGGCTGGTTAAAGCAACACTAAACTTGGCTCAATCATGCAATGGTCTAAGTTTGGGATAGAACTGAATTTATAATGTATGACAGAAGCAAAGTTGTAATGTACAATTATATAATTTACTTGAACAGTTGCTTTCCATATGGGAAGTAACAGATTGCCCAGTTGCATTTTGGCTAAGACTAAACCTACCATTATTCAGGGTAAAACAATTTTGTTGAAATATGGAAATCCTGCAGAAAGCATCTCTAAGTCTCTCTGATAATTCTTGACATTGTTTCTTTTTTCACAGGAATAGTATACAGCTGTATCCTCCTTCCTAAATGCTCCTGACCCACATTTAGCACACAGTATTTTCTGGAAAACATAACCAAAACAATGCCCAACAGATTTTAGAGATGAGATAACCACTCAAACCATTCATTCAAATTTCTCTGATGAAACCAAAAGTAAATAAAAACATTAAGAGATGAAGAAAGGATAGAAAACAACAAATCTTTCTGTGCACTTTCTTTTCTAAACATTCAGTTTTATAAAGAAAACATACTTTGAATGAAATGGGTCTTTTTTCTCTCTCATTTTATATCTCAGTTGAATACCAGACTAGAACTCCTACATAATAATATTCCCCCTGGTTAAGTTATACTCCAAGAAAAGTATTTTATGGGCTGTGGAACATTCTTATTCATGACCTTTACATTTTTAAACAGGTTGATGGATAAGCAATGCATTTTCTATATTGGTGCATAAATGATCTGGATCCCAGAATATATCTTCAAAGTTTGAACACTTACATTGTCCAGTAAAAATATGTCATTATCACCCTTTGAAAGGGTCTTGAAATTGCAACTATCTATGGCCAAATATTATTTTCTGAAATCTGTCCCCCCATGCATGGATTTATGAGTCCCACGATTGGACAAAGGGAAATTATCCAAGGCAAAGTTGTCCAAATAGGCAATTATCCAACACACTGGAGCCAAGACAATCCCCTGGAGGTAATTGTACAGGTTCAACTGCAGCTGTGTGGGAAATATGAACACCAATCAGCTCTCTGAAGAGTTTGGGTGTCTCCAGGAAGAACAAAATGGGAAGACTGTTTTTGTGTCCTAGGCTATTGGTTTATATTTTTTAAAAAGTAGAGAGGAGGCTTAAAGCATTTGCATACCTAGAGTATTTCTATCTCTAGATATTTATGTTACACTATAGTATTTCTAGCTCTAAATAATTATATTACATTATGTTATATAATGTTACAATTATACCATGATATAATAAACTTTTTGCAACTCTGGAGTATTCAAACAGCAAACTAAACAGTAGAAACCTAAGATTGGAAAACACAATGCAACTATATCAGATACTTTCATGCAGTGCCTGCAAAGAATAACAGTCTTTCATGTGCAAACTAGCTGCACATATTCAATCTCATTTGATCCTCTGAATAACCCAGGAGGTTCATAGGGAAGTTCTTATTACCCTTTTACAGATGAGGAATTTAAAGTTCAGAAAGTTTGGGATATATTCAAAGGCACCTACCTAGTAAGTAAAGAGAAAGGATTCAAAACAGATGTTATTTGAGACCCAGCGCTCTCTCCACACATGCCTGTTAGGGCAAGCTCTGCATTTGAGCCCCCATCTCTACCACCACTATTTCTATACTACTGAAGTAAGCAGTATACTAATAGTAGTCTTATTTTTTGATGAAAGTATTCCTAGGCCTTTTTAACATTTTAAGTCAATACTACTTAATATGAATTACCTATTTTTATCAGATCTTTTTTATTCCTCAGATTAAGACACAGATTTAGCTCTGTCTGCAAAATAAAGCAAAGAAAACTGAGAAGTAAAAAGCAGAAAAGTCAAGGACGCTAAAAATTGAAAATATTCACTAAGGCTGACCCATTTTAAAATTATACAATGGGGGGGTGGGAAGCGCCTGGGTGGCCCACTCAGTTAAGTATCCAACTCTTGATTTCAGCTCAGGTCATTATCTTACGGTTCATGAGACTAGGCCCTGCATCAGGTTCTGTACTGACAGCACAGAGCCTGCTTAGGATTCTCCTTCTCTCTTTCTCTCTCTCTCTGCCTCTCCCCTGCTTTCTCCATCTCTCTCTCTCAAAATAAATACTTAAAAAAACAAAATTATACAATGGAAAGTACCTAACTACATTCCACATTCCAGATGTCTTTGAAATCCAAGCATGATTTAGAAGAAATTTTTTACAGAATAAAGAGAAATCAGCTACTTATGCCTGTGTTGCCGTACATTTTAAGTCCATCACTTAACCAGAGCAAATGCATTATATTCAATTAACACCTGATTATAGAATTCCACGGGGTATCAGATACTGGGATAAATCCTGGAATTAAAAGTGCAAATAAGAAAATATCCCTGCATTTAAGAAACCTGTAGTGAAGGTAGAGAAATATTTCCCGACATTACATCCCCTTGTAGAAACTCAAATTTGTTGAATGACAAAAAAGTAATTAACCTGATACTGTCATTTATCTCTTCTTGAAACTCTCTCCTCCATTTGCTTCCATGACACCAAATAGGGTGCTTTCTCATAATCTGTCAGCTTTCCCTCAGATACCTTTGTGGGTTCCTTATTGTTCTGCTCACCTCATAAATGCCAGTGTTCCTAAGTAATCTGTCTAGTTGCTCTCTTCTCTTCCCACCATTCACCCTCTTCCTGGGCTCTCTCACACTCACAGTCTGATGACCTCCAATCAGTGTCTCCAGCTCATTTCCCTCTCTTGAAACCAGTCCTACATATTCAGCTGCTCACCAGATAGTCCCACATAAATGTTTCAGCTATCTCATTTCCAAAACGGCTCTGCTTTTTGGATTCCTTTCCCCAATATTGGCAATATCAGTAAGTTCTGATCTCAAACCCTTTTGTTAGTGTTGTTTGTTTGGTTTGTTGTGTTTTTTTGTTTTTTGTTTTGCTTCCAATCTTTCACTCATTCTATACATTTAATCCGTTAAAAGTTGCCCACTCATTTACTTACTCATTCTGTTATATGTTAAGTGTCTACTTATTACCATGTCATGTGCCAGACCCTAGAGTGCCATGTTGACCTACTCACTACTCCTACAGAGCTCACAGTCTAATCTGTGATACAGAAAAATAAACAAGTAAATACAATACACTGTTATAAATGCCATGACATCATAGATGCGGGGTGCCCTAAGACCTACCCAGACTTGAGATGGGGATATGGGAACATAAAGATTTTTTAAAATTTTTTTTTTTACCATTTATTTATTATTGGGAAACAGAGAGAGACAGAGCATGAGCATGGGAGGGGCAGAGAGAGAGGGAGACACAGAATCCAAAGCAGTTCCAGGTTCTGCTCTATCAACACAGAGCCTGATACAAGGCTCAAACCCACGAGTGGTGAGATGACTGGAGCCAAAGTAGGCCACCCAGGTGCCCCCATAAAGACTTTCTAAAGGAAGTGATATCTAAGATGAAATCTAGAAAATGGGTAAGAATTAAACAAATTAAAATAGGAAGAAAAGAGCATTGCCAAATCATGAAAGAGAATGTAACAGTGAAAAATGAATGGAAAGAATTTTAATGTCTAGTGCTTTAGAATAAAAAGGGTTAAATGGTTAGTGATGAGTATAAAGAAGTGGAACCTTATAAACCATCCTAAAAGTTTAGGCCAGAAGAGCAACTAGAAGTTCCTGAGGGATTTTAGCCAGGTGAATAATAATACATGCATTTGAATAGATTTTAAAAAAGAAAGATTAAGGCATGGAGACGAAATATAAAGCTCTTGCATTTATCCAGATGACAGCTAAATGTCAACTTCAACTTGTAAAATAGCAACAGGGATAGAGAAAAGTTGGCAGATCAGAGAAATATTTAGAATGTGAAACAAACAGGATCCAATCATGTTTAGATATGAAACAAGGGAGAGAGAGAAGTCAAAGGTGATTTTCAAGTTTCTCCTTTGAATAACGAGATGATACCATTTAATGGATTGGAAACAACAAAGGATAAGCAAGCTTGTGGGAAGCAATGATATGTTGTTTTGAAATACCTATATGATAACCTAGTGAAAACATCTAATAGGCAATTGGATATATTGGTTTGGAGTTAAAAACTGATTGTTGAGAAGGAATCAACCACTTGGGAATCATCATCATCTGGTCTGTATTTTAAGTCATGGGAATAGATTATCTAGTAAAAGGATTATAGAATGATAAGAGAAGGCTGTAGGAGCAACTCCTCAGGGAAAGAATCCTGCACATGTGAATAGGAAAGAACACCCAGAAAAGTAAGGGAAACTTTTGCCTAAAATATCATGGAGGTCAAAGGAATAAAGTGTGTCAGGATCAAAAATGTCAAATACAAGAAAGAGGCCAAATAACATAAGGATTGAGGCATGTCTCTTGGCTTTCACAAAGTTACTAGTGACTTTAGAGAGAGGAGTTTCAGCCAAGCTAAGGAACCAGTGGAGTGAAGAAATAGAACTAGTTGAGGAAGCAATAGGAGGTTAGAGTGGAAGCAAAAAGCATGGGCAACTCTTTCCAAATATGTGACTGAAAGGTAGTGGAAAGACAGCAAAAGGATCCAGAAACGGATGAGAGATATATAAGTATATTTAGAAAATGGGAGCAACTTATGCCATATTTAAATTCTAATACAATATATCAAGAGAAAGGAAATAATTTATACAGCAAGGTTCCTGAGAAAATGGCAGGGTATGAGATCCAGAACTCATGTGGAGAGATTATACTTAAACAAAAAAAAGGATCCTTTCTGAATTATAACAGGAGGAAATGAATAAAAGAAGGGTACAGTATAGTTGTCTTTGTGGCAGAATATATGTTTATCTGTTAAGAAAGGAATGGTTGAGGAAGGGCATAAATAGCTGGAGTCAAAGGAGAGTGGACAAGATTTTAAGAACTTCTTGGTAGGACTAAAGAAATAACATAAAAAGATTGCCAAGATATGTAAAATATAAGGACATTTAGGGAACCACTAGAGTGGTTAAAATGATGAACCATAGAAATTAAACAGAAAGATAGGAAACAGAAGAATAGGAAGTGACCAACAGAGAATGCTGATGAGTCAAGGACTAAAGGTCCCTATATGCAGAAAGAAAGAAAAGAAAGAAAAGAAAGAAAGAAAGAAAGAAAGAAAGAAAGAAAGAAAGAAAGAAAGAAAGAAAGAAAGAGAAAGAAAAGAAAGAAAGAAAAGAAAGAAAGAAGGAAAGAAAGAAAGAAAGAAAGAAAGAAAGAAAGAAAGAAAGAAAGAAAGAAAGAAAGAAAGAAAGAAAGAAAAGAAAAGAAAAAAGAAAAGAAAGGAAGGAAGGAAGGAAAGAAGAGAAGGAAGGAAGGAAGAAAGAAAGGCTAGTGAAATAGGACTAATGCAAGAATAGGAAGGATGACTGATTATTTCTTAGGAAGAAGTATTAGGTTATGAAAGTATGAAAGTCAGGGTGTAGCCATAGAAGAGGGTGAAGAAACAGAATGGAAGTGAAGTTGTCTGGAGCCAAGTTGCTGAAACAGTGACATGTTCAACTACAGACATGAACATTATAGTCCCTTAAAATGATGTCACAACTGAAAGAAGGACACAATGAGCCAGTAATATGATTCTAAAGGAATGTTATCCTCAAACAAGAATTATATCCAATGTTTTAATTTGTTCTAGACTGACACACACTGTACTAGATAACAAGTATCACAGAGTTCATAACTCAAAGTAAAACAATTCTTCCCCTCAAAATCTATTTAAGTAGTTGCCATATGGGGCACCTGGGTGACTCAGTCAGTTAAGCATCCAACTTCATTCAGCTCAGGCCACGATCTCATGGTTCATGGGATCGAGCCCCGCATCGGGTTCTGTGCTGACAGCCAGCTCAGAGCCTGGAGCCTGTCTTTGTATTCTGTGTGTGTGTGTGTGTGTGTGTGTGTGTGTGTGTGTCTCTCTCTCTGATACTCCCCTGCTCATGCTGTCTCTATCTCTTTCTGAAAAATAAATTAAAAAAAAAAACAACACTGGGGCACCTGGGTGGCTTAGTCAGTTAAGCGTCCGACTTTCGCTTAGGTCATGATCTCACGGTTCCTGGGTTCGAGCCCCGCATCGGGCTCTGTGCTGACTGCCAGCTCAAAGCCTGGAGCCTGTTTCAGTCTGTGACTCCCTCTCTCTCTGACCCTCCCCTGCTCACACTGTCTCCTCTCTCTCTCTCCTAGAAATAAATAAAACATTTTAAAAAAAAATTAAAAAAAATTTTTTTAAGTAGTTACCAGAAGGGATGGGGGTGGGGAGATAGGCAAGATGGGCAAAAGGGATTAAGAGATGCAAACTTCCAGTTGTGGAATGAATGAGTCATGGGGATGAAAGGTACAGCAAGGGAATACAGTCAATAATATTGTAGTAACTTTGTATGGTGACAGTAACATTATAGTGAGCATTTCATAATGTGCATGATTAAAAACTTAAACTACAAGAGATAAAGAGGCCAGTGTGCTAAGATTAAGTCCCTTAGATTTTTCTACTCCACTACTGCTGGCATACTGGCTTGTTACAAAATGGATTCTACAGCTTTGCTCTAGGCCCTCATTCAGGGCAGGAAGAAAAGAGGGGCATCAATAGTTCCATCTGTCCTTTCAATTAAGAAAACAAAAAGCTTTCCCTGAAAACCCTGTAGATGACATCCCTTGGTCCTCAGGACCCCTAAGAGAATCACATGGCTACAATTAGCTAGGAGGGAATCTGAGAGTAGGGGACAGAAATACCATGATTAGCTTAGACCCACGGTTCTCCCTCAACCCCAAGGGAATGTTTTAATATGTGTGAAGACATTTTGATCATCACAGTGATGGAGAGAAGCCAATGGCATGACTGGTATCTCATGCCTCTAGGCCAGAGATGCCAAAAACACTGAAATGTAGAAAACAATCTCTTCCAATGGAGATTTGTACTGTTTTGAACACCAAAATACCCCCATCAAGAAACACTGGCTTAGACCAAGTTTGTGACCAGCCACTGGAGTATGCACATAGCTACCACACTACAAACAAAACCTTGTGTTCTGTTAGCAAAGAACCTAAGAGAAGGAGGTAGTAAAGAGAATGAAATGAGTATTGGGAGAGAAGTTTGTACCATATCATGTAGTAAATGAGAAGCTATAGAAGGGGTTTTAATTGACAAGTAACATTATTAGATCTTAGAATGGAGATATATGAACCAATGTAAGAGAAATCAGTTAAAGTAGCCTAGTCCAAGTTGATGACAGACTGAACTACATTTGGAGCAGTGAGAATAGAGAAAAGGGAGATTTATATCAGTGATGTTAATAAAGGAAAACCAGGGGCACCTGGGTGACTCAGTTGGCTAAGTGTCCAACTTCTGCTCACATCATGATTTCATGGTTTGTGAGTTCAAGCCCTGCATAAGATTCTGTGCTGACAGCTCAGAGCCTGGAGTCTGCTTCAGATTCTGTGTCTCCCTATGTCTCTGCCCCACCTCTGCTGGCACTCTGTCTCACAAAAATGAACAAACATTTAAAAAATTAATTTAAAAATAATAATAAAGGAAAATTAGCTTGTGGTCTTTTTAGTACATATGACCTTAGTTCAGACCTGCCTCTCCTCCCCACTATCTAGGTGACCTTATATAATTTACAGAATTCTCAACTCAAATTTCTTCTTGACTTTAAAATAAAAATCATACTTCCTAACTCACAAAATTGTTATGGGAATTCAATGAGTTAATGAAGTATGTTAAATGCCTATTATAGTTAGGCCAGTTCTTTTTATAACCATCATTTGTAACTTACGATATTTATATCAAATCACAAGACTTTTGTGGACATTATCATACCCTTCATAAAACAGTATATGCCAAGATTATAAGGGAAAAAAACAACATAATCTTTATGAGGAAGTTTCTCTTTTCCACTCCTTTTATCGGAAGTTTCAGGAAAATATTTCTTAATGAAGAAACTTTATGGGGATATGCCAGATACTTAAATTAACACATGTGATAGGTGAGGAAGGAAGGACAATATTTCTACTATGATCAAAAGTTAGAAAAGGGAGAATGTGATTAAAAAAGCAAACATATATTTGGTCTTTGCCCACAGTTCCTTAAACAGAGCTCCTAAAATCTCTGTAATTTCCTGCATGATAGGGATGATAAGAGCATCTTCTGTTCTAATATTTGTTCTTTATCCCTGGTTCCTGACACAGAGCTCCTATGTCCCTTGGAATTTCCTGGGTAATAGGAGCATCTTTTCTTCAACTGAGGCCACTCTTGGTGGGCTGCTAGATAGCTTCAGGATGGGTGCCAATCACCATAGAGACCAGGGAAAGGTTAGAGCCCTGGAATTTTCAGCCCCACTCCTTAACCTCTAGGGAGTGGAGAAGGGCTGGAGATTGAGTTCATCACCAAGAGGCAATGATTTAATCAATCAATGAAACCTCCATAAAAACTCCGAAATGATAAGGTTCAGAAAGCTTCTTGGTTAGTGAACATATCAAGGTGCTTGGAGGGTGATATGCAAGCTCCATGAGCCCCCCTCATATTTTGCCCTATTCATTTTTATAGTAAATGAGTAAGAGTTCAATGAGCCATTTCGTAAATTATCTAACTTGAGGAGGGAGTTGTGGGAACCCCAAATATATAGCTGCATGGTAATTATTACAGGGGGCAACCTGGGACTTGTGACTGTCATTTGAAGTGGGGCAGTCTTATGAAACTGACCTGTGGGGTCTGTGCTAACTTTGGTAGTGTCACTACTGAATTGACTTGTAGTACAACCAGTTGGTGTCAGAGAAATGGAGAAATGGTTGTTGAGTGGAGAAGAAAGTTACTCATAATTGTTGTCAAGTAAAAAAGATTTAAGTAGACTGGTGTACTTGGATGGCTCAGTCGGTTATGCGTCCGACTTGAGCTCAGGAAACGATCTCATGGTTTGTGAGTTGAAGCTCCATGTCAGGCTTTGTGCTAACAGAGCAGAGACTGGAGCCTGCTCTGAGTGCTTTGTCTCCCTATCTCTCTGCCCATCCCCCGCTCACACTCTGTCTCTCTCTCTCTCAAAAATAAACATTTAAAAAAATTTTAATGCCATATTCCACAAATATGATTTCTTTCCCTTAATTTATTTTTCAATCTTAACAGCATAAATAAAGAGAAAATACTGTATATTGACTAGCCGTTGGTCAATCAAACTGTCAGTATGCTGATGGGGTAACGATCTCCCACAAAGTGAGAGAGAGAGAAAGTGAGAGTGAGCACCTAAAAAATGATAATAATTTGCATCATTTTTCCTCACACAAAACTTATACAAGACTGAATAAGCCTTATTATTTTCTTTTCTTCTCAATTTGCAATAAACTTATATTCAATGTAGGCTCTGCTTATCAGCAAGGTAATGTAGAAAAATTGCACTAGCTGAAGCATGGCTCCAAGCAGTAGAATTTTTAAGAACAGTTCTTTTTATGGAGAAGCTGACGGGAAATCTCCAAAGATGCAACATAATGTTCCGGAGCAAAGAACAATGGATTATGTAACCCAGATCCAAACATCTCTCTTAAAATGCATGTAACAGAAACCCAATGGTATAGAAGGGATTGTGTTGGCCTCAGGGTGAAAGTTACTATTAACCTTAACTTTCCTTTTTAATCTTAACTTCCCTTCTCACATTATTATGATATAAATTTTTGTGGAGTTTTCTCTACATATGGTTTATTTATATTTACAATATATTGTAGGGGTTTTTCCATTTAACCCTATATCAATATTATTTATAAAGCTGCCTCTTTTTCTTCCAATTTCTTCTCATAACCCAGCTAGCATCATAAAGTGAAAATCACACCTTTGTATATGGGAGGGCCCACGAGACAAAGCACACCTTTATTCCATCTGACAGATGTAGCATTTTATCTGTTCTTTAGGTAATCATGTGTAGTACTGAATTCAGGTAAAACACATATACTTTTCCCCTACTACATAAAGCTTAAACTGGCAGAGCCAGAGGCAGTTTATCCTAAGATTCTTCTCAGCCTAAACTGAATTCTCTTCCAGTTCCTTTTATCCAGTGGTCTCCTTAGTACCATGGTTCTAAATTCCTAATTACTAGAAAATAATTTTCTTTCCTTGAGCTAAGCCTGGTAATTTGGCTCTAATAGATGACCTCTATAACGTAATCTGTAATATGCAAAGCCTCAGTCTGAGAATAATTTTACCTATTTTATTGAACCTAATAGAAACCACCATAGCACCTCTACCTTTGCCAGGGAAGTAAAAAGGCAATAATACAACATATGCTTTATTATATAATATGCCTAATATAATTGTAACATAATATATATATTAGTATGCCTCAGCTTAAAATGTTTCTAAAATAAACCATTTCTTCTAGCTATTTCTAAAGTTCTATTTTCATGTATGCCCAGCAAGTAATCATGGTTCAAAATCTCAACCCCAAAATTATTTCCCTTTAATTTCAGAGAAATTGACAAATTTGGATTCTGCTGGGTATGTTATGGGAAGGGTGAACTCTGAGATGAGTGGTAAGGGGAAGACATGTTTCCCTTTTCAGTGCCTGCTTCATTCTTCATAAAGTAATTTCAAAAACTTTTTATAAACTCTTTGGTTATTTAAATAATAAAATGAAACCTAAAACCATGTATCTCTATATTTTAAAACACAAAAACAACTAAACTGGAAGCTCTTCTTACATTACTACTAAACGTGGCTAGTCCTATTCATTCATTCTAGACCCATTTCTTCACATTGTCAAGGTACAAACTAAAGTTACCTTGGTTTAAAAAAAAAAAAAATCCCAAGATTAGTAAATACCAACTACAGATATGTATTCCAGTCATAGCTGAAGAGAATAAAGTTGCAGGTGTCATAAGTGAAGGAGAGAAAACAGACCCACAGTTTCCAAATACATAGTAATATTAAACTTCCCACACATAAAGGGAAATGCCTTCTGTATACAGGTGTGAAAAAGCAATTTTCAAAAGAGTATGTTCCTACAGTTGTGGGAGCATTTTCTATACTCATGATTTTTTTGTAATGTTTACTTATTTGTAAGCAAGAGCACGTCCAAGTGCCCATGGGGGAGAGGAAGGGAGAGAGGGAAAGAGAGACAGAGGATCCCAAGCAGTCTCTGCACTAAGAGCAGAAAGCCCAAATGAGGGAGCTAAAATTCACCAAAGGTGAGCCAAAGTTGGACACTTAACCAATATGAGCCAGGTGCCCCATATTCATTTTTTTTTTTAATGTTTATTTTAGAGAGACAGAGTGCAAACAGAGGAGGGGCAGAGAGAGAGAGAGGAAGGCACAGAATCCGAAGCAGGCTCCAGGCTCTGAGTGGTCAGCACAGAGTCCAAAGTGCGGCTGGAACCCACAACCGGGGAGATCATAACCTGAGCTGAATTAGGACATTTAACTAACTGAGCCACCCAGGGGCCCCATAGACATGAAATTTCTTAATCCCAACTAAGCTAACCTCCCTATCAAGAATTAATTTGACCTGGCTAGAAGATTACAGAATAGTTTGTGATGATTATGGATATTTTTTTCTGGTAAGATTCCTCATATTAGTTCTCAAATATATTCCCAATATATGGAACTAGGGGTCAGTCTGCCCAATGTTTCCTAATTCCAATTCAATTTATGTATGAGGCACTAATTCATAAGTGAAGCAGAGTACGTAAAGGGCAACAAAGTCTCTGAGTACTTAAAGGTGGCTGCATTATTTAAAAAGCTCATCAAAATACAGGCATGACTGGAAAAGAGGAAGCCTGATGCCCCCAGGAGAGGTATAAAGGAGACAGTTGTGGCAGTAAAGGGGGCCAGGAGAAACATTTGAAAAAAGGGAAGAGGAAGGTGAAGAGTGCAGACAAGTTATAGCCGTTAAATATCTGAAGAATTGGGAAAACACTCAAAATAAAGTACTAAGTATAAAGATTGGGGCAGGGAATTGTATATACAGTATGACACCAATTTTGTGATACAATTGTGTACTTTCTTGAAGAATATATGCCAAATATTGAGGGTTTCTTCCTTAGATTAAGTTTTCTTTTTTTACTTTTTCTTTCTACTTTTCTATCTTTTTTAACACAAAGTGTCCTTTGTAAGATTGAAAAAGTACATGCTACACTCGCCTTTAGTGAAAATGTGGCTTCTTTTTCCATTTAATGGATACAACGTGGCACTCAAGTTCCCACTGAGTGGAGTTAGAAAGTAAACCTGTCGATCAAAGTTAGTCCTCTTCCTCCGACTGTAAAACACAATTCCATGGCAGAATAGTAACGTCCAGGTAGTCTTGTCCTCTTTGGAATAATGGCAGATTGTTAAAGGCTTCTCTTAGCCCCTGCTCTCCAAAATAGAGGCTGCAAAGCTCAGCAACCGGCATCTCGCCCGCTATCTCCAGGCCTCGGTCTCTGTCCTCCAGAAGCCACGAGGGCAATCCGGGCTCACCGGGCATCTGAACCCCACCTGGGTCCCCAAGGTGCGATGGCTGACCACCAAGACATCTTCTACCCAGTCTGGGCTTGCCTGGAGTGGAGATGGCCGCTCCCAGACCAGGCCGGTGCACTGCGCACCTCAGCCGCGCAGCACTACCTCCTCCACGGGCCTGCGCAGACCCCAGCCTTCTCTCTGGAGGCGGAGGCGCCGGCGAGGCTCGGGCCTGCGCAGTGCTCTCCTGGTGCCTGCGCCTGGAGACGCGCAGCGTGCGCGGCAGTCACTGCCTTTGAGGCGTAATGAGGTACTTACTGCTTCTCAGGTCTACCCTCAGATTTCCTGGGAGTGAGAGTCACGCTTCCCCCGCTTTTTATCACCCCCTCCCACGGTGGACTAAACTCCGACACGCCTCTCTGACCATTCGCTTCCTCAGCCCCCGCCGGATTTTGTGTTTCCTTGCCCTGACTTAGACTTCCCTTCCATCCATCTTCCTCTTCCCAAGGCAGCAATTCTCCCTTACTCAACAACGGTAGTAGTGAAATGGCTGCAGGGAAACATTAATTTCAGGGGGTTTGAAAAAACAAAAGAGTTTCATGTGTACACGAGTCTTCATCACATATTTTCTACTTCTATAATCTCTTCCCCAACATGTTTTTGAAGTGTAATTATGAGAGTCCTAGGGTCATTCTGAGGGTCACAGACAGCCAGATAATTCTCAGTTACTTCCAGCAAGATAACCTCTCTGGACATATGTTCCATTTTGAACTGCGAAAGAACAGGTTGCCAACCAATCCTGCTTAGTCTAAGAGCCTGAGGAGACCTGGATGCACCCTATAATGCGTATGAAGGGTTGAGCCTACCCGAAATACTGGTATTCAATAACGTTAGCTGTGATTACCATGCTGCGGAAAGGAAGCAGAAACAGATTTGATCAGAGTGCCGCAACAGGGAAAGAAGTGATAAAGTAGTGAGCCCCAAATCCGTATATTTCCTATAAAAAGCTAAACTGGCCACTAATTTCACTGCCAGTTTCTTCTGCTCTCCTAATCTAGGCAACAAAAGAAAGCACAACACACACTCACTGTTGATCTCACTTTCCATAAAGGAAACTGTAATACTGATACTGGGAAGGAAGACTTGTCACCACTGTTAAAAATGTTCTGCTTGACAGTGAAGGAAACAAACCATACACAGAAATTTGATTTGAACCCAAGGTAAGGTAACATGCTATAAGACATGGTTTGTCTATTTTTAGAAAATGTCCTTCTAGGGCAGCTGGGTGGCTCAGTGGAGTATCAGACTCTTGATTTCTGCCCTGTAATGGTTTCACAATTGGTGACTGCTATCACTGTCAGCACAGACTCTCAAAATAAACATTTTTAAGAGAAAAGGTCACTCTAGAAATGAGAAAATAAATATATATATATACATATATAATTGGAGATAGATAGAGTCCTGCAGCCTGTTAGACTGATTATTGAGAGAAGGAAAGAGAAAGGGAGGAAGAGAAAGAATTAAAGAATCTTGCCAACATAAATTCTGAAGTGAGATGAGGGGAACATGGAGGGGATGGGGCAGGTGAACTGTTTTGGAAGGTGAATTTGGTTAGCAAACATAAGGAAATCAGTTTGAATAGAAAACTTTTGATCTGTTATATTCCAGATAGGAGCAGTAACAGAAAGAGGTTTCCTTTTTATTTTTTAAATATACTTTGAAATATCTTATATTTTAAATATACTACTAGGAGTCTTTTTTTTTATTGTATGTATTCATTTATTTATTGTAAAAAAGAAAGAACCCAGCATCTGATTGTTGAAGACTGTATAAAACCATTCTTTATTTAAACCACGTCCCTTTAATAAGGCCAGAACAAACTCAAACTTAATGATATGTAGATTTTTTTTTCTAAACAACCTACTACACGATGACAAACATACAATAGAAAAAATTTGGTAAATCATTTGCAACTTTATCAAACTAAAACCGGCAACAACCGTTTATTTTAAATGTTCTTGGGTTTTTATGTTGTGTGAATGGAAACCATAGTTCAAATTGTTAACAAAGATGCTACTTGATGCACTACTCAGTAGAAAGTCCTACAAAAAGGTTACTTTGAAGGACAAAGCGATGCTGCTAACCAATTTTGTTAATTTAATCCTAGGCTTTGCAATTGAGTGGAAAAATCAAGTGGAAGAACTTTCTTTTCAGCACAGGATTTAAAGAAGTAAAAACAAGGATGCCATTGAAGTTATTTCAGATAAATTCTAAAGTACCTACTAAAGGCCCAGGTCAGTTTATGGGGGGAAATTGTTACATAATGGCTAACATGCTTTAAAATCACTACTATATAAATTCTTATTTCATAAATACTGGTTTATGCCATGTGGTGACTCAAGTTAACACTCACAGCTACAACTGTAACATAAAATATTTCCAGAGGGGAAAAACAATGAGAAGTCTCAAAACCAGAAAACTGTCGTTTACTAAAAGGAAGGTAGATGAAAACATACCATTTTCATATTTTAAAAGCTCCTAAAACTTGGACTTTCCTGTAACCAAAAAGGTAACCTCCTGATCAGCTCATACACAGTCTTGTATCAGTTTCTGTGTACCTCTCACACTCCTCATATTTGATTTCACTCTTTTGGATGCCAGCAAAAATCTTCACTAAAATCAAAAACAGTGCAGAATTTCTTTTCCAAACGGTACAATTTGAAAACTTGAAGGGTCACAGTGCCCTCTAGTGACCCATTGATAAGACCAACTTTTATTTCAACCTCGGAGAACAAAAAGTTTGAGTCTTATACATTTTCAAGGAGGTTTTTTTCCACATATATTTAAAAATAACAATTTCCAAAAAAAATTTTTAAAAACAAAAATACCAGTTTCTACTTCCGGTTGGGGAAAGTATAAGTTATAATCAATTAGTCACACAGCACACTGGAGAATGGCTCCTTTCCTTGTCCAGGTCTCCCACAGTTACATTGTATCTGGAGGGAAAGAAAGGCTTAATTCCAATCAATCCTACAAAGCAAGATACTGTAATGTAATAAATGTAAAATTCTTAATTCAGACTTTTGATAAGGACAGGTATGTGGGGCTGTGGAACTATAATACAGTCCCAAATCTGTCCATGCCTGACAATGAGACCAGTGCTAAGGAATTTGATTCCACTGGAACCTCACTTTTCTTCCTCTGTAAATGAAAAAAGGATTAGGATGCAGGGAAGTGGACTCTAAACATTTATAGTGGAAACACTGATTCTACAGCCTTTCTGGAGGAGGAAAAAATGGAATAACTCTAACAATTTTGTAAGTACAGTGGCAATAACTCTCAAAAACCAGAACCTTCCAAATGTACATCACTTTATTACCACAATAATGGACAATATTGAACTCATATTCAGTCCCGTACACGGTATGAAGTGCTCTAAGTATATTTTCTCATTCAGTCCTCACAGAAATTCTATAAGGTTGTACTAATAATTAACCCCATTTTACATATCAGGCAACCAAGACACTAAAATTTGCCCAAGTTTACAAAATCAATAGTTGGATAAAACCCAGGCTGTATGGTTCAGAGTCTATGCTGTACTCTTACATTATACTTCTAGGACTTCATCCTCTGAGAAATTATCCTAAGCAAATTGTCAGGGATGTATACAAAGAATTTTCAATCAGGGTGTTAATCTCAACATCATTTGCAATAGGAAAAATAATGGAAAATAACCTACCTGACCAGAAATAGAACATTCATTGATATAATTATGTTAAAGACAAGCCTTTGACTCTGTGTGTTGTTTTTTTTTATGTTTATTTAAGTTTGAGAGAGAGAGAGATTGTGAGCAGGGGAGGGACAGAGAGAGAGAGGGAGACACAGAATCTGAGGCAGGCTCCAGGCTCTGAGCTGTCAGCACAGAGCCCAATGCGAGGCTCAAATTCACAGACCACAGGTTCATGACCTGAGCCAAAGTTGGACACCCAACAGACTGCGCCACCCAGGTGCCCCAAACTCTGATATCATAAAGAGCTAATGAAAATGTTCCCAAATATATTAAGTGAAAATAGCAGGTTAGAGACATACATACATACATTCATATATGTATAGTGTGTTCCCATTTTTTAAAAAATGTATATTTAAGAAAAAGGAAGGAAAATCACCAATGTATAAATAATAATTATGTTGTGAGCATAGCATAACACTATGTTGACATCTGACACTAATGTAAATTGTCAAAGATACTCAAATTTAAAAATTATAGTAATGTGTAGACAGTAAATGTTGAGAATGAAGGTAATGATTATTTTCTTTTTTATATCCATTTTCCAAATTTTCTATAATTATTTCTAAAAATATTTTATATTTTTAAGAAATTAAAGTTCATTTCTTTTTTTACTTTTGCAAAATTTTATTTTTTTCTTAAATAGTTTATTGTCAAGTTGGTTTCCATATAACACCCAGTGCTCATCCCAGTAAGTGCCCTCCTCCATGCCCATCTCCCCCCTTCTCCTCTCCCCTACCTCCCATCAGCCCTCAATTTGTTCTCAGCGTCCAAGAGTCTCTCATGGTTTGCCTCCCTCCCTCGCCCCAAATTTTCCCCCCTTCTTCTCCCCCATGGTCCTCCATTAAGTTCCTCCTAATCTACCTGTACATGCAAACATATGGTATCTGTCCTTCTCTGCCTCACATATTTCGCTCAGCATAACACCCTCCAGTTCCATCCATGTTGCTACACATGCCAGATTTCATTCTTTCTCATTGCCATGTAGTATTCCATTGTATAGATGAACCACATCTTCTTGATCCATTCATCAGTTGATGGACACTTAGGCTCTTTCCACGTTTTGGCTATTGTTGAGAGTGCTGCTATGAACATTGGAGTCCATGTGCCCCTATGCATTATCAGTCCTGTAACCCTTGCGTAATTCTTAGCAGTGCTATTGCTGGGTTTTGGAGTAGTTCTATTGTTAATTTTTTGATGAACCTCCACACTGTTTTCCAGAGGGGCTGCACACGTTTACATTCACACTAATAGGGTAGGAGGGTGCCCATTTCTCCACATCCTCACCAGCATCTGGAGTCTTCTGACTTGTTCATTTTAGCCACTCTGACCAGCGTGAGGTGGTATCTCAGTGTGGTTTTTGATTTGTATTTCCCTGATGAGGAGGTATGCTGAGCATCGCTTCAAGTGTCTGTTGGCCATCTGGATGTCCTTTTTGGAGAAGTGTCTGTTCATGTCTTCTGCCCATTTCTTCACTAGACTGTTTTTCAGGTGTGGTGTTTGGTGAGTTCCTTATAGATTTTGGATACTAGTCCTTTATCTAATGTCATTTGCAACTATCTTTTCCCATTCTGTCAATTACCTATTTTATTGACTGTTTTCTTTGCTGGGCAGAGCTTTTTATCTTCATGAGGTCCCAATAGTTCATTTTTGCTCTTGATTCCCTTGCCTTTGGGGATGTGTCAAGTAAGAAATTGCTGCAGTTGAGGTCAAGGAGGTTGTATCCTGCTTTCTCCTCTAGGGTTTTGATGGTTTCCTGTATTACATTCAGGTCCTTTATCTAGCAAAATTTTATTTTAAAGTTGGAAAGTTTTGAGTATCTGCGTGGTTTAGTTGGGTTAAGCATCCTACTCTTGATATCGGGTCAGGTCATGATCTCATCATCATGGAATCAAGTCTTCTGTCAGGCTCCACACTGTGTGGAGGCTGCTTGAGATTCTCTCTCTCTCCCTCTGCCCTTCTTCCCTGCTTTCATGCTCTCTCTCTCTCTCTCTCTAAAAAAGAAAAAATTTGGAAAATTTTTATTTTTAAGCTTTTGCTTTTGACCACTACTTTTCCTTTTTGCAGTTGTTATTTTGTTTAGTATAGTTAACATACAGTGTTACATTAGTTTCAGGTGTTTGATACAGTGACTCAACAACTCCGTAACTCACCCAGTGCTCATTGCAACAAGTGCACTCCTGGGGTGCATGTGTGGCTCAGTCAGTAGAGCATACAACTCTTGGTTCAGGATTATGAGTTTAAGCCCACATTGGGTGTAGAGCCTTCAAAAAATAAAAAAGACAAATGCACTCCTTAATCCCCATCACCTATTTCCCCCAACAGGGTAATGCAAATCAAAACTACAATGAGCTATTACCTCACACCTGTCAGAATGACTAACATTAACAACAGAGGAAACAACAGGTGTTGGCAAGGATATGGAGAAAAAGGAACCCTCTTGCACTGTTTGTGGGAATGCAAACTGGTGTAGCCACTGCAGAAAACAATATGGAGATTCCTGAAAATTTTTTAAAAAGAACTCCTCTACAATCCAATAATCATACTCCTGGGTATTTACCCAAAAAATACAAAAATGCTAGGTCAAAGGGATAAATGCACCCCTATGCTTATAGCAGCATTATTTACAATAGCCAAATTATGGAAGCAACCCAAGTATCCATTGATAGATGAATGGAAAAAGCAGGTGTGGTACACAGGCCCACACATACACACTGGAATATTACTCAGCCATAAAAAAGAATGAAATCTTACCATTTGCAATAACATGAATGGAGGTAGAGAGTACCATGCTATGTGAAGTAAGTCAAAGACAAATACCGTATCATGTCACTCATATGTGGAGTTTAACAACAAAACAAACAAGCAAGAGAACAAAATAGAGAAGCCAAAAAACAGACTCTTAATTATTGAGAACAAACTAATGGTTACCAGAGGGGAGGCTGGTGGGGGAATGAGTAAAAATATTTTATTTTTAATGACAAGTTCAGGCCAAGTGTTCTCTAAGATGCTTTCTAGCTCCAAATATTTATGATTTTGAAATAAAAAAATAGAGAATAGTCATGAATTTTAGAACTAAAACGAGAAAATATTTACCATCCCTCCAGAGGTTTACATGTCTGTTTGATTCTCAAAGTCACCTGGACTAATCAGGGACAAACTTCTTGCCTCCCTCTTTTTCCAATCCAAATCACCCTAAGATGAGGCCCAAGTGATTCTTATGAGCTGACAGTGTGGTAAACTACTAATTTACTCCCACTGCATCATTTTAATCCTCTGGCGCATAAAACAGCACTGTTATAAACCAAATGCAGATCAGAGCCTTCATATACTGTTGGCTATTATAAGCAATCCAATTGTTATTGACAGATTTCAATTTCAAGTTCAATTTTTTAAATTTTCTTTAGAAAAAAATGCATCTTAAGCAATAAATTTACTAACAAAAAATTTTAGACATAAAATAATGTTCAGTCAGACCTACCAACAATGAGCGGAGTGAAGATATTATTATCTACATTCATTGCAAATAACTTGGTCACATTTTTCAACTACATGCCTTTTTAAAGGAATCAAAATTTCTTAGAGCTCACACAACACAAAATCAGTCCCAAACAGTATTTTTGATACTGTGGACAGTGGGTTGGGGAGGATGGAGCTAATGCAACAAGAAGTTGTGTTTTAAGGAAAAGGTTGCCCAAACCCTTCTTTTTTTTTTTTTTAAATTTTTTTAAATGTTTTATTTATTTCTAGGAGAGAGATAGAGACAGCATGAGCAGGGGAGGGTCAGAGAGAGAGGGAATCACAGACTCTGAAACAGGCTCCAGGCTCTGAGCTGGCTGTCAGCACAGAGCCCGACGCGGGGCTCGAACCCACGAACCGCGAGATCATGACCCAAGCGAAAGTCGGACGCTTAACCGACTAAGCCACCCAGGCGCCCCCCAAACCCTTCTTAATAATCCTAGTTGCACAGAGTAAGGAAAAGCCACTCTGGACACAGTGTATGTGCTGCCAAAGTGAGCACTAGTCTGGACACAGTGAAGACATTTATAAATAAAGAGAGAAAGAAAGACTTGCAAAATCTTCCTTGAATTTCCAGAATTTTACTCTTAAAGTTTTTTTTTTTTAATGTTTTATTTATTTCTTAGGAGAGAGAGAGAGGCAGCGTGAGCAGGGGAGGGTCAGAGAGAGAGGGAGTCACAGACCGAAACAGGCTCCAGGCTCTGAGCTGGCAGTCAGCACAGAGCCCGATGCGGGGCTCGGACCCGCAAACCGTGAGATCATGACCTAATCGAAAGTCGGACGCTTAACCGACTAAGCCACCCAGGTACCCCATAGAATTTTACTCTTAGAGCAGCAATTTTTATTTGTGGTACAGTAACGTAACTGGTCTCAAACTGATGTTACAAAACGAGTTAGAGTTATACTAACTCACAGGAGATTCGCATCACCAGAATCTATTTTATCCAAGCCACAGACCTGATTGCCTGGTATACCCATGTCACCCTGTACATAAATATATCTTCCAGGTATAACCCAGAAGGAAATTGGGAGATGACTACTGATGTAAAATATTACAACTAAATAAAAATGGAAGGTAGGATGGCTCATCTCTCATCCCTACCATTTAAAAGGAAATAACTCCTGATGTACCAGTCTCAACAAAAATATACATACACGTCCACACAAAACATTTAAAAATAACCAAGACCAATGTTGAATTGAAAACTCTGTGAAAATAGTCTGGCAATAGTGAGTATTGAGGTGACATGAATTGTGGATACCATGTGCTGTTGCTTTGATTGCTTGAATGACTCATCAGAGAACACCCTCCCCCAAGCCTTAACTGCAAACTGCTTCAATTCCCTTACCTGAGCTTTCACTCTGCTTTCTTAGAGTTCTGGAAAATGTTCTACTCAAGGCAGCAAGTACACACATAGCCCAGATGAACTATAATTAAGGTGGCAAGAAACCAAGGAAAAGAGAAGGCAGTATTAGTTCAATTGTTTCCTTTGCACAGGGAACAGATGGACTCCAAGGTCTAATAACCCTTTTGTACCTCAGCTAAAGCTGACAATACATCATTATACTCAGATGGGAGCAAGAAGAAGGTGCCTAGCAACTTGGACTTGGAATGCTTGAGCTTTTGTCAATTTACGTCATAATCTTAATATTAAACAGGCTTGCTCTCATTTGCCAGTCATCACCTCATTTTATGTTTTTCAAACACAAGAAGATTAAACAGTCTTTCCTGAAAGTACTTTAGCCCCTTAGATATAGAACAGTAGTAGTATTTAAGAGTCTCCCCTTATAAATGTATATGTAAAACTGCCATGAGTCTCAGTGAAAATTACATAAGTTTGGGGGCCTACAATGGGTAACATTTTTGTTAGTCACAGTATGCACATAACCCAGGATCTTTTTGGAATTTGGATACCAAGAACTATTCCTTGGACCCCATTGTGTTTGTGTGCTTTATGTACAGAAGAAGTTGTTAGAATTTCTATTTCTATTTAGATTTATCTTTTCCTTCTTTAATCTCTGTCTATATTATAAAATACAGACAATTATATATATAGTATTTTATAATGAAAATAAAATATGTGTTTTGGGCTGTGTGCTCAAATATTTTAGATGTCTAGATCATGTTATGTGATCAATTAATAGTTGATGAACTATTGCAAGGGTAATAAAGAAAGAATTAAGAAAAGAAGGGGACCCGAGAATGAATCAAAATCACTGGACCATCAGTGAACCAACCACATGCCCTTCTCACAATGCAGCACTGGGTGAGAATTCTTTAAGTAACATATGATCAGGGCACCTAGGTGGTTTAGTTGGTTAAGTGTCTGACTCTTGGTTTCAACTCAGGTCAAGGTCTCATGGTTCACAGTATCAGGTTCTGCCTTGGGCTCTGTGCTGACATTATGGAGCCTGCCTAGGATTTCCTCTTTCCCTCTCTCTGTGTCCCTCCCTTACTCTCTCACTCTGTCTCTCAAAATAAATAAATAAATAAACTTTAAAAAAAAAAACATATGGTCACTGGGATGGCAATCATTTTTCTCCAATATCCTACTGTGATGTCTAATTATGTCAATATAGGAGGAAGACAGCCTGTTAATCTTTCATTTTACTCAATGATAAAGAAAAAATATTAGGGAAAATTAATTTCTGTCAGGAAACCCAGAAATATTGGTTAGAGATGTAAATAACATACCCTATTCTCAGATCCCAGATAAAGAGCTTCACATATAACTCACATTCTCCTGGCTTTCTCACTGCAGATGCCAATGAAAAAGAAGGAAGATAATTATAAAACAATACATCTGAGTCATCACTGCACTCTTGCAAATCTTTTTGACAACAACAAAAAAAGGGAATAAAAATACCAGCAGAATTATCCTTAATTATGATAAAAAATATATAACCAAATATGTTATTCTTAATAGGATCCATCCTCCCCAACATGTACATTTGGAATCTAGAATAACTTCAAAGAGGACAGAATTAGATTTTCTGGACCACATAGTTCTCATCAACTCAGGGGAGAGGGCAAATGCTCATTACAAATCTAGCTTGGAAGAGAAATGTTTTCCCAACATTATATTGATGACTGTTGGTCTAATATAATATCTTCTCCATTCTTCTGCCAATGCTATACTTTCCTGCCATATAACAACCTCCAGTGAGAAAAGTTGTGAATGTCCACCTCATCCTTATCTTCTCCCTATCCTTTGATATGTCACCATATACTTGAAAGGTCTCAAGTTAAGTAAATGTTAAAAAGGGCCATAAAATAGTGCAGAGAAAAAAATGTGATAAAAGCAGATGTACTATAAAACAATTAGTTTAGACAAAGAAGAAACAAAGAGAAATTCATTTTAACCAGGCCATTCCAGGCTTCTCTCTTGAGTGGATAATGTCATATTCCTGCTTTATACACAAAGAGAGGTTTGATTATTTTCTGCCTAACCTTTCACAGCCATTCCAAATCTGTTCAAATATCATTATACTTTTTCAAGATTGATGTTAAACTTCTGCAAGATCTAATTTTTAGAATTTTCTTTTTTGAGAGAGAGACTGCACATGCATGCAAGTGGGGGGTGGGGCTCAAAGGGTTAGAAAGAGAGAGAGAGAGAATCTTCAGCAGACCTCACACTCTGCATGGGGCACAACATGGGGCTCAGTCTCAAGACCTTGAGATCATAACTTGAGCCGAAGTGAAAAGTCAGGCACTTAACCAACTGAGCCTCCCAGGCGCCCCTAATGTTTTAGAATTCTTTATGTAAAGGAATAAAAGTAGCCAAAGATCCTTCTCCAAGGTCCTAATTTCATCTGGACAATTGACTTCCTGTGGAGCATTGAGAAAGTGTTTTAATCTTTCCAGGCCAAAGCCATGGCTTTCTTGTTGGTAAAATGGAACTAAATATCTTCCTATACTTTCCTCATAAATTGCTTGAAATTAAAAAAAAAAAAAAAGCACTGGGAAGTTTTGAAACATTTTATTATTTTTTTACTCCAAAGATAAAAAGGGATCATCCCTCCATTGAGGGGAAGACAAGAAATCTACAGGATTAAGTCATTTTAGATGCTTAAATGTACAGCACTCTTAAAAAGGAACCTCAAAACTTCAGCCCTGGATAACCTCTCACAATTGAGCCACTGTTTTAATACATTCTTATAATGCCAAGGTTTTAGAAAAGAGGGTAAAAATACCTTCTTTGGGCAATTTGTGTGCAAATGAAACAGCCTATTAAAGATTGCCTCAATGAGAATGTGTAAACACTGGTCTTGGCCACAAAGAAACAATTTCCTGGGGCAAACTTCATGGTCTGATTTCCCAGAAATACCCTGGAAAATGAACAGAAGGAAACGCCTTATACTGCTTTGTCTGTAGCCACAAAATATACACACAGGGTCCCACCCAGCCAAAATTTAACCCTGTACCCCCCAAAAAGAATAAAAATAATAACAGAATCACATAATGAGACCATTGTACATGTAAAAATAGTATCTACACAACCTAACATGAAGGCCAATATAATTATGGTCTAAGAAACTAAGCCCCTTCAGAGTGAAAATGTGAACAGGTGCCCTATGATAATATTTTCTAGGCCAGAACCATTCAAGGATACTTCCTCTCCCATCAGCTGTACTTAGTTTAAATCCATCAGAGGGAGAAATAATAAGATAGTACATGCTAATTTATTTAATTTAGAATGGACCTATGTGAACATTTGCAAGAATCTGTTTATCAAATATTATTTTTTTAAAAAACTGTAATTTTTGTAATTGTCAATCTAATTAGAAGATGGTTTAGAACAAATCACTCAAATAGGGAATAGTCTTTTCCTGTATGGTTAACAATATCTCCATGACCATCTTATGTCTAAAATCAGGCTATCGATGTCTTTCTATTCTACTCCCATCCCTTCAAGCCAGGTTACTGCCAAGATTAGCCACTTCTCTTAGTAGATTTGAAACTACAGACTGAACATAGACCTCTCTCTCTTTATTCTCAATTGATCAACATCCCTTTTAAATAGTTTAGAAATGCCTCTCCCTTTCTTCTGCCACAATCATGGTTCCAGCCTTTGTAATCTTTCTCTGATTGCTTCCAACCTTGCCTTTTGACCACTAGTACACAACACTGGTTGCATTTTAGAATTATCTCAAAATATTTAAAAAATACCCATGTCTTTTACACAAATATCTCTAGAGGGTAAGATCTTGTTGCTTGCCTTCTTCACTGAGAATAAAAAGAACTTTTAGTGTAGAGATAAATGAAATTTATCTTTTTATTTTTTTAATGGGAGTACTTTATAGTAATATTTATGTTTATATTCTCAGAAGATACACAAGTATTTCTGATCCCTGAGTAAATGCCTGTGCCATTTATTCTGTACAAGAAATTTTTCCTCACCCCAAATTACCCACAGGTTACAGATTGCTATAATTGAGTTAGGAATAGTTACTGTTATTATATGATGTAATTGAAAGAGCATAGGACTGGGGCGCCTGGGTGGCTTAGTCGGCTAAGCGTCCGACTTTCGCTTAGGTCATGATCTAGCGGTTCAGGGGTTCGAGCCCCGTGTCGGGCTCTGTGCTGACTGCCAGCTCAGAGCCTGGAGCCTGTTTCAGTCTGTGACTCCCTCTCTCTCTGACCCTCCCCTGCTCATGCTGTCTCTCTCTCTCTCTCCTAGAAATAAATTAAAAAAAAAAATTAAAAAAAAAAAAGAAAGAAAGAGCATAGGACTAGGGGTTTTGAAATTTTTCTTTTTTACAAATAGTTTATTGTCAAGTTGGTTTCCATACAACATCCAGTGCTCATCCCCACAAGTGCCCTCCTCCATGCCCATCTCCCCCCTCCCCCCCCACACCCATCAGTTCTCAGTTTGTTCTCGGCATTCAAGAGTCTCTCATGGTTTGCCTCTCTCCCTCTCCCCTACTATTTCCCCCCTTCTTCTTCTGATTCTTGGTTAACTAATTTATTCTGCTAAGCATACATTTCTTTTTTTAAAAATGGGAATAATGGCACCTGGGTGGCTCAGTGGGTTAAGCGTCTGACTGCACCTCAGGTCATGATTTCACAGTCTGTGAGTTCAAGCCCCACATTGGACTCTGTGCTAACAGCTCAGAGCCTGGAGCCTGCTTCAGATTCTGTGTCTCCCTCTCTCTCTGACCCTCCCCTGCTCACGCTGTCTCTCTCCCTCTCAAAAATAAAAATAAAAACATGTTTAAAAATTATAAAAATTGGGAATAGTAATAGTGTCCCTGTATACCTCAAAGAATTATTGTCAAGAGTAAATGAGATGTATATGAAAAAGTATGAACAGCTACAAATCCCAAATGCTCTCCTCTTCAATATATGCATTTGCTTTCTTTTTAAAAAAATTTTTAATGTTTATTTATTCTTGAGAGAGAGATAGAGTATGAGCAGGGAAGGGGCAGAGGCAGAGAGGGACACAGAATCTGAAGCAGGCTCCACGCTCTGAGCTATCAGCACAGAGCCTGATGCAGGGCTTGAACTTACCAGCCATGAGATCATGACCTGAGCCAAAGTAGGATCCTTAACTAACTGAGCCACCCAGGCACCCCTCTTTCTAACTATAAACGCTTAGTTTGTTATAAGTAAATATTGCAAGTTAAGCAATATTCTTTAAATAAAAGAAAGAAAATGTATTTTTCAAAAGAGTATTGTCTCTGTTATCACTTATACTTACTGTATACTAGGCAGCCCTCTATTTAAAGAAACTATAAGTCAGAGTATGTGGAACCCTCTTAGGCTGCCAGCACTTTCTCCTTCATCTGTAATCACTCCCTACTGTCCTTGGCAAGCCTTCCATAAATGTGCAAATAATTCCCACTCCCTAATTTCAAAGACAAGAAAAAGCAGGCCAACCAACAGGTAAATTGCCAGCCATGTCTTGCTTCTACATTGGTTCTTCAGGCCTGGTTATCCTCTAAACTCCCTTGCAGAGTAGGCTGGGAAGTGGGGGGTGAGTAGATACAGGAGAAACTGCTGCTGAGGGTGAGGGTACTCACATCTGCCAAGAGTACATCCTCATGTGTTGGCTTGTGAGAAACAAGAGTGTGTCTAAATATAAATTCATATGATGGAATTGCATGAGTGCAAGGGGAAGACACAGAGCCAAGACTAGTTTCAGTCCAAAGCCACACCATAGACACTCAGACAGATTTAAATCTGCCTTGGATCCTAGGTCTCACCTTGAAGATTAATGTAGACTACCACCTGATTCAGAGGCCATAAGAATAGTTCAAAGGACCCAAAGGGATTTCTAATATCCAAATATACCAGATATATCTAGTTAAGTTCAAATCCCACAAAATCTTAGCCAAAAAAGCAAACAACTATAAACCCTTTTTATAAAACAGTATCCACCTGTATCAAACCTCTTTATCCTAAATATGTAGAAACATGGGCAAGTTTTAACAATAATCCAATATATGATTCTGAATACAAATTTAGAAGATTCTTCAATTAAACTATTTAGATGTAATATTCATTCATTTCTTATCCAGATGATTATTTATTGAGAAATTATTTGATTATGTTGAAGGTATTGCACTAAATTTTCACTTGGTAAAATTCATATTTTTTATCAAAGAGATTATAATATAGTATTACTTCTCTATCATTTGGAGTTGTTGAATCTTCTGAAAATCTGATTAAAGACACAGCTGCTTTTACCATAAATACACAAATACATGTAAAATCTACATCAGTTTTAAGGGCTGAAGTTTATCCAATGATTATTAGGAGCACTTAACACTCAAGAAAAAATAAGAATGAAGGTAATACAAAGTAGCATAATATTAAAGCAATAAGATCTACTATAAGAGCTTGGACCAAGGAGCATTTAGGTGTAAACTGCTCAGGTAAGGATTCGTGATAGACACTTAGAGGTTTGACCTTGAAGGATGTTGGACTTTGCCAAACAGAAGTGGGGATGGGGAGACAACATTCAAGACAACAGGAATGGCATAAATGTATGAATCACATAAATGTATGAATGTTAGGCATGTCCAGACAAGAAAAAAATTTAAAGTCCCACTAGAAAGTTTGGATTTAATATTATAAGTAATACCAAGTCATTAATGTTTTTTAAGCAAGGGAGGGAGATGATCAGAATGATGCATTAGAAAAATTATCCTACTGATGATAAAGTGTACATTGATGTGGATAAAGATTGAAGATAGAGAGAAGGTTATTGCAATGGTATAAGCAAGAAGTAATGAGTCAGGGGCAGTACGGCTCATATAACAATGAGACTCTTCAGAGATACAGCCAAGAAAAATTGGCCTTTCATTAAAATGTAGAGGGTGTAGGAAGACAAGGGATCAGAGGTGATTACAAAGGTATCTCTTTTAAAATATTAGGAAATACAGGAAATGAAGCACATTTTGAGTTAAAGATCTTTTTAATTAGGACAGATTGAGTCTAAGGTATTAATTATTCCTGAAAAAAAAATTTTACCCATGATCTATATCCATCAGAACACTAATAGTATTAATAACTACAATATTAAAAGAAAACAGACTAAACAAAATCTTGAGATTCTGTAAGAAAATTGAACAATCCTTCAAGAGAATTTTCAACCTTTATTCAAACAGGTAGGAATTCAGCGATTCGTTTACAACTCATACCACATTTCCAAGTCCCAGCCTCTTTAATTTTGGACTTTGCAACATAAAGAAACTAATCTACAGTGTGTGAAAACAGAAAGTGTGCCAATATTCAGCAAATAGCAGAAATAAACAATGTTGCCAACCTCATCAAAACCATTGATTTCTTCCGAAGAGACAGAATCTCACCAAATGAGTTGGGCAGCAGTTACGTGACAACAGCAGACAGCAGAACTTTGAATCAGAAACCAGCTTCCTGCCTCAGACTCAGCCCTCTCATAATAATAGATTAAGACCTAAATGGGACCCAAGAGACCATCTAATGCAACCTTTCTTGAGTAAACAAAAACAAACAAACAAACAAAAAACTAATGCTCACAGATATTAAGGAAGTCTCTCTGGTAATAAACAACAGAACTGGAAGTAGAACTTTTGTCTCCTGACTCCCATTTCAGATGTGCTTTCCTCAGCCCCATATTTTCAAATGTTTCTTTGAGTCATGAATTAACCCAGTGGACTTGGAGTTAACCTACATCCCACAGAGCCGGCCTCAGGAGAATATTGAGCTGTCATACTGATGGATTATTGGGGTTGCTTCCAAAGCTGTTTGGACAGAACCTCTCATGCATCTGGCTGAGCTGAGAGATGAGTGGCTACATACATATGTCCTTACTGAGGTAAAGTTAGAAAGGGAAAGTGGCTTCTTCATAGGTGCCCTCCCCTCTCCTTTTCTGCATTTCTTTCCCAACAGTGGCTGCTAAGAGATATGATATCAAAAGATTCCATGTCCTCTGCCCTCCAGCCTGCCCTTCTCTCACACTGAGCCTCACGCCCCCAAATTATCTATCCATATTTTTTCCTTCAGAGATTAATAGTACTTTAAAATTGCTACTCTAAGGAGTAGAGAAGCAATGTAATGAAAATTGTGTTTGAGCTTTAGAGTTCAGGAAGGACCCCTTCACTACACTGTTACAGAAACAGAAACCAAATGCATTATCAATAATGGGTAGAAAATCAGACTCTGGGAGCAGCACCCAAGAATCTGTTCAACAAACCCTATAGGGGATTCTAATGCTCATCAAGATGAGAAAACCTCTAATATAATATTATGCAAATTTTTTCCCTAATATAGCATTTTGGATGTCCATTTCAATAGCTGATCTAAAACTCTTAAATAGGAAAAAGGCAACACAAACTGCTGGAGATTGAATGTGACAAAGCAAATACTGGAACTAAAAGATTTTAAAGATTTCATCTTAGCGTCCTGTTTCTCATGCAGAAGAATGCCTCATGCATTGCATTGCACATTCATGGAAAGAAAGATTGAATATATTTGTTTATTTTTCCCATCTTTTTTCTTTATATTGTAGACAGAGAGTAAAATTCCAAGTTTATACATATATATACAAATTTCAACTTAATTCCTAAAGGAGAAAGAAGAGACTAAATGTAGACAAAATTTGATAACCAGTTTACCCTCCATATGCTAAATCCTTAACGTGTTCTCTGCTTAGGAGCCAAATAAGGATTTATTGTCCAAAAATATTCAACTCACTTGACACTTTAAGAAAAAACAGCAGGCTTCTCATTCGGTGAGACTCTGCTCCATGGCTACTTATAAATGGAGTAGAATAACAAATCATTAGGACATGTTTGAGATGGGGGGGGAAGGTATGAATAACTACAGTTAGTATATTTCATGTGTCAGTCTACTATCTCAGCATTTATAGAGCCCACAGGAGGAATTTTTTTTTTATATTTCTTTCCAGTTAAAATGAGCTGGTAAAATTTATAGCTTTGCTGGTTCATAGAAAACTATGGCCTTTGTAAAGGAAGGGTGTTGGGCTTTAAGTAAGTAAAGAGTAAATGATATTACCAAGAAATACTACTTTTCAACTTATACTGACTCTATATCACAGTCTAATTTCAATGTTTCTCCAGAAACTTCTAAAATAGAAAAAAGAAGTCATACTAGAAAATTATATTAGTCTTACAGAATGAATATCTCAATAGAAGAAGAGTTTTATCTGTTAGATGCAGCTGCGTTAAGATGAAGTCAAGTTGTACCTGAACACAAATGTTCCTTAACAAAAACTGTACTTACTAAGATAAAGCTTACTCAGCAAGAGCTGTTATATCTTATTCTATATCAACACTGAATATTATCTATTATATGGAATGTTTTTTTCCATACAACAGACCCTGGGAAAATAGAAAATAAAGCTAATTTCAGGAAACCATAGAAAAAATTTCAGGATACTTACTGTGATGGTATGAAGATTCTTACAGCATGAGAGGATTCTGGCAATGCTCTGTCTTAACCTAATTGGTTACTTCGTAAAAATCAGTGAACTATATTTTTGGTAGACTTTCTGTATACATTTGTTACATTTCACAATAAAAAAAAAAGTTAAAAAAAAGAGAACATAACTCAACCATTGATTAATCTCTGCTGCCTCCTGAGAATACATTAAAATTACATTGAAAGGATTTTTAAGTTCCAAACCCAAAGAGCAAAAAGAACATAGGGGGTAATAGTGAAAAATGTGGAAGATGGAAAGTACATGGACTTACACTAACTGACTTAAAAGACAAGAGAAAACCAAATTCCTGCAGAGAAATAAGACCCAAGCCTTGAGAAACCATGAAAAGTCTCAAGAGCTGGGTGTAACAAGTACCCCTGAAGTTCAGGTACTGGTGGAACTAAAAATAGAAGGTTTGATTGTCAATCTATATAAGAAGCAGTTGAATACCTAAATGTCCTCCATCACCCCAGCAAAAGACTAAAAACATTGGAACTTAGAAACTTTGGACTAGGAGTGATCGGGCACAGCTGAAGGCAGAGATGCCATATGATTGAAATTCTATATACTAAATAGGGAGACCCTTGAACTCCATGCCACCACCCCACTCATTGCATCCTGACTCTTGGGGTGCTGGCAAGTGACCCTTATAACCACTAAGCAAGAAGATAAAGGATTTCTACATGGGAAAAGTGAACATAGATCCACATACTCAAAGTTCAGTATGATCAATGAAGCAGCCCACTCCCCACCCAAATAACCTACAGAGAAGCGTGTCAATCAGCTTACACACACACACACACACACACACACACACAGACTTCAGTGAACTTTTAAATCTTTTTTTTAACTATGAACAGGCAAAACTTTACCAGCTATCTAAAGAGTAATCTTTGACATGAATGATAGTGACAAAAATAAAAATAAAAGTCAATACAGAAAGCAAAATAAAACTTTTAAATACTGAAATTAATATCCTCAGAGAGATAAGAGACAATACTAAATGTATCATACAAAATTATAATGTAGTGAAAAAGAAACATTGAAAAAGAAACAATCTCCAGAAAATTTTAAATGATTATTGCAGAAATTAAATATAAATTTTAGGTCTAAAAAGTTCTAAGTAACTGAGATCAATGACAAACTTTCTGACACTAAGGATAAACAGAGAATCCTAAAAGGTTTCAAAGAGATAAATAGATTACATACAAAAGAATGAGAATAAATAATGTCAGTCTTCTTAATAGCAATACATACAGAGAGGAAATTCAAATTCCTGACCTGAAATTTAAGGATAATTAGTGACAGATACAAAGAAAACTAAGGGAACCAAAAAGGAGGAAAGGAAAGGTCCAAGAGAAAGGGAAAAAATTACACAAGAGAACCTGGGCTTCCAAGCAAGATGAATTAACAGGGCCTGAACTTATTCTATCATCTGAAACAAACAAACAAAAGACAATATACATGAAACAATGGTTTTCAAGAACTAGACAGTAGTCAACAAAAGACAGTGATCTGTGAGAGAATGTTCTATCCAATAGCATAACACATATTCTTTTCAGGTGCACACAAAACACACCATACCATAAGCTATGAAAGAAAAAGGCTCAACAAACAAAAGATAAATACTCTATGGTATTACTTATATGCGGAATCTAGAAAAGTCATACTTACAGAAACTGAGATTAGAAAGGTGGTTACCAGGAGCTTGGGAGTGGGGTGAAAGGAAATATTTTGGTCAAAGAGTATAAACTCCAGTTTTAAGATGAACAAATCCTGGGAATCTACAGCATGGTGATTATAGTTAACAATACCGTAATATATACTTGAAAGTTGCTAAGAGACCATATCTTAAATGTCTTTACCACACACACACAAAATTATAATTATATGACATAATGCAGGTGTTATCTAACATTAGGGTGGTAATCATTTTGCAATATATAAGCATATCAAATCAACACATTGTACACCTTAAACTTAGTGTTAATATGTCAGCTGTATCTCAATAAACTAGGGTGGGGCAGTCTCAGTGGCAAATATGCACTGCCAACTTCATACAAAATAAAGAAATTGCAAATTAAAACAACGAGATATCATTACAAACTTATTAGAATGGATAAAATCCAAAACACTGACAACACATTGTACTAGTGAGAATATGGAACAACAGGAGTGCTCACTCATTTGCTGGTGGGAACTGATGTACAGATTTTTAAAATCCAATGAAAAATCTCAGCAGGGTTTTTCTAGAAAATGGCAAGATGATCCTAAAATTTACTGTAAACGCAAAGGATAGCCAAACAATTTTGAAAAAGAATAAACTTTAAGGCTTAATACTTCCTGACTTCAAGGCTCATGATACAAATACAGTAAAAGGTTGTAGAGAAGCTACTTAGACCCCCAGATCTTTCAGAAGAATAAGACCAGACCCTCAGGAACAGTAGGGTGACTAGGGCTTGAGCAGTGACTGCCTACCTTTCTCTCCTTCCCCCTGGAGTACCTTCCCCCACCCCAGGGTTGGGTTGCATCTAATAGGCTTTACATACTGCCAAGCATAACCAACAAGGACATGAACCTGGAAGTGTTCAGCAAACCTCTAGTGAACATCCGGGTGCAGCTGAAGGATTACACACCTAAAATCCCAGATACAGTGACTGACTACTCCCTGAACTAAGCTGGCTTTGGAGCCTCAAATCCATCATCTCTCTAAATGCCCAGAATTTCATCTCAGATATTGCCAGTGATGTCCTGCAGTATTGCAAAATGAAGAGCACAGTCTCTGGCCAAGAAAGGACCACAAGTACATGCTAACCATGGAGGACATGACCTCTGCCCTCAGCAAATATGTCATCAATTTAAAGATGCCACAATTTCACCTGAGCCATTCCATGTAAATGTATTTGTCTTCCATGTCTCCACACTAGTGTTTTTTCATAAACTTCACCATGACAAGCTAAAAAGAAAAAAAAAAAACTACAGAAAAGACAATGTGATATTACGGGGCACCTAAGTGGCTCAATCAGTTCAACGTCCAACTCTTGGTTTCAGCTCAGGTCATGACCTCACAGTTCATGAATTCAAGCCCCATATTGGGCTCTGTGATGACAGCATGGAGCCTGCTTGGGATTTCTCTCTCCCTCTCTCTCTGCCCCTCCCTGGCTCACTCGCTCGCTCGCTCTCGCTCTCTCTCTCTCTCAAAAAATAAACATTAAAAAGAATTTTTTTAAGTTTGTAAAAAAAAAAGACAACATAAATAGATGAATGGGTGGAATGGAATGGAATGGAATGGAATGGAATGGAATGGAATGGAGAGCTAGAAATAGACCCACATATATATGAAAACTGATTTTCCATAAAGATGCAAAGGAAAATCAGTAAAGAAAAGTCCTTGCAATAAATAGTGCTGGACAATTGAAAATTCACATGCATACACACACAAAAAAAGAACTTTGACTTATATCTCATCTCATACACAGAGATTAAAAAATCCTTATGACCTTGAATTAGGAAAGTATTTCTTAGATACAACACCATAAACACATCTATAAAGGAAAAAGTTAATAAAAAGACTTCATCAAAATTTTAAGCTTTTGCTTTTTGGAAGCTTTTCAGGAATTGAGAATGAAGAAAAGCCACAAACTGGGATAAATTCTTTTTTATTCTTTTTAATATTTATTTTTTAAACACAGAGACAGATCATGAGCAGGGGAAGTGCAGAGAGAGAGGAAGATACAGAATTTGAAATAGGCTCCAGCCTCCAAGCAGGAGCAGTCAGCACAGAGCCCTTTGTGGAGCTCGAACTCACAAGCAGTGAGACCATCACCTGAGCCAAAGCCGGATGCTTAACGGACTGAACCACACAGGCACTCTTGGGAGAAAATATTTATAAATCAAAGATCTGATAAATGATTTAAATAAGAATATATAAAGTAGAACTTAAAACTCAACAATAAGAAAATTTTTGAAAACTCAATTTTAAAAATGAGCGAGGGATTTGAACACACATTTTACTCAAGAAGATATACAGAAAACAAATAAGAACATGAGGAGATGTTTAATATCATTAGTTACTGGGACAACATTAATTAAAATCACAATGAGATACAACTGCATACTTGATAGAATGGCTAAAATTCAAAAGACAAAAGAATAACAGTATTAAGTGTTGGAGAAAATGTGGAAGAATTGGAACTCTCATACATTGCTAATATTAATGTAAAATGACATAAGCTCTTTGGAAAATGTTTTGGCAGTTTCTTAAAAAGCTAAACATCTGTCTGCTATATGATACAACCATTCCACCCCTAGGTACTTAACTAAGAGAAATCAAACATATTTCTATGCAAAGATTTGTACATGAATGTGCATAGTATTTTTATTTTTAATAGCCAAAAGCTAGAAAGAATCCAAATGCCCAGCAACAGGTGAATAGATAAACAAATGGTGGCACATCCATACAATGGAATAAATTCAGCAATAAAAATAAACTATTGTTATTTGTAACAACATGAAGAAATCTCAATATATTTGTGAAATCTCAAATGAAAGAAACCAGACAAGATAGTTTAATGCTCAATGATTTGATTATTTAAAATTCTTAAAAATGGAAGATAATCTATACAACAAAAAGCATATCACTGGTTGCCTTTCAGGTGATGGACAGCACAGACAGACTACAACAGGAAACACAGGAAACTTATTTGAGGGTGATAGGTATGTCCATTATCTTGATTGTAGTTGATGTACTGTGTATCATACCACAATAAATCTGTTTTTTAAGGCCATAAATCAAATAAAATGTAATCATAGATATGAATAATATTCACTAATTATAACACAAGTATTGAGTATTAATTTAACCAAAATTGTGACATGCCTTTTTTTTCTTTTTCTTTTATTTAAATCAAAGTTAATTAACATACAGTGTAATAATGGTTTCAGGAGTAGAATTTAGTGATTCATTATTTCTATATAACACCCAGTGCACATCCCAACGAGTACCTTCCTTAATTCCCATCACCCATTTAGCCTATCCCTCACCCACCTCCCCTCCAGGAACCCTCAGTTTGTTTTCTGTACTTAAGAGTCTCTTGTGATTTACCTCCCTCTCTGTTTTTATCTTATTTTTCTTTCCTTTCCCCATTTCATCTGTTTTGTTTCTTAAATTCCACATATGAGTGATATCATATGGTATTTGTCTTTCTCTGACTGACTTATTTTGGTTAGCATTATACACTCTAGCTCCATCCATGTTGTTGCAAATGGCAAGATTTCATTCTTTTTGATTGCCAAGTAATATTCCGTGTGTGTGTGTGTGTTTGTGTGTGTGTGTATGTGTGTGTACCACATCTTCTTTATCCATTCAACAGTCTATGAACATTTAGGCTCTTTCCATAATTTCACTATTGTTGATAGCACTGCTATAAACATGGGGTGGGGGGAGTGTCCATTTGAATCAGCATTTTTGTATAAATAAATACCTAGTAGTGCAATTGCTGGGTCATAGGGCAGTTCTGTTTTTAACTTTTCAAGGAAACTCCAAACTGGCTCTACCAGTTTGCATTCCCACCAGCAGTGCAAAAGTGTTCCCCTTTCTCCACATCCTCACCAACACCTGTTGTTGCCTGAATTGTTAATTTTAACCATTCTGACAGGTGTGATGTGGTATCTCATTGTGGATTTGATTTGTATTTCCCTGATGATGAGCAATGTTAAGCATCTTTTCATGTGTCTTAACCATCCAGATGTCTTCTTTGGAAAAGTATCTGTTCATGTCTTTTGCCCATTTCTTCACTGGATTATTTGTTTTTTGTTATGTGTTGAGTTTGATAAGTTCTTTATAGATTTTGGATACTAACCCTTTATCAGATATGTCATTTGCAAATGTCTTCTCCCATTCCATAGGTTGCCTTTTTGATTGTTTCCTTTGCCGTGCAGAAGCGTTTTATCTTAATAAGGTCCCAATAGTTCATTTTGCTTTTGTTTCCCTTGCCTCTGGAAACATGTCTAGTAAGAAAGATTGTTGCCTGTTTTCTCCTCTAGGATTTTGATGGTTTCCTGTTTTACATTTAGGTCTTTCATCCATTTTGAGTTTATTTTTGTATATGGTGTAAGAAAGTGGTCCAGGTTTATTCTTCTGCACGTCGCTGTCCAGTTTTCCCAGCACCATTTGCTGAAGAGACTTTATCCCATTGGATATGCTTTCCTGCTTTGTCAAAGATTAGTTGGCCATATATTTGTGGGTCCATTTCTGGGTTCTCTATTCTGTTTCACTAATCTAAGTGTCTGTTTTTCTGCCAGTACCACACTGTCTCAATGATTACAGCTTTGTAATACAGCTTGAAGTGTCTGGAATTATGATGCCTCTAGATTTGGTTTTCTTTTTCAACTTTACTTTGAGTATTGTAGGTCTTTTGTGATTCCATACAAATTTTAGAATTGTTTGTTCTAGCTCTGTGAAGAATGCTGGTGTTATTATGATAGACATTGCATTGAAATGTGTAGATTGCTTTGGGTAGTATTGACATTTTAAAAATATTTGTTCTTCCAATCCATGAGAATGGAATGTTTTTCCATTTCTTTGTGTCTTCTTAAGTTGCTTTCATAACTTCATGTAGTTTTCAGGTTACAGATCTTTTACCTCTTTGGTTAGATTAATTCCTAGGTATTTTATGGTTGTTGGTGCAGTTGTCAATGGGATCGATTCCTTGATTTCTCTTTTTGCTGCTTTATTATTGATGTATAGAAAAGCAACTGATTTCTGTATGTCGATTTTATATCCTGTGACTTTGCTGAATTCATGTATCAGTTCTGGCAGTTTTCTGGTGGAGTCTTTCAGGTTTTCCACATAGAGTAACATGTTGTCTATGAAGATTGAAAGGTTTACTTTTTCCTTGTGAATTTGGATGCTTTTTATGTCTTTTTATTCTCTGATTGCAGAGGCTAGGACTTTCAGTATTATGTTGAACAAGAGTGGTGAGAGTAAACATCCCTGTTATGTTCCTGACCTTAAGGAGAAAGCTCTCAGTTTTTCCCCATTGAGGATGGTACTAGATATGGGTCTTTCATATATGGCCTTTATGATATTGAGGTATGTTCTTTCTATCCCTACTTTCTTGAGGGTTTTTATCAAGAAAGGAGGCTGTATTTTGTTAAATGCTTCTTCTGCATCTACTGAGAGGATCATGTGTTTCTTATCCTTTGTTTTATTAATATGATGCATCACGTTGATTGATTTGCAGATATTGAACCATCCCTGCAGCCCAGGAATAAATCCCACTTGATTGTGGTAAGTAATTATTTTAATGTTTTGTTGAATTCCATTTACTAGTATTTTATTGAGAATTTTTACATCCATGTTCATCAGGGAAATTGGTCTGTAATTACTCCTTTTAAGTGAGGTCTTTGTCTGGTTTTGGAATCAAGGTAATGCTGGCCTCTTAGAATGAGTTTGGATGCTTTCCTTCCATTTCTATTTTTGGAACAGCTTCAAAGGAATATATATCAACACTTCTCTAAATGTTTGCTAGAATTCCCCTGGGAAGCCATCCATTTCTGGACTTTTGTTTGTTGGGATATTTTCAATTTCTTTGCTGGTTAACAGTCTTTTCAAATTTTCTACTTCTCCTGCTTCAGTTTGGTATTTTTTATGTTTCTAGGAATTCATCAGTTTCTTTCAAATTGCCCAGTTTGATGGCATATAATTTTTCATAGTGTTTTTTTATAATTGTATTTCTATGATGCTGGTTGTGATCTCTCCTCTTTCATTCATGATTTTATCTATTTCAGTCTATCTCTCATTTCTATTTCTCATTTATCTATTTTTCATTCATTCATGATTTTACCTATTCTTCTCTTTTCTCCCTCTCTCTCTCTCTCTCTCTCTCTTCAATATGTCTGGCTAGAGGTTTATCAATTTTGTTAATTTTTTGAAAGAACCAGCACCTAGTTTCATTGATCTCCTTTTTTTTATATTATTGATATCTGCTCTAATCTTTATTATTTCCCTTCTTCTACTGGTTTTGGGATGTATTTGCTGTTCTTTATCAAGCTCCTTTAGGTGTAAAGTTAGGTTGTGTATTTGAGACATTTCTTCCTTCTTTAGGAAGGCTTAGATTGCTATACACTTCCCTCTTATGGCCACCTTTGCTGCATCCCAGAGGTTTGGGACTGTCATGCTTTCATTTTGATTGACTTCCATGTACCTTTTTATTTCTCTTTAATTTCTTGGTTAACCCATTCATTCTTTAGTAGGATGTTCTAAAACTCCAAGTGTTTGTAGTCTTTCCAAACTTTTTCTTGTGGTTGATTTCAAGTTTCATAGTGTTGTGTTCTGAAAATGCTCATAATATGATATTGATCTTTTTGTATTTGTTGATGGCTGATTTGTGACCCAGTACGGAGAAGGTTCCATGTGCACTTGAGAAGAATGTGTATTCTTCTGCTTTTGGATGACATATTCTGAGTATATCCGTTAAGTCCATCTGGTCCAGTGTGTCATTCAAAGCCATTGTTTCCTTATTGATTTTCTGCTTAGATGAGCTGTCCATTGCTGTAAGTGGGGTGTTAAAGTCCCTTACTATTACTGTATTATTATCAATGAGTTTTTTTATGTTTGTGAGTAATTGATTTATATATTTGGACATACTGCTTTGAGAGTCTGGAAGCTGGGTTTTTTAACTTGCCTATTTTGGATTTCTAGTAAGGTTTTTCATCTCCTTACATACTCATTGGTCATTTGGGATTTTTCCTTCTGTGAATTGCTTATTTGTGCACTGTGCTCATTTAAATAGGTTTTCCTGTGTTATCCTTGCCGATTTGCAGATGCTTCCTGTATATTCTAGGTATTAATCCCTTTCTGGTTATACAAGCTGCAGATGTCTTCTCTCAGTCTGTTCCTATTGGTTGCCTTTGCCTAACATTTCCCCCTTCCTTGTAGTCCACCCAACTTTCCCAATCCAAAACACTGAGCAGGTCACAACTTCAACTGACTTTATGTGTTAGCTATTTCAACCTTATCACTTACTAATCTCTGGTATTTAATGTTCTGAATAAAATATCTTGATACAAAATACAAATACCTTAATACAAAATATCTTAAAGGGCCATTAAATTCTATAATATTGAGGATTTACCAATGAATTTGCCCAGAGAATAAGTTTGCCCCAGCCAGAGGAATACATAACGTTAGAAAAAAGCAGGCTATGTAAAATAGTGAAGAAAATACTGTGTTTTCTTAAATTTAGTCCACCTCCATCCCACCAAACTTCCTCATGTCTAGTTATTTGTTTATGAGGAAGTAAAATGTAGCGGTAAACCTTTCAGATGACAGAGATGATTTAAAATCTCAGAGCCTCCATTTTCTATATAGAATGAATTTAGTTATATCTACCTCACAGGAACTTTCAAGAATAAATGATAGTGTATGTAAGTGTTTCCTTAGGAAGTGCCTGGGCCATAGTTAGTACCCAGTAAATAGTAGCCACAATTATCACCTAGATAGCCTTTCCTCAACCCATTCTCCTTTACAACCTAAAAAAAAAAAAGCCCTTCTACTTACCTTTTAAAGCCCATTTCAAAAGACATTCCTTCCATAAAACTATCCCCAAAGCAGTGCAAGCCAACTTTAGCATACTGCTGCTAAAACCCCACTTTCGCTCCAAAATATTAATCACTCTCTTTTTGGTCTCAAGCAAATTATTCATTTGACTTGTATGTAGGTATCTGAGAATACTTTGATGAACCCAATACATGACTATTTGCTATAATAAAATGTGAACTCCCTGAAATCAGGAATAATTACCAAGGTCACCATCTTTAACACAAGGAAGGGTTTTCTTCTTAAATACAGCAAGCAACTAGGCTAAATGCATTATATAGATACAATGATAAAGGGACCAGAGACAAAAGAAACAATTTTGACCTATAATTTTAAAAAGTATCTTTTAAAATCACAGACGAATGAGGAAGGAGAAGAAAGAAAAGGAAAGGAGAAGGAAGGTGATGGGGGTGGGGGGATGGGAGACAAGCAGAGGAGAAAAAGCTTGTGAAAAAAAAGCCTATAGAAGATTTGGAATATTATGATATCCTACAATATTAACCCCTTTGCAAAGTTCAACTATATACACTATATGAATTTCATCAGTAGAGTTTATTTAAATTGCTATTTTTAAATAAATATGTATCTACCATTGATTAAAGGCAAAGTGTCAGTCACCTTTCATTTTTAATTTTATGTAAAAGTTATGATCAGTTTTCTCAACAAGTCANTACATAAAATATGGTTTAATCTTTAAATACAAGGTTTTTATTTTTGCTTTAATTTTATACTTCTGAAGTAAAATAAGATAAGTTACATTTATTTAATATACATATACTTTTTTTATTTTTTTTTTACAAATAGTTTATTGTCAAATTAGTTTCCACATAACATTCAGTGCTCNGTTACCTACATATAGAAACTTTCACTTCTGGTTGAAAATTAAGTGCTTAATTAAAATGATTTTTTATGGGCCCCCTATCTGTAACATTCATCATTCTAAAAGTGGTATCATATATTGCAACACTCATAGTGCAAAAGCCAAATGCCGAAAATATTTCTAGTCTGTTTTAATGATGAAAGAATAAAGAACAGGACATATGTATGATTCAACATTTACATAAAATATGGTTTAATCTTTAAATACAAGGTTTTTATTTTTGCTTTNAATTCCTAGCAGTGCTATTGCTGGGTCATACGGGAGTTCTATTGTTAGTTTCCTGAGGAATCTCCACACTGTTTTCCAGAGGGGCTGTGCCAGTTTACATTCCCACCAATAATATACACATACTTGAATAATGTTTACCCTACTTCCTGGTGGTTAACTCATTTTATTTTTAAAATTAAAATTTTAAATCATAATTAAAGATGAGTACTAATTACTTTATATATTATTCTTATCTTTGAATATATCCTGGTTATCAATTTTGACCCCAAAAAAATCACTCCAAATTGAAGTGGCTTAAAATAGCAATCATTTTATTATTTTCCATGGTTTCTATGGGCCAAGAATTTAGGGAAGGCTCATCTGGGTGATTCTGGCATTGGGCCTCTCATGTATTGCATGTATTTTATGATGCCTTAGAACTTTCTGAAGTCTTACAAAGAATACTCTAGCCTAATCTATCCCTTAGATCTTTGTCCCTTTTCAAATCTCAGAATGATTTGCTATCTGAAAAGACTGCTCTGAATCCTTTGCATTTTCTATGAATACCTTTCATAATTAAATAATTTGTTCATTAGTTCATCACTCCATTTTCATTGTATTATAAGCAACAAAAGAAGCCACATCACTGAATTCATTAGGCACACAGTCTATGTTCCACATTCACATAGGCAAGAATTTTGCTAAACTTGCTGCCAGTACATAACAAGGGTTTCCTTTTCTCCAACTCCCAATTATGCTTTTCTCACTCTGCTTTAAGCCCTCACAGACACACTTCTTGAAGCCCTTTAGGCTTCTGCTAACACTCCTCCAGTTCCTTCCAGCTTTCAGTAACACCCTCCCTAGGTGCTTCAGGATTTCACTAACAATCTCTTCCTAAAGGATTCTGTCCACATTAGGGTTTTTGGTATGTCAGCACTCCATTTCTGCATCAAATTCTACTCCAATTATCTATTGCTGCATGATAAATCACCCCAAAATGTAGTTGCTTAAGACAAGAACATTTTATTATCTTTCAAGATAATGGGTCAGGAATTCAGAAAGGGCTCAACTTACGGTTCTGGCACTGTCACTCATTTGTAGTCACACAGTAGCTGGACTAGAACAGTAAGGAGTTGGAGCAACTGAGATGGCTGGACATATTATCTCTTTCCATGCAGATTCAATGCTTCTCTCTATTCTTTTCATGTCACCAATTTGGGCTTACTCACAACACATCAGTATCAGGGAACTTGGTCAGCTTACATGGTTTGACTTTGTCTAGAGCAGTCATCCCTTGAGAACCCAACAGAAGTTTATAGTCTCTTCTTAGCTAATATCATGCAAAGTCACCTCAACTACATTCTGCCCATGAAACAATTGCAATCCCACCCAAATTCAAGGCAAGGGAGTGAATTAGACTTAGTATGGGTCAGTGGCAAGGTTCTAAAAGTACATGCGGCTGAGAGTTACTCTGCAACCATTTTTCAAAAATACAATTTGGTACTTAATAATACTTTTAGACTTTGTTCCATATGGCTTTTTTTCCTCTAGCTTATTTTAAGCAGGAAGTAAAACAAACCATTGGCCACTGAAACAGGATTCCCAGTGGGATCTAAAGGGAGGGGCCGACATTTAACACTGGGTAACTATGTTTTTTGTTATTTGTAATTTTTTTAACCATGACTTCAACATTGTGTATCCATAATCCTGACTGATACATGAAATTAGGTTTTCAGTGTATACTTTAAAAGGAAAGTTTCTTTTTTTCTTAAAAATGTTTATATATAAATAAAAATAAATACAACTGTGAAATGCTAAAACATATTGCTGTTGCACACCTTAATTCCTCTACAATGAATCGTGTAAATATCAAACATTTATTTCTTCACTCAGTTTTCATACATATAGTACCAATTAAAAAGTTGTATTCTAAACAACTTTATCAACACACCAAATAACAGCAATAGTCATTATCTAGTTGGTGGTGTTAAAATTAATTTCTACCTTTTTTCAAAACATTTTTACAGTGTCCAAATCTTCCAGTGAAAATTACTATTTCTGGGGCACCTGGGTAGCTCAGTTGGTTAAGCATCCGACTCTTGACTTTGGCTTAGGTAATGATCTCACAGTTAATGGGATCGAGCTGTGCTCTGGCAGTGCCTGCTTGGGATTCTCTCTCTCTCCCTTTCCTACTTGTGCCCTCTCTCTCTCTGAAAATAAACTTTAAAAATGTAAAAAAAGAAAACTTATTTCTATTATTAGAAAAAAATCAAAATTCCTTTCAATTTAACTCTATCCCCTCTCGTGGTGTGTTAATATGCTACAAACTTGAGAAAGATTATATTTTCAGTGATTCCAACACCTCCACATCTCAATACATGTTGCCATAAGGGTATAATTAGTAGAAAGCCAAATATATGAAAATAAAGTATAATAAGTAGTTTAATACATCTAATGCCATACATACACATAGATAACTCACTCCTGTTTTTTTTTTTTAAACATTTTTTTAGTGTTTTATTTATTTTTAAGAGAGAGAGAGACAGCGTGAGCAGGGGAGGGTCAGAGAGAGAGGGAGTCACAGACTGAAACAGGCTCCAGGCTCTGAGCTGGCAGTCAGCACAGAGCCCAACGCGGGGCTCGAACCCACAAACCGCGAGATCATGACCTAAGCGAAAGTCGAACGCTTAACCGACTAAGCCACCCAGGCGCCCCAACTCACTCCTGTTTTAAAGAGGTATTAATAAAATGATACCATATCCCTTATAAAGAATGACCCATCTATTTGTGATTCTGTAGCAATGTGGGGAAGCAGGCCTTCTTGACCCACTCCCACTGTCCATACAATGACCCATGTGTCTTTATAGCTGAGGAAAACACTTAATCATACAGTGTGAATTCCTTGTCTCTCTCTGAGTAAAGTGACTTACTTGAATTGAACATACTATTGATTTTTTGGACTGCCCAATTCCAAAGGTTGTATGTTATAAGTGTGTTTATACATCTTAATTTTTTATGGAGAAAATCTAGGTCTTCCATACTAACATCTCTAGAAAGTCCTATGCCAACACATAAACGTAAGTCCAGGTGAAAATATAACTTGGAGGCACTGCAATGGAAACTGCATGGATTTTGAAATCAGAAAGACCAGTGTTCAAATCCCTACTGACTCGCATATCATCTCTGGGATCTTTAGCAAATAAATTCCTTCTCTGAGCCTTAACAAAGGCTACAACAAACAAAGGTAACAACTTTGCTTATAGTGATGGTTTCACAGGTATTTGGGTATGTTCAAACCCACTTAATTATATGCATTAAATATGTGTAGTCCTTTAATTATCAATCACACCCCAATAAAGCTGTTTGAAAAATAGTATATGGTATAATATCCCTACCTCAGAAAGTAGATTTGGGAGATATGTGCAAGAATATAAAGTGTGTACCACATGAATAGTCTGAAAGCTATTTTTTGGTAGAAAAGGTTTAGCTTTTTTTGCTTGGATTATAGCAAGGTTCTAAGAAATGCCAAGAGAAAAGAAGAGGAAGTGGAAGTATAACTGAACTAGAGAGAGCCCCTTTCCTTAAAATAACTTTGTTTTCCTTCAAAAGCAATAGAATTTATTTCCCTGAGAAACAGAGCCTGCTAAATCAGGCTAAGGGAACATTTTAGCTTTAGCGTATGAGAATGAAACCCTGATTCTAACTGCAGTCTTCCTGTGTTGACTAGTCAGGGTTCATACCCATTGTAATGCAAACACATGAAAACAATTAAACAGCTAAATTCCAGCCTGGCTTCTCAATACTATGGCTTATTTAGCTCTTAGCAGGGGATACTGCCGTGGCCAAAAAAACCTGGTTTACCACAGAGTGATTTCTGCAGAGAATGCAAAATCATATCAGCAGGTTTGTAACAAATCATATCTTGGCAGCAGAATAAAGCTTGAATATTCAGTTGGCAATGTGTATGTGTACCTCCTGTATGACCATGTCTACCCTAGAAGATTAAAGTGGAAGATTAAAAATAGCCTACATAATTTGAGGAAGAAGAACAATAATAAAACCTGCTATTTATTCCTGGAGAAAAATGGTGAATTATATTCAATATCTGAATTATAAGAACTCAAATATTTGGAACACTCAGTTCTCATTTATACTTACAGATACTGTTATCATTGTATTTACAGGGAATTATCCATCTTTCCACTTTCTTTTATGTGTTTTGACACAGCTCAATATTATAGAATTGGCAGAATCAAAATCTTCTAAAGATATTAGTCTTCAGCACCAGTCTCAAACCTTCACATTTAAATCCAGCTAAAAATATAAGAAGAATTATTTTAATTCCTGTAAACCAAGATGGAATCTTTTTTAAAAGATGCAACAACTGGAGGATCTCTAGATAATCAAGATGGCAACTCACTTTTAATCATATAAAAATTATGCATTTCACATCTGTCTAGCATGGAGCAATGGAGACATTACTTGAGGTAAAGTTGAAGTCTGCAGAAATAATATGATAATATATCCTAAAGCTTTACATCATATATGTGATTTTTCATTCATCATAAAAATTATCTGTGTGATGTAAGCAAAGGTAGTTTGTCTCCAGATTATGAAAATAATTACTCAGTAAAAACAGAAACAGAGGGAATAAAACATTAATGTTCAGAAAATCAGTAGGGGCATATACCAAAATTTTCATATAAAAAAAAAACTTGGAAGAATCTTTCCTCTGGAAATCTCAGATTGTGACAGTTCAGCATATTCAAAACCATAAAGACCATATTGTTGATTCCATATTTTTCATGTCATGATATTTTTTTATGTGAGTTACTTTTCAAATGATTATATCCTTCCCTACAATAAAACACATCATTTCCTATATTAGAGATGGCACTTGCTAAGGAGCAAAGAATGAATGAATAAATGAATGAATTTCACAATATCTTTAAACACCAAACTCTTGAAAATAGAAATGAATAAAAAGAAATTAGGTCTCTCTTTCCAAGTTAGTAACTAAAAATCAGCTTTGCTCATGAAACAGTAACACAGAATCCTTTTCCAGAAACTTTATATAAATCATTTTTTTTTCTTGTGAGTAGAGTCTTACTTCCTTCCTCTAATATATAAATCACTAATCCATTAACTTTCTTAAGCTTATCCAAGACTCTTGTATGAAGAGATGGGTCCTCTTTTTCATGGAATTCTTTTACGGTAAAACATATTTTTAACATAAAATTCGCCATTTTAACCATTATTAAGTGGCATTAATTACATGTGCAATGTTGTGCAAACATCACCACTGTTTGATAGGCTCCCTTTGCCCAGAGGAGAGCCAAGATTTTTCTTAGAAAACAGTTCTGCAGAAATAAGCATTGAATGTTATTTTTCCTTCATTTTTCAGGACTCTCAAAACTCTGTTCTCTGGGTTAATGACTTACCTAACTACATGTTCGTAGAGTGTAGGACATCATACTTTCCAAACATACAAAATGTCACTGCCGATTTCAATTAAAAAATTATTTCAAGAATTTGGGGTATTGAGAGATCTAAAGCCTATATTAGTCAGAGATCAGAACAGTCATCTCCAACAATCCCTCTTTCTCTGTAGCAAGGAAATGATGATGAAGATACAGAAAGTTAAATATTCCTTTTTCACAAAAAAACACACTTTTTTGTTAGAAGACAAAGGTTATTGTAATCATCTATTCAGTCAAGAATTGCAAATTTACCTTCTGTTCTTTTCTTCTCCCCCAGTTGATTTCTAAGTATACAGATCTGCTCTTAAGAAAACAGAACACATGAACTTAGGTTCCTTGCCAGAAAATACAGCCTCATATTGCCTATTTACCAATTTTTATTAAAAGCCTTGCCACAAAAAATAGCATTACTGAAAGGACACATAATCCATTAATTCCATGAAAAATTTAAATTTTATTCCCATATATCGAGATAATATTTAGAGATATCAAGCCAAGATTTCCATCATCCTACAACCAGTTTTCCAGTATTCTGCCTTCAATTTTGAGGCAATAGCAATAGATTTCCATATAAGCTGTCCCTGAGCTAGAGCAGTTACACAAGAAAATAGTCAAATTCTTGGCTTTCAAGTTCATAAGTGGACTTTTGTAAATCTGTGGCATAGTCCTGGCTCTGAATTGCACAGATACAAGAAAGTAAAAGAGTGTTTTGAGTTTTTAAAAATGTTTTTATTTATTTTTGAGAGAGACAGAGCACGAGCAGAGAGGGGCAGAGAGAGAAAGACAGAGACACAGAATCTGAAGCAGGCTCCAGACTCTGAGCTGGCAACACAGAACTCGATGGAGAGCTCAAACTCATGAACCATGAAATCATGACCTGAGCCAAAGTCAGAGCCAAACCAACTGTGCCACCTAGGCGCCCTTGAAATTTTTTTTTAAGATTAGCTTCCTTTAAAATATCAAAATTCAGGGGTGCCTTGGTGGCTCAGTAGGTTAAGCATCCAACTTCAGCTCAGGTCATGATCTCATGGTTTGTGATTTTGAGCCCCGCATTGGGCTCTGTGCTGACAGCTCAGAGACTGGAGCCTGCTTCTCACTCTGCCTCTCCTCTGCTCACACACACTTTCTCTCTCAAAAATAAAATAAAAACATTAAATATACATATATATATCAAAATTCAGAACCTAGTATATATACTATGAATATAGAATAAGGAGTCATGTTTAATAACATAAAATCGGACTTTTTTGCCCCCAAAGTGATAATAATTCAGTGAGATTGAGAGAGAAAAAAAATCAGAATATATGGCCAGGTGTGAGATGCTAGAAGGTCAACCCAAATCATAGTTAGATCTAGAAGCTAGGCATTTTCAGCTGGAGCAATACTGTAAAGCAGTAAAGCAGTAAATACAGTAAAGCAGGCTGCTGTATCTTCTATGGGAGATTGTTAACCCTTTGGGCCTACTGCCACTTGGGACTTACGGTAAAGCATCTGGCGATAGGCCTGGGGTGCTGTTGGTCAGTAGGGCAGGCGGTTGGGAAGGAGAATAAAAGCAGAGTGGAGAAGTACAAGTATGAACTGGAAACTGCTGGCATCTTGACATCTATCCTCACTGCCTCTAACTAATGACAACTTACCAAATATAATGGCTGCTGCTTTAATTTCCACCTCCCAAATCTCCTACAGCTTCACTTATGGTCAACTCTAACTTAGAATCTTACTGTGAAACATAGTTCACAGCACGAGAGAATTTGTAATAGAAAAACCTAGTACAAGAGATTAGACTACTGAGGGGAAAGTAAGAATTAGAGGACTTGTTAAGCAAGGATACACAGAAAGGGGGGATGAAGGCATTCCAGATGAAGCCACAAAATGACCAAAGGCACAAAAGTGGAATAAACAAGGTTGAGATAGGAGTTCAGAACATGTAGTAGAGCAAGAGGACTCAGGTTGCTAGGTCAGTTAGGGAAGCCATGGGATGAATGGCACAAATGCCAATTAAAGTTAACAGTTAGAGTAAATTGCTGTGGAAATTACTAACATGATAGAAGATTAGTAGAAGCTTAGCATGCACAATGATTTAGAATGGAAAAAGTCTCAGAGGGGTCCCTTAGGTGATTGCTCGATATGAGATCATGAAAACATGGAAAAGGGTAAGTGACGATGTGACAGATAAGAAAGAAGAATATGATCTAAAAGTCATATTAATTGACAAATCAACAGAACTTAACACCAACTGTAAGGCAGAACTTCCAGAGGATAAAACATCAGATAGCAGGTTAATAAAAGAATGCTTCCATTGATTTATTCCACTGACATGATTTCGAACCATGACAGCTGAGTTAAGATTTTGCACTAGAACTCTTTTACCACCAATTCTGCTGAAATATATAAAGCAACTGAGATATAACACCTTCCCCTGTTGTCTAGATTGACCCCTTGCTCAGGATGATGTTTGTTACAGTCAGCCACAACTACCTTAGTTCAGCCTTCAGTGGGCCATTTCATTCTTTGGTGTGGAAATATATGATGATCCCCCATATGAAAACAAATACAGGCTTTTTATTCAAAGTTTGCTGTATCAAGGGAGTCAGTCATCATCTCTTGTGTTTGGCAGATGCAAAAGCAGGTGGGGAGTGAGAAAGCTTTATAGTAAGAAAAAAAAATGGAAAGGCTTCCGGTATGCTCCAGTTGGAGGTTATTGACATAGGGAAGCTAGAGGTGAGCTACCTAGAAGCAAAGCATATCATGTGATGGTTTGGAGAACATATTTGGCTTTCTCTAATTGGTCTTGATTTGGAAGTAGTGACAAAAATAGGAAAGTTGTTGGCTATCATTGACCAGTCCTGAAAATTCTGGGCCAGTTACTGCAGAGTTATGGTTTGGCATCCTGGGCTTTTGGGTCAGAGTTCTAGTGTCATATATGATCTGGCCATTGTTCATTTACATAATTAGCTCTCTCACTAGAAATATTTGTATGATAGTTCACTGGTTTTCATTAATTCAGTAACTTCACAGATTTATGAATCTATGAGTTTTATTGCCCAAACTATATAATTGTGTTTAAGTACATGAAAAAACACTACTTATAATAGAAATCTTCCAAGAGGAAAAAAAAGGTAGTTGTTATCCTGGAAAAGGAGTGTATTTCTCACTATATCCATAAAGTGGTATAATCTTCCTAAAACACAACTCTTATCATGTCATAATTCAATTCAGAAGTCTATAACAGATTTCCTGTTTTTAGCCTCCTTTGCATAATATCAAATTTCACCATTCATTATTTGTCAGTTATCAAATGCCTACAACTATTAGGCATTGTGTTGAATGTTAGGGAAACAGTATCTGCCTGAATAAAAAAGCCAGTGATTACTATGTAATGTTATAAATACCAATACTGGATATTCTGAGAATACGGAGAAGGAACATTAAATGCAAATAGGATGCCTTCCAGCCCTCCACCCAGTGGCAGAAGGTAACTCAAGCCCAGGCTGTCCCAGCCCTCCACACGTAAACAGAACACTGCTGTTATCTCCTGGCACTCCACCCAGTGGCAAAGAGTAACCCAGATATGATGTCTCCTGACCTTTCACCAGTGGCAGAAGGAATCCTCAAGAGGCACTTTCTTCCTGCAAAAGCAGAGACTGAGCATGAAGCACACTTGGCACTGCTTGACCAAAGAACAGGCCAAGTGAAATGCTCTCCATCCCAAAGGGCCACCATCCCCCATTCACCACCTAGTAACATGGAAGACCCAAGGAACCACTTTCTGTCCCTGTAAGTGCCACTGGCAGAAACCAAATGGAAGCCCAAGCAGCAGGAAGAACAAAGCAGACCAGAATGCACTGAAAGCATTCTGAAAATCAAAATGTCGTTGGAACTACATTCCACAAAAGTAAGCCAGAACCTACACACTGACACCTAAATAAGGTGACTGTGACTAAAAGAGAAGACTTAAATAGAATCAAAATTCTTCTGGGGTACCTGGGTGGCTCAGTTGGTTGAGCATCTGACTCTTAATTTTCGTTCAGGTCATGATCCCAAGGTCATGCATCAGGTTCTCACTGAGTGGCTGAGTGTGAAAGCTGTTCTCTCTCCACCTCTCTCTATCTCTCTCTAACTCTCTCAAAAAAAAAAAAAAAGAATGAAGACTTTTCTAACATAATATCCAAAATGTCCAGGATACAATCAAAAAGCACTCATCATTGCAGAAAACAGGAAAATCATAACTTGAATAAGAAAGGATACTTATCTGACATCAAAACTGAAATGAATCAGAAGTTGTAATTATCTAAGAGGGATTTAAAACAACCATCATTACAAAAATGCTTGAAAAGGCAATTACAAAATCTCTAAAAACAAATGAAAAATCTCAGCAAAGAGACAGAATTTATTTTTTTAAAAAAAGAACCAAATGGAAATTCTAGAGATAAAAAGTCTAATAACCAAACAAACAAACAAACAAAAACTTACTGGAAGGTCTCAATAGAATAGTAGAGGTGACAGAGAATAGAATCAGTGAACTTGAGGACAGATCAATAGAATTTACTCAATCTGAACAGGAAAAAAAAATAGATTTAAAAAAATGAACAGAGCCTCAGAGACCCTTGAAATGTTAACAGAAGGCCTAACATTTGTATCACTGCAGTCCCAGAAGTAGAGGAGAAAAAATGTAGGGCTAAAAACAGTGTTCAAAGAAAAAAATGGCTGAAAACTTCTCAAATTTGGCAAAAAAGACAAAAATATACAGATTCAAAAAGCTGAGCACACCCAAATGAATGTAAGTGCAAGTAAATCCATACCAAGACACATCATAATTTAACTTCTGCAAACTAAAGACAAAGAAAAAAATCTTAAAAGCAACCAATGAGAAACAACACATATGCCTAAAGGGGAACACCAGTTCTAATGATGGCAGGTTTTTTTAATTGAACTGTACAACATATTCAAGCACAGAAATAAAAGAACTATTGACAGCAAGTTCTATATCTGGGAAACTATCCTTCAGAGATGAAGAGGAAATAAAGACAAAGAAAAAAATTAAGAGTATTTGTTACTAGCAGACCTACCCTTAAAGAATGGCTTCAAAAGCTCTCTAAACAGTAAGATATAACAGAAGAAGGCTTGGAATGTCAGAAAGGAAAGAAAATCAGAATGGATGAAAATCTGAGTAAATATAAGAGACTATCCTACTCATGAATTTTTGTAATTATTTGATGGTTAAAGAAAAAACTATGAAACCATCTGATGCAGACCTCAATATTTAGAGAGGAAATACTAAGACAATTGTATTTAAAAAGTGAGGAAGGTAAAGAGACCTAAGTGGAAATAAGGCTTCAGTACCTTATTTGAAGTGGTAATATAGTGACATGGAATAGGTTGTGGTTAATTATGTGTGTATATTGTAATAGCTAGAGCAATCACTAAGAAAACTATCCAAAGTAAAATACTCAAAAACACATTTAATAAATTAAAAATGAAATTCGAAAACATGTCCAAGTAACCCAAAGAAGTCATAGTGGTCAAGCCTCTGGCCGTCCTTTGACTTGCTGGAAAAAACATGAGCAAATTGATTAAAATTATCTTAGCTTGGTCCAGTCAACCTGTAATCTTGCAAGAAGTAATTTTAAAATTTTTGGTTTCTTAAAAACAACTTTTTTTTTAAAGCAGTTTTAGATTTACAACAAAATTGAGAGAAGGGTAGAGAGATTTCCCATACCCCCTACCCTCACACACACACAGCCTCCCCCATTATCAACATCACTCACTAGATGGTATATTTCTTTCTTACCAAGTATGACTTTACATTGACACATTATAATTACCCAAAGTCCACAGTTAACCTTAGAGTTCACTCTTGGTATTGTACATTCTATGAGTTTGGACAAATGTATAATGACATATATCCATCATCATAATATCATATGGAGTATTTTTTACTGCCTTAAAAATCCTCTGTGCTCTGCCTGTTCATCTCTTCCCCAATACACACACATACACCCTGGCAGCAATTGACCTTTTTATTGTCTCCTAGTTGTGTCTTTTCTAGAATGACACAGAATTGGAATCATATAACATGTAAATAAATTTTTCATATTGGCTTCTTTCACTTAGTAATATGCATTCAAGTTCCTCCATGTCTTTTTGTAGCTTGATAACTCATTTCTTTTTAGCACTGAATAATATTCCATTGTCTGGATATACTCCAGTTTGTCCATTTACCAACTGGAGGGCATCTTGATTGCTTCCAAGTTTTGACAATTATGAATAAAGCTGCCAGAAACATCCTTGTGCAGGTTTTGTGTAGACATAAGTTTTCAAGTCCTTTGAGTTGAAATAGCAAGGAAGACGATTGCTGGGTCTTATGGTTAAGACTATGTTCAGTTTTATAAGAGACCACCAAACTGTGTTCCAAAGTGGCTATAACAGTCCGGAGGGGGCAAGATGGCGGAGAAGTAAGGAGCTCCGTACTTGCACTCGTGCCCATACATCACACAGAAAAGATCTGAAGCCATTGGAAACCTTACAAAACCTGAGAGACTGGGAGAAAAAGGACTCAGAATCCACTGAGAGAGCCTTCTAACGTGAGTGCGAACCGGGGAAGATAAAATTGGGCCGGGACAGGAGACTCCAGGGTGGAGGCGATCCCCCTCTACCCTCTACTGGGAGTGAGAGGGAAAAAGGAGAGAGTCTGAAACAGAAAAACCTCCGCTCGGGGGGAAAAAACCTACGCTCGGTGCATAGAAAGACCATACTTGCCAAATACCTGCACACCAGGTCCCCTCGCGCCAACTGATCCTGGGGGAGCTGAGCACACAAACTGCTTCTTTNCGCCAACTGGTCCTGGGGGGAGCTGAGCACACAAACTGCTTCTTTGTGCTGGTTCCTTGAGGCAGGACTTCAGAGTGGTGGCGCGCCTGCCGCCATTGTAGCTCCCGGGCGGCTGGGGACCCTGAAAGAGCCGCGCGGACACCGGGCGTCTGTGCTCCTGGCAGGCTGGAACTCCAGAGGGAAGGCAGAGAACTAAAAACTGGATTATTAGCCTGTGAGTTCGTGTTTCCGGTGACGAGCCATAGAGGGACC
>NW_027527878.1:168849-181100 GCF_008692635.1 Crocuta crocuta | reverse complement strand
GTGACACCAACACGGAAAACAGCAGGTCTCAATGTGTGCTTGGTGGGGCATATTCTATTGTAGTCTTCTCTTGTACTCTTTTGAGTTTTGACAACGTAACCAAAACTTTATTATGTGTGCTGTGGTTGTGGTGTTCCAAATCTTTTTTCTCATTTTATTTATACTGTTCATCTACAATTCCCAGGTGGTTTCAGAGAAGAAAACCAAACTTCCTTTAACTGTTTAAATAGCAAAGACCAAAATAGCAGGTGTGAAATGGTATGGGAAGACAAAGAAGAGACATCAAGAATTCTGACTTTAGGCAATCCTAAAGGTTTTTCCAGGAAGTGAAAGCAATACAAGGATAACAGAGGTATCTAAGAAAAAAAAATATGTGCATACACATGCACACCAACATTCACACACATGGCTGAATTCCTAAAACATGAGGTTATAGCAAAAATAAGTAATAAACCGACTCATTTAACAGGAAAGTTATTCTATTTCTTTTCAACTAAATATTAAGATGTAAAGGCTGGTGATGCCAACAACATTAAACCACTAATAGAAATGTTAGCATAAAAATCTTTATTTTTTTCTGAGAATTTTAATGAATGTTTTATTATTTTCACTTTTAACTGACAAGATGGTCCTCACAAAAGAAGTTGCATATAAAAGAATTTTTTCTTTGGGAACAGACAGCTTCTCAGAAGAGAGAAAAGATAGCTGTTTACATTAGCAAAAGCATAGCCCTTAATAAATATGCATACATTATAATGATTTGAATGTTGTTGAAGTTTTGGAATGTTAAATTTAGTTAAAAACATTAATTTGCCTCCTTCCCCCTACCTCAGCTAAAAAGATGCAGAACAGTGGATTTTTTACTCTAAGAGAGGAAAGAGGAAATAAATATGAGGCACGTCAATGTATCAGGGGTGGCTTTGGTTTGACATGCATCCAAATCAAACTCTTTCATTCACATCTTGAAGTCTCATTGAATTCAGTGCCAGACAGGGAAGGAATGTAAAACAGATAGAAAGTAGTGCAGATAAAGAATGGAGTGGACTTAAAATTCCATTTTGATATATAATACCTCTGCTTTAAAAAAGTATTCAAAAATTGCAGAATTTTATCTAAAATAATAGACCCTGATAAAAGAATAAATAAGAACTACAAATTCCTAGGAAAGAAAAAAAAAGATAACAGCATTCAAAGTGCTCCAATTCACTACAGATTGAGAGGATCCTTGTTTCATTAGATAATGATAGCTAACATTTCTTGAAAAAAAAACCACCCTATTAATACTTTATTTCATTTATCTTTAGAATAGCTCTGTGATATAGGAACTATTGTACAGAAACAGTTCTTAGAGAATTTGAGCAAGTTTATCAAAATAAAAGGCAGAATTCAAGGAAATTACTAGAATTCAGAGACAGGTAACTTTTGAAATCTTCCTCCACCCTCCCCTGCCCCAGAACCCACATACTTTAATCCTGTGCTCCACTGTCTTAGCATCCCGTTCTGTGTACAACTTTTTATTTTATTAGTTTTTACATGTTTATTTTTGAGAAAGAGACAGAGTGCAAGTCAGGGAGAGTCAGAAGAGGGAGACACAGAATCTGAACTGGGCTCCAGGCTCTGAGCTGTCAGCACAGAGCCCGACGCGGGGCTCAAACCCACGGACTGTGAGATCATGACCTGAGCTGAAGTCGGACATTCAACTGACTGAGCCACCCAGGCGCCCCTCATCTTTAAATTTTTAACTTAATTAATTTTTAAATTTCTCTTGTGCTCACTTCAGCAGCACATATATTAAACTTTTTAAATTTCTCAACGTTAATTTCTAATGTGGAAATATTTCTATCACCCATACAAACAAAAGCTTTTTCAGGTCCTCAATAATTTTTGAGAGTGTACTTGAGACAAAAAAAAATTTGAAAACTACTTATCTAGACTACAGGCAATATGGAAGATATTTTCAAAAATAACAGATTATAGGCAAGAAGCTAGGTTGGATACTATCAAAGTGAAAGGTATTTCAACATACATAATAGCAATGAGGATGGCAAGACATGATGGATAAAAAAGATGTTAAGGAGATAGATTCAATAGGCCATAAAGACTGAAGGTATTTGTAGAGAATAAAGGAATATAAAGAATCTAGGATGACTCTTCCATTTCTAGCTTAGAAAATTATCCACTTGAAAAACTACGACTTGTCCTTAAAGCCAAAGTCTTCTCTTCTGTGAAGCCTTTATTGACCTACCCAACTTTGGCATAACCCATGACTGAAATGTAACTCTATTCTTATGCCTGCACCACTGATTACAATCATTTGTCTGATGCCTGAACTTGAGTTTCCTGACGTTGGAGACACTACCTTATTCACTTATGTCCTCAGTGCCTCCACAGTGGCTCCCATATATAATAGGCACTCAACAGATGTTAGATGAATGTATAATAGGTAGGAAACTGATTGATCCCCACCCTTTCTGCTCATAGACTAGATCTTGTCTTAATGTGCTAGCTTCTCTGCCACTTTGGCCCATCCAGATGAGTTCAGTTTTTCCAGAAATTTCTAGATTTTGAGAGAGGGACAAATTGGAAAAGTAAAGAGAGAAGACAAAGAAAAGTAAGAGACATAGAGAGCCAGGTATGAGAGAGAGGGACATGAGAGAAGAGGGAAGGAGACAAGAGCTTCTAGAAGTGTTACAAAGTTTTGTAACATTTCTTATTCTTAAGGAGGCCTAAATAATTGTGGGAATTACTTTTTAATTACTTTTGGTTGCTAGACTGTGTTTCTTTAATGTGTTACTGTGCCAAGACTGGGCCATATGGGGCTTAGGAATTTATTTGGATTATAAATGAAGCATGTATGCAGGAACTAAGTTAATATGAGGCATTTTTTGCTAACAGACTTTGTGTTTCATACTATTTTGTGTACATTTTTGTGAAGCATGCACAGGGCTTTGGTTTCAGCCTAAGTTGTCACCTCTGCTGGGATTCAGACATGTCTGGGCATGTCTGATGAGGTAGTAGCAGCCCACAGGTGTCTGTACAAATTGATCTTCCTAGGCATGCAGAGTGGCTGTAGGGAACAGGGCCCTTTCAAGTCACTCTATGAAAGACACCTGGAACTTGAAGGGAATAACATGGAGGCTGTCTTACTCAAGATTCATAGACTCATGTTTGAGCTCTAAGGAGAGAGAGTACTACAGGGCACAAAAGGAAACCACTGTTTTCCTTAAGGAACTTAGAAGATGCTGTCTAAAACCCTCTTTGTGTGCCCACTGACGAAATAGATTCTGTGTAGAACACAGCTTGTATCTGGGCTAGGGTCAATTGCAGCACATGCAACTCTATCTGATCTCTCAAGTTTGTAGCTTGGCAGTGACAGCAGGCAACAAGAGCAGGGAGGTATTTTCTCAAACAGGGAACAGCACTGAGCACAATGGCTTTAAGAATGCATTGAAGAGACCTGCTAAAGATAACCTAACAATATATTTGTCAGGGAGTTTTCAGGAGGCTAAGGCTCTCAGAAGTCTAGTAAGATTTGAGTTGTTAGAGTTAATGTGACCTCACTGGTGTCCGCTGATTCCTAACACAAATGACACAAACCTAGCACCATGCTTTGTTGGAGCCTTGTTAAAATACAAATCACTATTGCGCTGATGACTGAATCTCTTATTTTATTCAGTGAATAAATCTTACTGCATTTCAAAAAGGATTTGAGGCAGCTGGATACTAATATAATGGAATTGCAAAACAGTGAAAGAAACAGTTTTTCCCTAAAACCTAAGAGACATCATGACCAAAAAGCCTATTTGGTAAGCATTTACTCACAAGTAGTGTTACACTAAAGCTCTTCAAGAAGGCTTCACAAACATGACCCATATCATCAGAATTCTGCAGTCTAAGGTAGACTAAGAGCTCATTTTAGGAATGGAAGGATGGGGCACCTGGGTGGCTCATTGGTTAAGCGTCCGACTTTGGCTCAGGTCATGATCTCACGGTTCATGGGTTTGGGCCCAGCATTGGGCTCTGTGCTGACAGCTAGCTCAGAGCCTGGAGCCTCTTCAGATTCTGTATCTCCCTCTCTCTCTCTCTGACCGTCCCCTGCTCATTTTCTCTCTCTTTCTCTTTCTCTCAGAAATAAATAAAACATTAAAAAAATTTTTTAAAGGAATGGAAGGATGAAATTAGAAGTGTCTATTTATAAAGAATAAGAAAAAGGAAAAATCAACTGTCAGGTACAGAAGTAGGTGTGCTGTATTCTGAATGGTGTATACAACACATGTTTTGTTTTCTTTTANGTCCGACTTTGGCTCAGGTCATGATCTCACGGTTCATGGGTTTGGGCCCAGCATTGGGCTCTGTGCTGACAGCTAGCTCAGAGCCTGGAGCCTCTTCAGATTCTGTATCTCCCTCTCTCTCTCTCTGACCGTCCCCTGCTCATTTTCTCTCTCTCTTTCTCTTTCTCTCAGAAATAAATAAAACATTAAAAAAAATTTTTAAAGGAATGGAAGGATGAAATTAGAAGTGTCTATTTATAAAGAATAAGAAAAAGGAAAAATCAACTGTCAGGTACAGAAGTAGGTGTGCTGTATTCTGAATGGTGTATACAACACATGTTTTGTTTTCTTTTATAATAAGACCCTACAGAAACCTTCTTTTCCCTTTACATCATCTATTACCACAATTTTGCATTTTCATAGCATATGCACCCAAAGGACTCACAAATCTCCTCTCAAAAGATGTAATAAGGTAGGATAAGTGCTATTTTGTTTTGTGATAATGAATCTGTGATAACCCTTCAAAGAATAGTTTACTCCCACACATGGCTTTGGGTTTCACTGATCACTGAGTAAGAATGTCCCAGAGGTGAGATGACCTGCAAAGATCTAAGTAAAGAACAGGAAATGGATAAAAATTAGCCTTCAGGAGTCTAAAAATATCAAATATCATATTTTTTGTTTTTGCTTCCCTACAAGTAGTTTCTAACTTTCTCTCAAGAAACCATTCTTTTTCATTTCTAAAATACCCAATATAAAACAGGGAAAATCTAAAAAGCTTTGGTTTTACTTTTCTTTAGAATTCTTGTATACTCTTAGAAAGGATTTATCCTGATTCTAATGCTAGCAAAAGGAATCTGAAATTTGATCTGTTTCTGGTAGTAAATTAAATAAAGATTTTTAGACACCAGTCAAATCTCATACTACTTAACAGATGATGCAATGAAAAAGTCAAAGCCTGCTACAGTTTCCAATTAGTAAACTGTTCCTTTCCATTGCTGGGCTGGCAGATAAACACAGGTACTGTGATAAATGTGGAGATACAGAGATTTGGGCCATGGTCAGACATTACACAGGTGTCCTTCATAAATGTCAGAGACAAAATCAACTATTCTTTGGAGACTGGAGTTTTCAGGGCTAAAGCTCTAGACACATTCATCACAGAAGCCGGCAAGATGCCATTGCCCTGAAGCAGAGCCAAGCCAAGTGTGCTTAGTTACATTAAAATCTTGCAGCACATCTAGTAATCAGAGGCCCTAAAATGGAAAACCAAGCATTAGTATAGAAAAGTCATCATGGGAAGTAAAATCACAGACATTCAGTTTCAACTTGTGAAGCTTATGAGAGAATTGCAGGCATTTTCTCTGGACTCTCTACAGCAAAAGGAAATCAAATTATTCCAGGAGGAAAATATGCTGTGGTTTTCTTTTCCGAGGAAAACACAATTTGCTCTCTCCTATTATGTTTGACTGAGGTCAGAATTGACATTGTTGCCAGTGTGTCTGCTATTAAAAATGTTGAATAAGCCTCTAAATAATGACATGTTAAAATACTGAGCAGAAACAGAAAACCCCAAAGGTTTTCTTTTTGAAGATAATATGAATCATTCATTGATTTCAGTAGCTTGAGACATTTATGTATAAACACACTTAGAAGAATTAGTGATACTGTACATAACATGAGTCATTTAAAACCTCATCTTCTTTCATTAGAAAGTCCAATCATTAAACTTGCTCAGTTTGAGCAAATGTTTCATGATCCGAGCATTCATTCTGTATTTCAAAGCTAGGTCTACAACTTAGGTTCATTCTAAATGTTATTTGACCTAAATTTTTAGTTTCCTCTAAAGCAGTTGGGAATTTCTCATTAAAAAACATTTATTAAGAACAGCCAATAGAATTCAGGAGGTTTATACTAACCCAAGCATAAAATTCTTAGAGAATTCTAAGACAGTGATTAGTGACAGTTTAGATTAAACAGCTATAACAAAGACATCCAAAACAGAGTGGTTAAAACAAATGGAATTTTATTTCTCTCTCATAAAGCAATTCAGATACAGATGGCTAGTCCACAAAACCATCCGGGACCCACATTCCTTGTCTTTTTATTCTGCATCCCCTAAAAGTGTTGTCCTGCGCCATATGGTCAAAATAATTGGGTGTTCCGGACAGCAAGAATGGAGAAAGATACAAAGTAGAAGGCAAGCAACTTCTTTTTAAAGAAGCAACACACAAGTTGCCCCCATCACTTTTGCTCACATTCTACTAGCAAAAACTTCTTTGCAGGGCCACAACCAGGTATAAAGAAGCAGGAAAATACAGTATTTAGCTGAAAGACTACGTGCCTCGCTAAAATTCAGAGGTTCTCTTACTAAAAGGAAAAAGAGAATAGGTACTAGCGGACAATTGCAGCCTCTGCCACAGACAGTATATCCTGAAGTGGTATAAGGAAACACTAGTTCTGTAAGATGCCAGCGTCTTGCCAAAAAATAAGTTCTTTATATCTGGACTTATTAGAGCCTTTAATACACTAACATTTATTTTATTTTTTTACTTTTGTTCTTATTTTTGAGAGAGAGAAAAAGAGAAAGGCAGAGAGAGAGAATCTCAAGCAGACTCCATACTGTTGTGCAGAGCCTAGCTTGGGGCTCGAATTCATGAACCCTGAGATCATGACCTGAGCAGGAACCAACAGTCAGACGCTTCACTGACTGAGCCACCCAGGCACCCCTAACACATTAACATTTAAACTCTATGAGGGAGGAATAGATTTGTTACACTTCTCAAATTTATTTAACCATGGATCCCATTTTTCAAAGATCAACTCTTAGTGGTAAAATGTGGGGGAACACATTTTGGGAACCACTATTCTAGAATGCTACATTTAAATTTATTAACTCTGGGGGCACCTGGGTGGCTCAGTCATTTAAGCATCCAACTCTTTATTTTGGCTGAGGTCAGGATCAATAGTTCGTGTGATCCAGCCCTGTATAAGGCTCTGTACTGACAGCATGGAGCCTGCTTAGGAATCTGTCTCTCCCTTTCTCTGCCCCTCCCCAGCTCACCCCTCTCTCTCTGTCTCTCTTGAAAATAAATAAACTTTAAAAAAAACAAAATAATAAAATAAATTTATTAACTCTAGTTACATATCAAAATCTATCCAAGTGAAAAATGAAAACATTGTCATAGGTTCACATGCTGTATACTTTGAAAGGATTGAATGAATATACCTAAAGATTGCATATTTTAATTCTTACAGTGAACTCATTAAGATTGGTTTGTGAAACCATCTTGCTTTTTCTTTAAAGAGTGGGGAAAGGGAATTTCTTTATGAAAGGCAAAATAATGATCTAGCCCAGGCTAAATGAGTAAGCCTCTAAAACCAGGTCAAACAGCTTAACAAATGGAGTATCAGTGACACAGTGTTTTAAGTGCCAGGTCACTGTCCTCTAACAAGCAAAGCTACAGGTCAGGGTCCAGTTAATTAGAGCCCTGTATCACCTTGCAGACTCATTGCTGGGATACAGGATGAGGCAGTGGAAACTAAAGAGCATTATCTTTGCTACACAGGCCAAGAAAACAGCCTGAGACTAGTTCACAGTTCAGATTATCAGCAGTCATCCCTGGTGATTATTTTTCTTATCTTCAAGGAAAGCCAAGAGTCTAAGACACTCTAATATCACCATACAAAAAATTACTACATAATCTTGCCATTTGGGAAATGAATTTTTATATAATTTGTGTTGCCTATATCAATGTGTGGTTTCCCTTAGCCTGAATGGGCACTGCTAAAATTGTGGTAAAAAAGAACTTTGGAACCCAGCAGCCTTGTGTTCAGAGTCTGGCTTCAGCACTTCTCTCCTGTGCAAACAAGCTATCTCACATGATCCTCAGGCTCCTCATCAATAATATGAAGACTATAGTATCTACCTCATAATGATTTTGTGAGCATAAAATGAGAAGTAGTATATAAACTACCTAGCACCATGGCTGCCACATAATAGTGGTCCTAAAATGTTAGCTTTCTTCCATTCTTACCACTCTTCCCCAGCTAGTGGTTAGGATTATGGGTGATGAAGACATATATTCCTAAATTTCAGTCCTTGCTCTGCCATTTAGTAGCTATGTGACCTTGAGACAGTTATCTAATCCTTCTACTCATGTTTCCTCATCTATAAACTGAGTATTTAATAGTACTTACCTCATGGGCTCATTAAGGATGAAATGTAATATTAATGGGGTGCCTGGTGGCTCAATCAGATAAGCGTCCAACTTCAGCTCAGGTCATGATCTCAGTTTGTGAGTTCAAGCCCCACCTAGGGCTCCACTCTCAGAGCAGAGCCTGCTTTGGATCCTCTGTCTCCCTCTCTCTCTCTGCCCCTCCCCCCGTTCAAAAATAAACATAAAAAAAAGAAATGTAATATTAAAAAATTAGTACAGTGGCTAGTATTCATTGTACTCCATCAAAACCTAAGACTTCAGGGGCGCCTGGGTGGCTTAGTCGGTTAGGCGTCCGACTTTCCCTTAGGTCATGATCTCGCGGTTCGTGGGTTCAAGCCCCGCATCGGGCTCTGTGCAGACTGCCAGCTCAGAGCCTGGAGCCTGTTTCAGAGTCTGTGACTCCCTCTCTCTCTGATCCTCCCCTGCTCACGCTGTCTCTCTCTCTCTCTCTCTCCTAGAAATAAATAAAACATTAAAAAAAAACCTAAGACTTCATCAATTTTAAGATGCATTCTGATTTTACAGATATTTAAGTATGAAAGAAAAATATGTGCACCTTAGAATTGATAAAATATAGTAGTAAGTACCTCGTAAATATTAGTTGTTGTTATCAAATTTAATTTATTATTAAGCAGATTTATGGGGACACCTGGGGTAGAGCTTACATATATTGGAAAGATCAACAACTTTAGTCCTAGAAAACTAAATAAAATTAAGAGAGTTAGCATTACGACCACAATATAGTGTGATTAATGTAATAATAAAGCTATATCTATGGTGGGGAGATACCAGAGAAAAAGCTACAGTAAACTCTGGTTTAAGATTATGGGGCAGGAAAGTTGGAAAGGAAAAGCTTCAAAAGAATTGATTCATAAAAAGGGTTTTGAAGAATAAACAAAGTATTTAGCAGCTAGGAAAGGACATCCCAGACAGAAGAGAGAGCAACTGAAAAATCACCAATGTTGGAGAACACAAAATAGTTTAGCTTTACTGGAATGTAAATTTCTTTCATCCTGGATGAGAGAGTTCACAGGAATCCACATGGCCAGCAAAGATAAGCTCTCTTCATTCCCTAAAGGGACAGCTTCTAAGTAAAGGAATTTAAATCCATTCAGAAAAGAAACAAAATACATGTACCTAATCGCCTAACCCTGTAGGATAATAAAAGAGATGAATAAAATCTCTCAGGCAATAAGAAAAATAGACTTGGGGATCCTATTTCCTAAAGAAAAGTATGTCCTAATCAAAGAACAAAAGATGACAAATTTGAGTGTCCTTCAGGTTTCCAAGAGACTAGTCCCAAACAAATCCATTAGATCATTCTTTAAAAAAACAAAAACACTAAGTCAAGCACATTTTATTTCCATTCTAAATTTTAAAATTTACTTTGCTACCAGTACAATGATTCCTTCTTTTTGGTCTTAAAGCACATTCAATTCCATTCCAGTTCTTGTGCTAGTATCAGTTTCTAAATAACAATTGCATTTTGTACATATTCTGAGTATTACATCTTTTACAAATGTGTAGAAAATACACTCTGACCACCAAATCATTTGGTATTAGTAAACAGTCGGTCTTTGATCCGAAAATTCCAAGCAGAAAGGTCAAAATAAGAAGAGCATGTTACTCTTTTTTTTTAAATTTTCATTTATTTTTGAGAGAGAGAGCAAGAGAGGGGCAGAGAGAGAGGGAGACACAGAATCTGAAGCAGGCTCCAGGCTCTGAGCTGTCAGCACAAGAGCGCAACATGGGGCTCAAACTCATGAACCACGAGATCATGACCTGAGCTGAAGGTGGACAGTTATCTGATAGCCCCGAAGGCCCCCGGCCATGTTACTCTTACGTTAAGAAAACTAATAACCCTCATTCAGGATATTTCATGAATAATACGTGGAACGAATTTCCTCAAGTTTCTGCTTCACTCTTGAAGTACTACACTTTCAGTCTTTCATATATACCTGTTTCTGACCACTTTGCATATATAATGACAATTTTAAATGAAAGCAGGCAATGAAAAACACAAACCTTACATATCTTGACAAATTGTTTAGCTTTTCAATACCTTATTTAGCACTATATGAAAAAGGTTATAATGAGATTCTCCCTGCAATATTACTGAGGGCCACATCTAGGTATACACAGAATGGGCTGTGACACATCAGGGCTCCAGCAATGATCACAGCAAACATAAAACCCTGCTTTCAGGGACACTTGGATGGCTCAGTGGGTTAAGTGTCCAACTCTTGATTTCGTTTTAGGTCATGACTTCGTGGTTCATGGGATAGGGCCCTCCAGCAGTCTCCATGCTTTCAGTGTGGAACTTGCTTGGGATTCTTTCTCTCCCTTTCTCTCTGCCCCTCTCTCACTTGTTCTCCCTCCCTCTCTCTCTCTCTCTCTCAAAATAAATAAATAAATAAACTTTTAAAAAATTTATTTAAAAAAAAAAACGCTGTCAGGAAGCATATGCAGACTAAGTCAAACTATAAAAATGAAAAGAAACCAAGAAAAGAAACCTCTACCCCCACAGTAGAGGATTTATTCCCTACCTAGAAGTAGATTCTGTCTGTGGAGACGGCATTTGAGAGGCTATCCCAGTGAGGCCCCCTAACCCAAGGCAGTGACATCAGTGGTGTTACATAACCAGTGTCAGGGTTTGGTTGCACCAATCTGTTCCTCTCACCTTCCTTCCCAACCTCCAAATATAAATACCCAAAGGCATCAACCCTATTTTAAACTGCTCTTGACTATCAAAATCTTAGCTGAGATTGTGTGACCAGTCACTGTGAAAAAGAGTGAGACTCAGGAGGATCAGAAAGGAAGAACAGGATACTCATAACAAAGAGGAGCATATGCCCAGAGTCTGCTAATGCTCGAGTGCTTTCCATTCAAGACCCCGTTGGCAAGGGTTTGAAGGCTTTCTCAAAATAGTCTTTCTCCATTTAAAAAGCAGCTTCTCTCCTTTGGTTCCTTAATCCCCAATCACTGGCTGAGGTTTCTCCGCTTTAGTTCTATTTCTTTTTCTTCTATGAAAGAATTTCCTTAAATTCCCAACACCCTCCTCTATTATGTTTAGATTCCATAGCAATCAGTTGGGGGCAACATTTAATGATTTACAGCTTTGAGGCTTTTTTACAGACTATTTTAAGATAGAGAGGGAGATTTTCATGTCACAGAATTGAGTTGTTACAGAAATAGAATAAGGGAAAGAATTTCACACCTTTCATTACACCCTTACAGCTTTTGCTCCCTGTGCTTGAGGCCAAGTGTTGGTCTCCATAGGGGCCCTCTCCTCAGGGTATGACAGCTCTGAATCTGAGGTCAGACAGACTGAAGATGCAAGAAAGAGAGGATATGGGGCACCTGGGTAGCTCTGTGAGTTGAGTGTCCAACTCTTGATTTGGGCTAAGGTCATGATCCCAGAGTAGAGCGATCGAGCCCTGATGTGGAGTGCCACCCCTTTCCCCTGCTCATGCTCTCTTTCTCTCTCTCTAAAATAAATAGGAAAGAAAGAAAGAAAGAAAGAAAGAAAGAAAGAAAGAAAGAAAGAAAGAAAGAAAGAAAGAAAGAAGGGATGCAACCTGGACATGAGGGATTAACAGAGAATCACTAACTTCTCTTCTTCTAGCCATTCCTTGTCATCTGAGAGGACAGATTTGGCTTTGAAAAATGTTTTCTAGAAACAGTGGTTGCTCTTTCAACACAGGAAAAAAAAAATCTTTTAAAAGTTTATTTTCCACAAGGACAGAGGTGGGGGGGCGGG
>NW_027527878.1:124813-168844 GCF_008692635.1 Crocuta crocuta | reverse complement strand
ATCTCTTGATAGGCATTCTGTTTAAAAAATAAAAATTCCCAGAGCACCTAGATGGCTCAGTCAGTCGGGCAGACTTCAGCTCAGGTCATGTTATCACACTTCATGAGTTCGAGCCCCGTGTTAGGCTTGTGCTGACAGCTCAGAGCCTGGAGCCTGTTTTGAAGTCTGTGTCTTCCTCTTTCTCTGCCCCTCCCCTGCTTATTATCTGTTTTTTTTTCCTCTCTCTCAAAAATAAACATTAAAAAAAATAAAAATTCCCTGGGAAAAAAATTATCTTCCTTATTATAAATATCCTTTTCTTCCTTTCTGGTGCCCTTAAAATGAAATCATTGTAGGGGTGCCTGAGTGACTCAGTTGGATAAGCCTCTGACTTCAGCTCGGGTCAAGATCTCACTATTCCTGGATTCGATCTCCCGTCAAGCTCTGTGCTGATAGTTCGGAGTCTGTCTCTCCCTCTCTCTCTGCCCCTCCCTTGCTCACACTGTGTGTGTGTCTCTCTCTCAAAAATAAATTAACATTAAAAAATAATAATTAATTAAATAAAATCACTCTCGTGATCTGAGCCTGCATCTCAATCTTGCTCTCTCACTGGCTGGTAAAATAATTCTGGCTAAGTTTTTAACTTGATAGTCAAGAGCAGTTTAAGTTGAAGAAATGCTGAATTAAGCAAATTTAAACAGTATTTGTATTTCCAGAATTCCTCTAATTTGCAGTGAAAGGGGTGTAGAGGTGAATACATTGCAGTGTTTCCTAAATTCATTTTTCCATAGAACTCTTTTTCTAAGCACTTTTATCTACTCATGGAAGATAAATATTTATGAGGAAATATTGGGTTCTGTGCTAAAGCACAATATTTTGGTCTCAGGACCCTTTTGCACTCTTAAAAATTGTCAAGGACCCCAAAGAGCTTTTGTTTATTGATATTTGCCACATTGGAAATTAAAACTTAGGAAATTTAAAATTTGATTAATTCTTTGAAAAAGACAATAATAAACTTGTTACATGTTAACATAAATAATATTTTTATTAAAAATAACTATTTTCCAAAACAAAAATATTTTGTGAAGAGATTGGCATTTATAGTTTTGCAAATCTCTTTAATGTCCAGATTAATAGGAGACAACTAGATTCTCATATCTGTTTCTGCACTCCTTCTATTGTGCTAAGTCAAGTAGTCTCTGAAAAACTCCCCTGTAGACTCATGAAAGAATAAAAGTGAAAAAGGCCAATGTCATCTTAGTATCATTATAAAAATAGTTTAAATCTCAAGGACTCCCTGAAAGAGTCTGAAAGATCCCCCACAGGACTGCATACTTTGAAAACTGCTGGACTAAGGCATGAATGGCCTGTAGAAAAGGGAATGGGAGAAAGGAAAGAATAAACCATTTATAAACCATTTATGCCAAGAAACCTGCTTCTTAGCAGAAAAAAATTCTTATTTTCATTAGCATTAATTCACTTCACCTAGAAACCATTTAAGGAGGTAGTCATTATTCCCTCTGTCTATGCAGGTGAAGAAACAGATTTAGGATTGTGTAATTTATCCAATGTCAAACAGCTGGTAAGAGGCAGAGCTAGTTTGAGGCTGATTTATCTTAAAGAAGCAGTTTTCAATGCTATGTCATTGTATTAATTTTCTTTGCTTCTTTCTTTGCTGCATAACAAATTACCACAAATTTAGCAGCTTAAAACAACATCCGTTTATGCTCACAGTTAAGTAAGTCAGAAGTCCCAGAAGTGCCCAAATGGGTTCCCTGCTTTAGGTCTCACATTCAAGCTATTAGTCTCACCCAGAGGTTCTGAGAAGAATGTGCTTCCAACCTCATTGAGGCCATTGGCCAAATTCAGTTCCTCACAGATGTAGGACTGAGATTCCCATTTTCTTGCTGGCTGCTGGTCAGGGGTCACTCTCAGCCTAGAAGTTATTCTTAGGTCCCAGACTCTCAGCTCTTTCCATCTTCAAACCAGCAATGGGGAATCTCCCTTGCATGCTCTTTAAGAATTCTTGCATCTTCTTGTTCCTTCTTCCATTTCCCAAATTTCCCAGAGCTGATATATGTGTGCTAACCTCAGTTTGCTCTCTATTCCAGGATGAATGCATCCATCTGAGGTCAGGAGCTCAGCCATGTCCTATGGCCAGACTCTGTGTACCACACAGCCCAGCAGACAAAACCTGTTTCACAGCAACTGAGCTGTTATCTCCCTGAACCTTCTATATTCAAATAGTCAGCCAGGCTTGGCTTCTCCCCTCGGACCCTGTGGTTCCATGTCCCCAACTTTAAATAAGGAGAAGGATTAACTTGTACAGGTCACACTGCCAGCCCTCTTTCATCTGCTCTCAAAATGTCTTTTCTCCTTTTTCCTTTCCTCTTCATAAAGAAAAATTTGGACCTTCTTATGTCACTCCTCTCAGTACTCAATTAGAGATCATCTCTATAGAGCCTGCTACAAAACAGCTTCATTAAGTGCATAATACATGATTTTAGGATTAAAAGCTTCGGTGTTCTACAAATCCTAGTCAAAACATTATTAAATATTAAACAGGATTCATATTAATTTTGTTTAGAGAAATTTATAAGAATATTACAAAACCATTTAAAGTAGCTGAAAAGCAACTCTCTTTCCTCCATTCCTGCTGGGTTGTTGTAAAATTAATGCCATCTAAAAAGCACAGCTTGCTTTATAAGAAAACTTTTTTTTTTGCTTTACTTTTATTTATATACATTGTCACTTCTAAATTTAAAAAAAAATCAGAGAATAATGTCACTAATCATTTTCCACATGTAGATACTCACGATTCATGTGGAATACTAACTTAATTGCCACTGAGAGTGGAGTTGGCTCACGGATTTGTGAACTGAATAACAGCAATTGCAGAGCATATAAAGGAAACATGGAAACATGGGATAAGGAAAAAGAAAGGAAATAAAGGGAAAAGAGGAAAGGAATGGGGATAGAAGACAGGAAGAGACATGAAAAAAAAGTACAAACAGAACATTAACATATCATAAAAAAGAGCAAAGATACCAGAATTATTATGCCTTAACTGACCATTAATAATATTTGTTTGACTAGATACTTTTAGGATCTTCTGTTTGTGTCTGGAGATACACACAAATAAATCCAATTGTAAATCTACCAGTCAGAGCTTTAAAAAATTCACATATTGGGGCATTTGGACAGCTTAGTCAGTTAGGCATCTGACTCTTGGTTTTGGCACAGGCCATGATCTCACAGTCTGTGGGTTCGAGCTCTGTGTTAGGCAGGCTCTACTTTCAGTACAGCCTGCTTGGGATTCTCACTTTCCCTCTCTCACTGCCCTTCCCCTGCTCACTCTCTATCTCTCTCTCTCTCAAAATAAGTAAACAGTAAAAAAAAAAAAAAGAAAAAAAGAAAGAAAAAGAAAAGAAAGTCACATATTAAGCCATGAGTCAGATCTAAGTCCCAAGGTTTTGGCCTGGGGATCCAAGTGTAAATGCAATAAAAGGAATCTCTAGTCAATGTGGAACTGCCTTTTTGGATATATATTCATGTATAGGTAAGAGTATTAATCCAAAAAGTAGAAAATCATACTTTTTTAATGAAAAGAATCTGTGTGGTTTGCTCAAATGGTAATGTGATTATAGTTTCTGAAGAATGAAAATTATACAGGTCAGTACCATCCTTTTGACAGCACTTGGGTTCAGATTATTTGCAGGTGTAGACATTTTCTTTAATATTTTCCTTTCTTTTTCCAGTCATTCACAGACAGACTCTCATTCTTTGCAAGCCTCCTGTGTCATTTTGATATAGTTTTTTTGTTTGTTTGTTTGTTTGTTTTGTTTGTTTGATGTAGGTTTGCTCAGGCGGCCATAAAAAAGTAACACAGACTGGGTGGCTTAAACAATGGAAATTTATTTCTCCACAGTTCTGGAGGCTAGAAGTCCAAGAGCAAAGTGCAGGCAGGGTTGGTTTCTTCTGAGGGCGTTTGTCTTTATTTGTGATGGCCATCTTCTCCCCATATCTTTATATAACTTTTTGTGTGATCTGTCTCCTAACCTCCTCTTCTTGTGAGGATACCAGTCATATTAGGTTAGGGCCCTCCCTAATGACTTCATTTTACCTTCGTTACCTCTTTGAAGAATGATCTCCAAATACACATTTTGAGCTACTGGGAATTAAGACTTCAACATATGAATTTGGGGGGGGGGGGGTGAGACATAATTCTGGCCATAACAGTGATCCTTCGAGAAACTTTACTCTGATAAAATAAATTTTTATCTGGTGGATATAAGTCATCTTAATCAACTGTTACTGCCATCTTTAATGCAGATTTTTGCATTAAAAAGACAAAATCCACCAAGGTTTTCACAAATATAAACTCTGAAAGAAGTATTTCAAACAGGCAAAAGAACAAGCAAAAGTGACTTTCTCACATTAATTCTAATTCTACCACCATGCCACCCATGAAGGAAACATCCCCTGTTTTCTTTTTGTTTGGTTATTTAAAATTTGCTTAATGTATTTCCTTTAATAAAAGACAGTTGTAAAACATTTTTTAATGTGGAAATAATAGCTATAAACTCAGGTGAACTCTAAAAACGCCTAACCAATGAATGACTGAAAATAATTTAAATCCTACCTTTGCAAATCACATAAAGCTCGGTCATCTACTATTCATTTTGTGCCTTAGTTTCTTTATCTGTCTAATAGGAATAGTAATTCCCCTGTGGGTGTAGTGAAAGGAAAACCAAACCTCGTCAGTTTGGACAGTTAACATTGGCATTCCCCTGCTCCCTGGTGGCAATTTTTAGAAATATGGTGGCAAGGGCAAACTTAAAATGTGGAAGCCGTGAAACAAAAACCACAAGATGACTTCCACTAACACTTCCAGCATTAACACTAATACTTCCAAGATGACTGCCAGCACGCTAACTTTTTAATTGTAATTTTCTTGCCTCCTCGATACATTTTCTCTCCTACTACTATCAGTAGTCCAAAATAAACAGTGCAGGAAATTTCAGAAGTCATTCCATTACCCTAGAGGAATTGTGTTATATATTTTTATCTTTATTTTTCCTTCTCCTCTAAATCACAAGGATTTGTGGCAAATATCCGCCTTTTTGTCATTAATGATGACTTTTTCTAGAATTGTGATAAAATGCACATAAAATGAAATTTACCATCTTAATCCTTTGTAAGCATATAGTTAAGTACATTCTCATTGTTATGCTAATCTGAAAAAAATAATTTTGTTGTGTTTTCCTAATTTAAAAAACTATTATAATCATTGTAAATAGTTGAGAGGCATGTTGAAAACAGAAGTAAAATATTACCCCAAATTCCACCACCAGAAAAAAAAATCATTTTTTATGTTGATGAACAACTTCTGTGAATATCTAACCCAAACGTTAGCTACAGTCCCTGTGACTGGGGAACTCGCGTATATTTTGGCACTCACCCTAACTGCAGTGTTTCCCCACCTCCATTCTGTGTTTTGATGCATAGTGACCCAGATGGCCACTGCCCTACCTCTTCACTAAGCAAAATACTTCCTAATGAAGGCTATACATGTAGCAGAAATGACAGACTCTTAAGACAGCGGTGGGGGAAGCAGAGAAAAGTAATCAATGTAGGGGCACCTGGGCTCAGTAGGTAAAGCGCCCCACTCTTGATTTAGGATCAGGTCATGATCCCAGGGTCATGGGGTCAAACCCTGCTCAGTGTGGAGCCTGCTTAAGATTCTCTCTCTCCCTCCCTCTGCTCCTCTCCCCTGCTCATGTTCTCTCTCTAAAACAAAACAAAACAAAAAATCAATGTAAAATTTTATTTTATACATCCTGTTCTTTTGAAGAAGTCTCTAAGCCATTTCTTCTCCAAGAAGAAATGTTCCATCCTCCCAGCTGCTGTATAACATCCTTGTGTCTTCCCTCTCCACCCTCTCTGGCTACAAAATTCCTTTCAATTTCTTCTGAAGAGTTCAGCTTTCTCTTTATCCCCTTCCTACCTGTAACAGCTGTGCCAAAGGAGCCTCATCTTTATGAAGGAGCACACCCATCTAAAACAATCATTGTTTTCTCCCAGAGAATTCTAAGCACATCATTTAAATATTACTTTTTTCTCTCTACACATATATAAATTTTTAAACAACAACAAAAAATAGTATCACACTATCAGGGCTGCTACACTAGTCTCTTCTGGAGGCACTATTCACATCCTAGTCTAAGTGGATGGGATTCCCTGAGGTTGGTGTCTTTGTGTCTCTATACAAAGAGTCCCTCAATACTATACTTTTTATTTTGTAACTCTACAGTGCCAGGTACATTTTTCTCTGTAACTAATTATGGTTACATATCATTATTTTTTTTAATTTTTAATCTTTCTTATTTATTTCTGAGAGAGAGAGACAGCATGAGCAGGGGAGGGTCAGAGAGAGAGGGAGACACAGAATCTGAAACAGGCTCAAGGCTAGCTGTCAGCACAGAGCCCGACGCGGGGCTCAAACCCACAAACCGTGAGACCATGACCTGAGCCGAAGTCGGACACTTAACTGACTGAGCCACCCAGGTGCCCCTACATATCATCATTTTTAATAGCTGCGTAGTGTTCCATATTAAATAACGTTCCATGGTCTATGACAGACACTCATAACTGACCCCCTATTTCTCACTATTATGAAAAATGCTATTATTAACTCCTCAAACACATACTTTTGTGAAGATATCAAATTATATCATTAGGATAAATTCCTAGATACAGAATTATACATTTTGCCACATGTTCCAAACTACCCTCTTTAAGAAGTACTAGTTTTTGGGGTGCCTGGGNAAAGAAGTACTATTTTTTTCTACATGGAAGTTCCTTTTCCTACACACGATTTCCAGTCATGGACATTATTATACTCTTTCTCCATTTTTAATAAGAAATGTTAGAAAGGACATCTTAATAATTTTTTTCTTTTCCCTGATTACAAGCAAAGTTGAATGTCTGTTATATATATTTATTGGCTATTTACACTTCTCCATTTGTGAATAGCATCTTTATCATTTGGTCCACTTTTCAATCCGTTGATTTATTTTTTCCTATCAATGTTTAAGACCCATTTAAAAATTAGCAACATAATTATCTAATGCTCATTTTTATTTTCCATTTGAGAAAGTCCCTTTCACTTCAAGGCCCTCTCACAAATCAAACTAGATCATGACAATGAGACATTGCTCAATAGTGTGATGAACAGGGTGAAGAGAAAAAAATTCAGATTCTTGACTTTAAGTTCCAAGATAAGCACTTCTGTAGCACAGAAGATAATCTCAAAAGTAAAAACCTTTGGGGTGCCTGGATGGCTCAGTCAGTTAGGTGTCTGACTTCAGCTCAGGTCATGAGCTCAGGTCTGTTCGAGATCTCATAGTTCATGAGTTCGAGCCTCACATCGGGCTCTATGCTGACAGCTCGGAGCCTAAAGCCTACTTCAGATTTTGTGTCTCCCTCTCTCTCTGCCCCTCTCCTGCTCACATTCTGTCTCTCTCTCCCCTTCAAAAGTATATAAACATTTTAAAAATTTTATAAGTAGAAACCTTCGATAGAAAAAAAATTAGATTCTAGTCCATATCTGTCATGTATATTGCTAATATTTTTATAGGTTGTAATTACCTTTCAACCCTTTGGGGTTTTGTTTAAGTTTGGTCTTTGTTTCTTTGTTTGCTGCCTTATAGATCTTTGATTTTCCTCCTTTGTTTTCTGGATTAGATTTGAGGTTTTCTTGACCCCCATATCATAAAAATATTCAACTATTTTCTCTGTTAGTCCTATGGCTTCATTTCTTGTAATTAAAACTTTAATGCATCTAAATTCATTGAAGGGCAGAGACTAAGAGAAGAAATCCAGCTATTTCTTCCAAATGATCATCAGTTTTCCCAACATGATTCATTAGTTTATATTTTCCTTAATAAGTTTAATGACTTCATTATGAATTACATTTCTATATCTACAAAAGTCTATATCTGAATTTTACTTCATTAATCCATATGGCTACTAATACATCAGACTATTTTTAACTGCTAAGGCTTTATAACATATTTTAATATGTGACTGATCAAGTATCCCCCCATTAAAGTTTATTTTAAGAAATTTTCTGGATATTTTCACATATTTCTTCTTTAAGATAAAATTTAATTTTGTCAGTTTACCCAAAATGTGTTTTCAACTTTTTATTTATATTTAGTGAAATTATAGATTATTTTTATACTACTGTGTCTTCCTATTCAAAATAGTTTGTGAATTAACATATGGAAATTAGTAGCCCTCCTCTACACAATCAATAACCAGTTAGAAGATGTAAACAAAGAAAAAAACCATTAACAATAACAGCAAAGAAGTTAAAATTCTTGGGAAAATTCTTGGGAAAAATTTATGCAAAGCCTGTATTAGGAAACCTTTAAAACACTCCTGAAAGACATAAAGTAGAGCTGAATAAATAGAACGCCATCCCTTGTTTTTGGATAAAAATACTCAACATCTTAAAGATGGCAGTTGTTTCTAAGTTGATTTACAAATCTAATACCTCTCAGTAAAAATACCAACAAGCTCTTTAATGGAACTAGACTAGACAATTGATACTGAACTTCATGTAGAAAAATAAACATGTAAAAATAGTCAGAAAAACACTGAAAAAGAAAAGCTGTAATGGAAGGAACAGTGACTAACTCTACCAGGTATTAAAATACTATAGAGGGCAAGTGGGTGGCTCAGTTGGTTGAGCATCTGACTTCAGCTCAGGTCATGATTTTGCAGACCGTGAGTTTGAGTCCCATAGTGGGTAAGCTCAAGCCCCACTTTGGGTGAAAAAAACATAAGGCCCACTTTGGGTGAGCTCTGCTTCTCTCTCTCTCTCTCTCTCTCCCCCTCTCCCCTCCCCCTGGCTCACTTGTGCCCTCTATCTCTAAAAATAAATAAATAAATAAATAAATAAATGCTATAGAATCTCTGTAATCACAATAATGTGGCATTGGTGTAAAAACAGACCTGTCAAACTGAATAAAAATTCAAATAACAAATTGAGAAAATATTAGACTTTAGTATATGATGAAAACTGGCCTCTCAAGTCACAACAGCAAAAATAGACTTTTTCACCAATGGAACTGGAGCAACTGTTTAGCCATCTAAAGGAAAAAGAAAAAATAAAATTAGATCCATACACCACAGTATACATACACACATATACATCTCCGAATAGAATAAGGAATTCAATGTAAAAAATAAAGCTATGCAAGTACTAGAGAGAAATATGGTTAAATTCTTAATTAACCTGGCATAAGAATTTTCTAACCATAACTAAAAACCCAAAAGTAATTTTTAAAAGATTGATAAATTTTGACTCCATAAAAAATAGCAACTTCATTGCAAAAACAAAAAGCAAAGTAAAATGATAACTGACAAACTGAGAAAAAATATTTACAACATATATCACAGATAAAAAGCTAATATCCTTAATATATAAAGAACTCTTAAAAATTAAGATGTTCTGTGTTCAATGATCTGTGCTAAGTGCCCAAGAAATATGAGAGCAAAGAAGAGGGCATTCAACAGACTATGAGGGGAAGGCTTTCTGGAAGATGTGATGCCTAAACTAGTATGAATGAGCCAGAAAAAGAAAAAGAAAGGGAAGGTCAAGTGATACAAGCTTGCACTTTCATATCCACAAGATAGAGTCATTACGGTATCTTAGGAAAAGCGGTAGTGCTTAATTTCACAGCACATTTATTCGGGTCCAGAATACCTAATGGCTAACACGCCATTACTACTTTACAGTATGAGTGGCCTCTTTAACTCTGCTTTTTCTAGCTTCCATGACTGACTAGTGCTCTCCATAAGTGAGAGGATACATTAAATCAGGTTACAGTGAAGTCTGGCTCACGTGGGGGCCATTTGGATTTTTACAATCGGATCATTCTGTGCTAGTATTAAAGTTTCCCTCCCAAACTGTAATCTGATTCCCAAACTCTTGGGAAATACCATATATACCTGAACCCATCTCAGGGTATAAATGGTCGGGTGCACATTCAAATACATATATCATTCTTTCTGTAATGTACATAACAGATTGCAGACAGCAATGACTTTCCAATACGAAAAACAGGTAGTGGAATATAGAAATGGTCTAGCAGAGAAATGATGAGAGTCCAACTAGGGCAATCAGGATGGGGATGAAGAGGAGGGGCCAGAGGCACCTGAAATCACAATCCTCCTCCCATGTACAGAGAAATTACTTTTCTCATTCTAAAGCAGAAGCCTGAAAATCTTAATCTAGCATTAAATTAATATTGTTAAGAATAACCCATACACAATAGGACAACTTTATAACTTTATTTTTTATTTATCAGTTTAGAATTTGATCACTGGATTAGTATTTTCTGCAGAAAGAAAGAAAGAAAGAAAGAAAGAAAGAAAGAAAGAAAGAAAGAAAGAAAGAAAGAAAGAAAGAAAAGTGGTATTTGTGATGACGTTCATTGAGGTAGAATTTACCTGGCACCATAAACGTACACACTTCATATCAATCTTGTAAATATAACATGACAATATGATCACAAAAGTGACAGAATTAAAATAATGATCAGATTTCTCATTAGGAAATGAGCCTCAAGAAATGAATTAGTCATATCTCCAAAAATGGCACTTAGTGCTTTTACAGAGGGTCTGGAAGAGTTATAGAGAAAATAGTTTGGTTTCTGTTAACTGCTATATTCCAAGAGGAATTCCCTTTCTTTCTTTTCTTACTCACTTCTTTTTCTTGGTTGTAATCTCTCAACATTATGTACTTTAATTGCTTTATATTTAGAATACTTACATTTGTTCCTTTATTTCTTTTTAGGTGAGATTCTTTTCTCTCTACACCTATGCTATTCTCAAACTACTTCACAACTACTTGTGTGTGCATGTATGTGAACCTATGTATATGTACATATATATACATAAATATTATATACAATATGTTTGCAATGCAACTTCACTTATCACATAATGTAGGTACATCACAAAAAACAAGACCTTATTTTTCTATGAATATTTACCTAGCAGCTTAGGAAAGGGGTCTTTGTAAACTTTATCACTTGCTATCAAGTTACAGAATCAATAGTAAGGTTGAGATTGTGGTAGCATTACCTAACTTCAACAGCAAAAACTGTCTCACACATAGGAGATGAGAGTCTGATTAAATCTGCAAAAGTTTTCCGTCTAGAAATGATGTACATTTTTAAAATTTAGCTATCTGGTATTTTATGACTTGCTTGAGAATTACTTAAAATCCTACACCACATAGGCCTTTAAGAGTATTTGCCTCTTACCTAATACCATCTGGTGTAGATCAACTTATTATATATAGCATCATCTCCAAAGAATTCTCTGCATTATTTATAAATATTATAATATGGGTTGTAATAAGTTATGAAAAAAATGCAAACACATCTGGAGATCATTTAACAGAAATCAATAAATCCTTTATGAATTGAATTATTATTCAGATGTTAATCTGATTGGCTCACTAAACATTTCCATTGTTTCACTAAACATTGCCAGTTTGTCCAAACATGCCTCAGAAGTCGATCAAAAGACTCAGTGACTACATAAAACACTAATTAAGGTTTTCATAACACTATTCCTTAGAAAACTATAATCCTCTCTCATTGGTGAATCTTTATTTGGTCAACAGAAATGTGATCATGGAAATTTGGCAATAGAAATGCGAACACTTGAAGCTACATAGGCAAAAGGAAATATATTTGTAGAGGGCAGTCCATATAAGAGAAACTACTCATTAAAAATTACTTTGCCCAGTTTTCTAAATCATTACTTCAAACCTTAACACCCCTTTGTCTATGCCAATATAAGTATCATAGAGCCCCAGAAAAGGAGTCCTTTGTACATTTTCAAACCACCAAAACCACAGTTACACATATTTATAATCCCAATGGACTTTCCTTTGCAAAATTCCCATTGATTTCAGCAGAACACACCCATTCCCCAGAATACAGTCAGTGTTTCTCGTCTACACTAATGAGAGAAAACATTCTATTAACAAGACAGATGGCAACCATTACAAATGTCTTATTAAATATTAAGTAGTGGGTGCTTTCTCTGAGCGAAGGAACAGTAATAAGCAATATACATTATGTACACCGTACAGGCAAAGTTGCTCTTTTATAGACTCTCACCAGAATTGAGTGGTTTGACACCTCACCCTAAAAGACAGGAAGGTCAGTTTCTACCAGCCTATCTTGAGCTAAGCACAGTATTAGACACATTATATGCATTATTATTTTACAGACAAATATCTGAGGTTCTTATAAGTCACAATAAATTACCTACTAAAAGACATTATTTTAAAATGTCAGGCAGACTCCAAAGCCCAAGCCTTTCCCACTTTACTATACTCCACACAACCTAATCTGAGGTATAAAACAGAAAAATGGGAAGGCATTCTAAATTAACTCACATATCAGCCCAAGTGTACAGAGAGAACATGGCTCCTTCACTTTGAAGTTAACATGCTTTTTCTTCATCAGTCCCCACCCTGTGTGTAGTAGGCAGAAAAATTACTAATGTCAAATCTTGTTTAAACCTTAGTGCAATCCAATAATTTTAACTGTCTCATAGGTAGCATCTAGTGTCCCTTTAGAGCATACTCTTCTACTATAGAGCTGCATGACATGTTCTAGATGGCCAGGCTAGTGGCACCCCCTCTACCCTAGAATGGAGTGCTCCAAATCTGTTCCTAATATGATAAAGGGGGAAAACATGATTTTGGGAAACTCTTTCTCATTGATAACCTGGCTTGCAATACTATGGTCTTGGAGCAAATTTGAATTCAGGAGCTACATTTCTTTCATACCTTCTCTCCATCCCCACCCCAAGTAAATGGATCCCTAGACCAGCCAGAGATAAGTTTATGTGTTCAGAAAAGCAAAAGAGAAAATCATATTAATAAATTTCAAAATAGGTTCATTTTACAATTCATTTTATAATCACACAACCATGGGTGCATGCAGCTAGTCCAATAGTACCACAATTTTGTGAAATTATTTTTTATTTGAAAACATAAACTTTTAATTATTAATACATAGTATATACTATGGGAATACAAAATGGATGATAAATTATTGCAGAAACTTTTTAAAAAATATTTTTGTTTATTTATTTTTGAAAGAGAGAGACAGAGCACAAGCTGGTGCTTGAGGGGCAGAGAGAAAGGGAGTCACAAAATTCAAAGCAGTCTTGGCTCCAGGCTCTGAGCTGTCAGCCCAGAGCTGATGTGGGACATGAACATGAGATCATGACCTGAGCCAAAGTCAGATGTTCAACCAACTGAGCCACAGGCACCCCTGTTGCAGAATCTTTTAAATACTTTTCCTATTCAGTTTCCTCTATTTAAATATTTAAGTATTAAACTAAGAATCAATTCACAAAATAAAGCAAATATATGTATATATATTGATAAGAATTTCCCTTGCACTTCACTTCCCAAGGTAACAAGAGTAATGTTAACATTCTCATCTATATTTTCCCACACCTACACCCATACTTATACAAGCATATACAGACATGCAGACATATGAATAGGGATTTTTGTATCATTATATAAATAATCTATATACATTACTCTGCAACTTGCTTTTCTCATTTAACAGTCATTAAAACCTAATTCTCAAACTGGTTAAAACAAAGTCCCACACAAATAGTAATGGGAACATGTTTAAATTTCATGTGACTCATTAATGAGGGAATGAGCAGAATGACAACATGATTCCATTTCAATATGAGAAACTTGGACTTAAATGAACAGTGAAAAAAGGAATGCTATAAATAAGACTGCTAGATTAAATATAAAATTGGTCATTGTCCTACAGGGAAATAAAATACAACCTTTTAGGTTATCTCCTTTACAATACAGGGGAAAAAATAATCACACCTTATTAGATTTCTACAAGTTAACCTTTAATTTTACCAAGCTGTAAAATGCCTGGGCCCTAATCAACTGTAAACATTAAGTCAAATCTCTCTTCCTCAAGAGAGAGCTAGATGACCCTCAGACTGGCTTGTTAGAAAATGTTATAGAAAGATATTAAGAGCATTCAATCATCTTTTTTTATGTTATTTCTAAGTTTTGGAAATTTTTGGTTTTGGATTAATAAATTTATTTATTATTTAATTAATTCAATTTATTTTTAAATAACTATATACTGAATCTGTAGTATAAATGCTCTACAAACAATCCAACAATCTCCCTACTGATTAACATACAGGGTTTTTGTTTGTTTGATTGGTTGGTTGTTTCAGGGATAGAATTTAGTGATTCATCCCTTACATATTCTACCTGGTGCTCATCCCAACACATGCCCTTCTTAATGCCTATCACTCATTTAGCCCATTCCCCTCCCACATCCCCACCAGCAACCCTCAGTTTGTTCTCTATAGTTAAGAGTCTCCTGTGGTTTGCCTCCCTCTCTGTTTTTATCTTATTTTATTTTTCCTTCCCTTCCTCTATATGCATCATTTTGTTTCTTAAATTCCACATATGAGTGAAATCATATCGTATTTCTCTTTCTTTGACTGACTTTTTTTTTCCTTAGCATAATACACTCTAGTTCCCTCAACGTTGTTGCAAATGGCAAAATGTCATTCTTTTTCAGTCAATGGACATTTGGGGTCTTTCCATAATTTGATTATTGTTTTTAGTGCTGCTATAAACATTGGGGTGCACGTGCTCCTTCAAATCAGTATTTTTGTATCCTTTGGATAAATACGTGGTAGTGCAACTGATGGATCATAGGGTAGTTCTATTATAAACTTTTTGAGGAGCCTCCATACAGTTTTCCAGAGTGGATGCACCAGTTTGCATTCCCACCAACAGTGTAAGAGGATTCTCCTTTCTCTGTATCTTTGCCAACATCTGTTGTTTCCTGATTAATTTTAGTCGTTCTGACAGGTCTGAGGTGGTATCTCATTGTGGTTTTAATTTGTATTTCCCTAATGATGAGTGATGTTGGGCATCTTTTTGTGTGTCTGTTAGCCATCTGGATGTCTTCTTTGGAAAACTATCTGTTCATGTCTTTTGTCCATTTCTTCACTGGAATATTTTTTGAGGGGTGTTGAGTTTGATGAGTTCTTTATAGATTTTGGATACTAACCCTTTATCAGATATGTAATTTGCAAATATCTTCTCCCATTCTGTAGGTTGCGTTTTAGTTTTGTTAATTATTTCCCTAGTTGTGCAGAAGCTTTTTATCTCGATGAAGTCCCAATAGTTCATTTTTGCTTTTGTTTCCCTTACCTCCAAAGATGTGTCTAGTAAGAAGTTGCTTCAGTTGAGGTCAAAGAGGTAGTTGCCTGTTTTCTCTTCTAGGATTTTGGTGGTTTCCTGTCTTACCTTTAGGTCTTTCATCAATTTTGAGTTTATTTTTGTGTATGATATAAGAAAATGGTCCAGGTGCATTCTTCATGTCACTGTCCAGTTTTCACAATACCATTTACTGTAGAGACTGTCTTTTTTCCATTGGATATTCTTTACTGCTTTGTCAAAGACTATTTGGTCATACATTTGTGGGTCCATTTCTGGGTTCTTTATTCTGTTCCATTGATCTGAGTGTCTGCTTTTGTGCCAATACCATACTGTCTTGATGATTACAGCTATGTAATACAGCTTGAAGTCTGGAATTGTGATGCCTCCACTTTGCTTTTCTTTTTCAAGATTGCTTTGGCTATTCAAGTAGTCTTTTGTGGTTCCATACAAATTTTAGGATTGTTTGTTCTAGCTCTGTGAAAAATGTTGGTGTTATTTTGATAGGCATTGCACTGAATATGTAGATTGCTTTGGGTATTATGGACATTTTAACAATATTTGTTCTTCCATCCATGAACATGGAATGCTTTCCATTTCTTTGTTGTCTTCTTCAATTTCTATCATAAGTGTTCTACAGTTTCAGAATATAGTAGGTTTATTCCTAAGTATCTTACGGTTTTTGGTGCAACAGGTTTTTCGCAACATTTTGACTACTGCAAATAATGCTACTTTAGTATCTTTGTATATATGTTCTTTGATACGGATGCAATAGATATTGCTAAAACAGAGTTCCAAAAGCATAGGCATCAAGATCAAAGAAAATACATCTTTTAATTTAATACCTATTGCCACACTCTTTTATGAGTGTGGGCAGTTTTGGATGTAGTCTTGTGTATATTTTTTTCCTAGTTTAGTCAAAATAATCCTAACAAGATTGAAAATGCTAATACCTACAAGCTTCTGTGGAAAACCATCCCATGAAAAGATAGCAAGTTTCATACCAAAAACCTCAATGACAATGACTACTCAAACTCTGAATCAATAATAATAATAATTACAATATATACATTTTTATTGATTCAAGGTAAAATTTTAACTTCTTTGTTATTTGCTTCCCTTGTTGAACCTAAATCATTGTATTTGGGACTATTGATTTATTGATTAAGTTTCTGTTTTATTAGTATACAATAACTAGTTTGTTTCTTGTCTAGTTCAAGAAATTGCTAAAGCAATCAGGTTGTGCTATTATTGTTTCCAAAACACTTGGATACATGAACATCCAATAGGAAGAATAATACCGTATTTTTAACTGGGCTTTTAAAGTTAACATCAAGTATTTGTTAATACAGAAAAAGTAGAAACAATTTACATATCCCTCAATATGATCAAATATATTATGAACTGATTAAAATATTATGGTACATCCATATTCCATAATACTATGCAGTCATTCCTTCAGCCATAACTTCTTGTTGCTGCCTTTGTGCCAGGACTGTATCAGACACTGAGAATATAAAAGTGCTCCAAAACAAACACAATTATAGTTGGGAGGATCCCAGTAAGCACACTAATAAATTTGTAATTACAAACAAACTAATAGTCTGAAAGAAACACAACAGGATTGACTCATCTAGACTTGCCCTGATCTGGGATCAGTTGGTAAAAGGGAAGGAAGAATTTTTCAGACAGAGGGACTAGCGTGTGCAAAGAACCTGGAGAATTGTAAATATAATAAAATATATTATACTTCATTCTGCCTTGGCCTGGGAGATCTTTTTCTTACGCCCTGCAAAGAATGAAAGAAATCCTTCTTTCAAGAAACTCCAAGCTGTTATGGAGAACTGTATCTGGGCACTTCACATTTCCCCTATGTGCCCACGCTGTATCAGTCCAGCCTTGAGTCTTTTTCTTTAATGGACTGTGTCAGCTATTAAATAATTATCTCAGCTCTAAAACTACCCTTCTGTGCTCTGATTTTGATGTTAGGGTTGGTACTCTGCAAACCACACATCAGCTTTGCCAGCTAACTAACTCCTTGTTTAGGCTTTTCCAATGGTGGTGGGTGGGGAAAGTTAGGGAAGGCTGAAAAGGTGGAGAGAGAAGAGGCATGGTCCTTCCGGATTGCTTCCTATTGGCTTCCATATTCTTGCTTTCCCAACATTACCTCTTTATCCCAGCAGTGCAGCTCCTTCCCATTAGCGGGCATTGAATACAGTTGTCACTTTTCCAGTATATTTAGAATCAGCCTCAAGCATCACTCAAAGGCTCCAGGACCAACAAAGCAGTAACCCCTCCACGAGGTCTGAATTTCCACTCTGCAGGGCTCATGCAAGTTTCTATGTTTTGATAATTCTAATATTTTTAAATGTTTATTTATTTTTGAGAGACAGAGAGACAGAGCATGAGCTGGGGATAGCCAGAGAGAGGGAGACACAGAATCTGAAGCAGGCTCCAGGCTCTGAGCTGTCAGCACAGAGCGCAATGCAGGGCTCAAACCCACAAACCACGAGATCATGACCTGAGCTGATCACTTAACCAAGTGAGCCACACTGGTGCCCCTAATAAGTTTAATCTTTAATAATTCCAATCCCTTGTTTCCACATTGTACTAAACGCCCTTGAATTGTTCACTTTAATATGACTACTTTTATGTTATCACAATTTCACTTTAATAAAAATAAACAGACAAACAAATAGCTGATGTGGTTTTCCATCTCCACACTGGGCTCTGACTGATAAGTGGGACTTTGTTACACAAATAGCAGCCTTCAAATTTGCTTTCACTGTCCAAGCCACATAGTCTATCATCAGCCTTGTTCTTATCTATTTCACCAGTTCCTGCTGTTCAGGAGATGACTGACTGCCAGAGGAAAGTATTGTCTTGACCGGTGCTTTCTAGTATGGTAGTCGCCAGCCATATATGGCTATTTAAATTTAAATGTAATTAAATAATTCCATTCCACTGACACTTTTCAAGTGCTCTTTACCCTCGTTGGCTAGTGGCTACAATAGTGCACAGAATTATCCATCATCTCAAGAAAGTTCTACTGAATGGTTGTTGGTCCACACTTCTTCAAGGCTCTTTCTAAAGTATTTTGTGGCTGTTCATCAGCTGGTAGTTAACAGCCTCCCTTGGAGCCTAAATGAGAAAAATCAGAGAAGAGGAGGTTGGGTCAAGAACATGTGTCTTTGCAGCTTTTAACACACTGCCCTTTCGTCAACCCATCATTTCCATTCTCATTCACCACTCTCCCTACATACACATCAGCAATTACTACATATATAAATCTACATTTATTTTGATTACATACAAGTTTGACCTGTGAAATTATAAACTCTTCCAGGCCAGAGTTTGGAGTTTTTTCGTATACCCTCCCCACATACGTAGTATATTCCTTGAACACTCTTATTGAACATCCAAAGAGGCTAGCTCTGATTTCAGGGGATTAATTCCAAACTGAAAAAGTGAAACCTTTGCCAGCACAGTGGTGACACCCTGCCTAAATAAACAGAAATGATTTGCAATGCTCTACTCCTATGATTTCTTCTGGTTTTGATTTTTTTTTAAATGAGCATACCACTTCAAAAACATTCCTAGTGTGGTTTACTCCAAATAACTCTAGGAGGAGATGGTAGCTTTCCTCTGTGAAAATCAGCCCAGCCCTAAATCCTTTTTGGTTTTGGGTCACAGATCAGATCCAAGATCAACCCAGAATGATACAAGACAGAGATATAAGCCAAATACAATGCCCTTCCCTCAAGACTTTTCCCTGAGCGTGCATCCTACTTTTAAAAGACACACTGAGGCATATTAAAAATTTTAAGAGTTGAACAAAAACTGTTTCAATTGTATAACCTTGAATATTTACAGTCTTAGATTTCAGTTTGCTTACATAGGCCAACATGGCACTAAGATCACCTCAGTCCAATGGCCTCATTGTTTAACTAATTTACATTGCTTTGCTGTGTGCCTTTCAGGGAAGACCCCTGAATATCTGAACGCAATGTTCCAATCATAGGGTAACCGATTGGTAGTAGTTTTGAATGAGTCTTTGTAAGCTCTTATTGGGTTTTGAAATATTAGGCTGTAGGTTATAACTTCCTCAATATTTATGAAAACTGAATATGAGTTTGAGTAAAAATTTGTGCTTTGTATAGTTTACAGATGATGCTTGCAGGCATAAATCTGTATTGGGATGGTAAGGAGTATTTTCTTCCTACTTTACTACACATAGGATCTTATTCTACATTGAAAATGGAAATGATCACGATTCATGAATGCTTTGGCAAATAGCTCAACCTTGTTAATTAAAGGAATAATAAAAGAAAATATTAAAAAAAGAAAGTGAATAGGGGCGCCTGGGTGGCTTAGTCGGTTAAGTGCCCCACTTTTGCTTAGGTCATGATCTCGCGGTTCGTGGGTTCGAGCCCCGCGTCGGTCTCTGTGCTGACTGCCAGCTCAGAGCCTGGAGCCTGTTTCAGTCTGTGACTCCCTCTCTCTCTGACCCTCCTCTGCTCACGCTGTCTCTCCTTCTCTCCTAGAAATAAATAAAACATTTAAAAAAAAAAAAAGAAAGTGGGTAAATACAGAGAGTCCAACTGATATGAGGCCTTCAACATCCAATTATATCTATGTGGGTATGTGAGCCAATTATCATTGGTATTGTCACATCCCCGTCTCTTACTTCTACTTCCTCTAGTACTTTCTCCACAGTTACAGAAACTACTTCCCTCTCTCTCCAAGTTATATTTGGCCAGTTTTCAGAGTGGTTGACACATACGGGAACCCATTTTAAAATCGTGAGCAGATGAAAAATATAGGGTGGTAGAAGCCATCAGTGCTTTTCCCATATCGCCTGGGGCAGGGTTTTATCAGTCCTGTGCCCTTCGCCTGACCTGCAGCTGATAATATCTGCATCTCTTTGCCTGAGGGCTTTCTCACACAGCAGAAAGGAAATATCAGGGAATTAACACCTCCTGGGAGAAGTCTTTATCCAATGATGGGTGGCACTTGATATATAAATACCCAGTTCTCTTGCCCCTTGTGTGAGATCACTGTGAAATGTATGTTCTACATTGGCTTCCCTCATTTTTCAGTGGGATGAAGCCCTATTTTTCCAGGGTGGTAACTTGCCTTTATTGGCTGCCTTCCCTTCTATTTCACATCCTCACTTACTGATGTTTACTGGGATCATCTCCCAAATAAACTGCTTGCACTCAGATCTGTGTTTCAAGGGCTGCCATTTGAAGACATATGGTAATGATAATAGTTATCATTTGTTCAGCATATGTCATGTGAGAGACCCTGTTTTAAGAGCTTTATATGTATTTTTTGGATAAGGTAAATACTATCAGTAGTATGCCCAGTATACAGATGTGGGGGCTGTAGCACAAAAAGATTAGGTACTTATCATTTGAACCTAGCCAGCATTGCTCCAGAGCCTGTGTGCCTATACTATGCTATACTGCTCACTGATTCAAATAAGCCTTTGAGAAATAGATAAGAATGAGAAAGGAATAAAATAAAAAAGAATTCATTCATAAATTTTAAGTGCCTGGCGAAGGAAGAACTAGCAGACTTGGGAACTTATTAAATAAGAAGTCAAGAAAGAGGAGCAAATACGAATGCAATGATAAGAGGAGGTATGCACTCTAAATAAAAATTACATTGACTCTAGAAGATTAAAGATGGTGGCAAATGTTTTGCTACTCCTCCTATTGAGAGGTGGAGGTTCATCTCCCTCCTTCTTGTATCTGGACTAGCATCAGTGACTTGCTTGTCCAATGGAATGCACAGGAAGTAATATTCGGACCTCCAAAGTGAGATGCAAGAAGCCCTGCAGCTCTGCTTGGGTCTTTTAGGAAACTCTTCTCTGGGAACCCTGCACAACTATGTGAGAAGTGTGACTAGCCAGAGGCTTCCATGCTGGAGAGGCCACAAGTAGGAGGTCCAGTTGATACTGTCAGTTGAGCACAATTTTTTAGCCATCCCTGAGAAGGCCCCAAACATCTGGGATGCTCCAAACCTATAGCGTACTAATCTATCTGAGGTGCAGGCAATAAATGAATTTGTTATATGCACAGAATTTTAAAAGAATAATAAAACAAACAAAAGCACGTCTGCTTTTTATTATCATAATGAGCTAGCAATTCTTATCAATGTCAGTGCTAAATTATTACTACCTAAAGACATCTCCCGCCCTAATGTATAAACAATTGCTATGGTTACTGTTTAGTTTTAATAATAACTCATATAAACTTCAAATCAACATATTGTGTTGCTTATCCTTCAATAAACACTATATTCTACATGGAAGTTAATGTGGAGAATTCCCAGTTACACAGCCAACCCCCAACACACCCAATCTCCGCAAAGCATGATCATTTCAAATTCTCAGAAAAGGAAAAAAATCTTCCCAGATTTTCACCTGTGTTGGGAAAAGCCCAGTTCTTCCCTACCAGGAGTTCTTTCTTGCGTGTCTCCTTTACTACTCACACAGAGCACTTCACTTCTGACACCTCTGGTCACCAAATGTGTGGAGGTTTTTCCCCAGAACAAGCAATTTTCTCTGACACCAGCTGAGTGTCATACAACTTAACTCATATCTGATTCTATCTACCAGGAGAAAGCATCAGAAGTTAAGAGCTCAGTCTCACAAGACTGCCCTCCACATACACATACTTCAGACAGTAGTCACAAGCCCAGGCATCCCCTGTGCTTCTAACCAAGCAGTTACAAGTTGAAGGTACCAATGACCTCCTCCTTATGTTCAGTTAACTCACTAGAGCAGCTTACAGAATTCAGGGAAAACATGTTCATTAAAGGATATGATAAAGGATATAGATAAATAGCCATGTGAAGAGAGATATTGGGCAAGATCTGGGAGGGTCCCAACTGCAAGATGCAGCTGGGGTGCATCACCCTCCTGGTATAGATGTATTTCCAGCCTGGAAACTCTCCAAACCCCTACTACTGGGATTTTATGAAGGCTTCCTCACATAGGCACAATCAACAATTAAGTTCATTTCTAGCTCCTCTCCTTCTCTGGAGAGAAATAAACAATGATAGAACAGTAGTTGCAAAGACAAAGAAACAGAACTTCAATTTTATCATTCTACCTGAACACTTGGAGGTTTCTTTGTATTGTAAAAATCTAAAACAGTGAAACAAAGCGCGAATTGTAGAGTGTAATATTTACGTTTTGTAAGTGAAAATTCATACATGAAAACTTTGGCTCAATTTAAATAATATCTCTACAAATTAAAATTTGTTCTTCTATTTTAATTAATTGTTTTAAACCTAAAGAACAAATAAAGAAAATACAATGTTTTATTAATGGCACAATTTACTAATTGCCCAAATTATACCAGTTGCAGACTTTTCAACTGTTATAAAATTCATTCATTAGTTATTGAATAATTATTTACTTTACATATTATTATATCACACTGTAATCAAAAGTTCAAATTATGTAGATGAGACAGAAAAACTACTGACTGAATAGCTGTGCATTTTTCCTTTTTTATTGTACTGTAGTGTCTTTTTTCCTTTTTTCTCTTAACTGATATGATTATTTATACAAAATTCAACAAAAATTTGTTTTCACTGTTTCCATTTCTTTTGTGGGCATTGTTAGTTTCATTTCATGTTGTTGTTGAGAATAAAAATGTACTAAAAAGTATTCTGTTCTGTGCAACATATACATACATACACCAGGCCAGTTCAATAGGCAGCTAAATACCACCAAGTGACCAACACGTGGAACAGAAGAATCACCTAGCCAAGCCCTGCCTGAATCTCAAAGTCGTGAAATATAGTAAAATAGTCATTATTTCAAGCCGCCAAGCTTTGGGATGGCTTAAGATAATGGTAAACGATAACTGAAACATTTCCAAAGCTGAAAAACTAGAATGTTTATAAGACTCTTTACTTTCTAAAATGGCTTAACATGAATCAGCATTTTTTCATGCAAAGTTTGATTTATTTCTTATTGTTATTTATAATTCGAATAATCAGTAGTTCTCAGCTGACAAAGTTCCCTGGCTGATTCTGATAAACTCATTTCCCAAACCACCACATTTCAACATCTTTGAGAATTTCTACAGTGAAGAAAAGCACTGATTAAAGAGATAACTGGAAATATAATCTGAGGGTTTCAGGGAGTCTGGATTTAATTACTTTAACAATATTTGTTGATCTATTATGTGCTAGGCACTGTTATACGCATTAGGATGTAAGAGTGAGCAAGAAGAGGTCCCTGCCCTCACAGAGTTTATATCCCAATAAATTATGATAATGAGTTTACTTTCAGATATGTTTTATTTCAGAGATCATTGGAATATTCAACTGGCAGTATACAGTAGACATCCAGAAACAAAAGTGAGTGCTGGCAGACAGAACTGAAAACTCAGATTTTTTTTTTGAGGTTATGCAAATACCTTTTTTCTTTTTAACAAATAGTTTATTGTCAAGTTGGTTTCAATATAACACCCAGTGCTCATCCCCACAAGTGCCCTCCTCCATGCCAATCTACCCCCTCTCCCCCCACACCTATAGTNTCTTTTCTTTTGTTGATGTGATGGATCACATTGATTGATTTGCGAACGTTGAAACAGCCCTGTAATCCAGGAATGAATCCCACTTGATCTTGGTGGATGATTCTTTTTATGTGATGTTGGATTCGATTTTGTAAGTATCTTGTTGAGGATTTTTCCGTCTGTATTCATCAAGGATATTGGCCTGTAGTTCTCTTTTTTTGCTGGATCTCTGTCTGGCTTGGGAATCAGAGTGATGCTGGCTTCATAAAATGAGTCCGGGAGTTTTCCTTCGATTTCTATTTTTTGGAATAGCTTGAGAAGAATTGGTATTAATTCTGGAAAACTCAGATTTTAAAATGATTATATTTGGCATGTGTTTTACTCAGTGATAAAGACTACATGAAAATTTTAATTACATGGCTTCTCATTAACTGGGAGTCCAACATAAGCATCAGGCACACCTAGCTCTGGATGCTTAAAAAAGGTCATAAGCGTAGCTGTTCTTTTCTATTCCTTCAAGCTGCTTTTTCTTGTGTTAGCTTCATTCTCGGGTAGGCCTTCCCCTCTCCTTGTGGCAGTACTGATGGCTCTAGACAGGTCCTGGTTCATGTCATTCAGAGTCCACACACAGTGCTTGGCACAGAGTATGGACTCAATAAGTATTTGTTAAATGTTTGAATTTCAGTTTATAATCCCATATTTTAAAAAGTGACTCTTCCTCCCCCAGCATCCATATAAAAATCCCAAATGGACTCTGATTAGTCCTGCTTTCACAATGTATCCATTCCTAGACCAATAATCATGTTCAAGAAAGACAAACTTTTGTAATCTGGCTCACGTGCCAACCATGAAAGTCCCACTGTAATCCTTTGTCATGGGAAAGGGCAATTCCTAAAAAAGAAAAGATGCCCAACAGGCAAAGTGATGACAGATCTTTCCTACAAGTATGAGAAAGAGAAAAATGTAGTGGCTACAAAAATAAGGTTAAAACAATACTCACAATAAAAGGCTAGTAAAAGAAAAGATCTACAAGTAGGGACTAAATCAAGAGTATGTAATATCTAAGAAGTAATAGAGATGGCTTCAAATAGCACAGAGAACTTAATAAAACCTAATCCAGCATGTGAAGGAGGAAATGATCCAAGAATGAATTCCCAAATAGTATGATTTGCTAGAGATTTAAATATATATAATGAATGTCTACTATGTGCCAAGTCTGTGCTAAGGACTGGAAATATATTGATATCTTCATGCAGTTTATAGTCTCTGGGAATATACAGAAGCAAAAAGGCAAATACAGAGCAAAAGCTTTGTCTATAGAAAGCACTTGTGACAAGAAGCATAAAACCATTGCCACAGCACCTACAGTGTGTTCTTTCATTATTTACCCTTGACTCTATGTTGCATATTAATCAATCAACCAATAAACAAACAAACAAAGAAGAGTAGGTGAAAAGAGAAATTTTAAAAATAAGTGTTACATTATACTTCTACTAGTGTAAAACCGTCCTTAATGCTACCTAAGGCCAAAGGCTACAAACATGGAAAGTGGCTTGCAAACTGTTTTTATCAATTTCATGGTCCAAAAGATATGCTTAGAGTCCGTTTTATCCCAAAATGTAATAGAATTGCCCTAAACATATTCTATAGTATTTTAATTTTAACCAGTGTGAGGTTCTCTAGGTATTAGAATTCACTTAGCATGGTTCATAAGTTACCTCTAAGATATCAAAAACCTAGGGGTGCCTGTGTGGCTTAGTCGGTTAGGCATGCCGACTTTGGCTCAGGTCATGATTTCACAGTATGTGAGTTTGAGCCTCACGTTGGACTCTGAGCTGACTGCTCAGAGCCTGCTTCAGAGCCTGCTTCAGATTCTGGGTCTCACTCTTTCTCTGTGCCTTCTCCTGTCCCTCAAAAAATAAGCATTAAAAATTTTTTAATCAAAAAAATTTAAGATATCAAAGACCTAAATAAATGGAGAGATAGACTGTGTCCATGGGTTAGAAGAATCAACAGAGTAAAAATATCAACTCTCCTCAAGTTGCATAGATGTAATGTAAATTCTATCAAAATCCGAGCAAGTATTTTACACACATAAACAAGCTTTTTCTAAAATGTCTATAGAAAGACTCAGAGCACAGACTAGCTAAAACAATTTTGGGGAAAAAAAGCAATTAAAGTCAGAAGAATTACTGTACCCAGTATTAAAATTTTCTATGTAGCTATGGTCACTGTGGTATTAGCAGAGACAAAGATACATAAATCAATAGAATAGAGTAGAAAACCCAGAAATAGACCCATACAAATACACATAGCTGCTTTTTGACAAAGGTGCAAAATTAACTGAGTAGAGACAAGATAGCCTTTTAAAGAAATGGTGCTGAAGCAATTGGACGTCCACAGGCAAAAAAGCAAAGTTACACCTAACCTCATCCCTTATGCAAAAATTAACTCAAAGTGGATCATATACTTATATGTAAAACCTAAAATTACAAAATTAGAAAATAAAAACATAGGAGAAAATCTTTATGATCTAGGATGAGGAAGAATTTTTAGACCTGACACCAAAGTCACAACCCATAAGAAGATAAATGGAAAATTTGTCTTCATCAAAACTGAAAACTTTTAATCCACGAATTAAAAGTTTCACACAAAGACTGTGTGAAATAGATGCAAAGAGAAACTACAAGCTGGGAGGAAATATTTGTAAACCACATATCTGAACGAGAACTAATATGTAGAATATATGAAGAACTCTCAGAGCTCAATAATACTTAAAAATCCAATAGAAAATGGGCCAAAGACATTTCACTGAAGAGGATATGCAGAAAGATAATAAACACATGAGAAGATCAACATCATTAGCCATTAAGGAATTGCAAATTAAAACCACAATAAGATGGTACTATACAGCTCTCAGAATGGCAAAAATAAAAAACAGTGAGTGACGACACTAAATGCTGGCAAGGATTCATAGAAACTAGATCACTCCTACAGTGCTGGGGGGAATGTAAAATGGTATGGACACTCTGGAAAACAGTTTTGCAGTTTCTTATAAAACTAGACAGTTTGGCAGTTTCTTATAAAACTTATGCAACTATCACATGACCTAGCAACTGCACTCAGCAATATAAAGAATGAAGTTTTAATACATGCAGCAATAGATGAATCTCCAAGGAATTATGCTAAGTAAAAAGGCTAATCCCCAAAGATTACTTAGTGTATGGTCCAATTTATATAACTTTCTCAAAATGACAAAATTTTAGAAATGGAGAACAGATTTGTGGTTGCCAAAGATTAAGAATGAGGAAGGAGAATGTTGTAAAAGGGCAACACAGGGGATCCTTGTGGTGATGAAACTATTTTTTTTAATCTTACTTTTATCTCTGGTGTGATTACAGAACCCTACAGATGTGACAATATATTGAATAAAACTAAATACCAGTATATATGAAAAAGATCTGTGGATTACTTTTAATATTATACTATAGTTTTGCAAGATGTTATCATTAGGAAAAACTGGGTAAAGGATAACATAGCATCTCTCTGTATTATTTCTTACCACAGTGTCTAAATCCATATTTATCTCAAAATAAGAAGCTTAACTTTTAAAAATTATCTCTGGATTTTAGTCATCAAAATAATGCAATCTACTGATACTCTTAACCCATAAGAGCTCTCATGAATTTGGGGAAAGGATCCCAGGTCTCATTAATTTTGCCCAGTCCTGGGTTGCTGCATTATGCAGCATTATATGAGATGATTACAATCAAAAGAATTAGAATCACCTTGGTTAGATTGTATGTATGCTGCTGCGTAAAAATCGTGAGAAACACGGGCAGAGAAAGGAAAGTGGCAGCTTCTTAGAAGAGTGTGATCACTGCCTTACAAATGGGTCCACAAAGTCGAAATTAAGTCCGGCTTTGTCTATAGACGGACAATAGCCGATTCACGAATAAACCAACACAGAAGGAAACAATCAGGTTGGGTATATTGTTAAAGCCACCGCTAGTTTGGAAGCTGTGCCGTCGCCGTCTTTGCTGCCCATGTGGATTCAGAGGATGGAGAACTCCACAGTATCTAAAGAAAATACTGCAATTCCCTCTTCAGAACAATGCCAATAAAACTATTTCACAGATAAAGAAACCAAAGGGCAGACGTGGGAAGTGAATTGCCAACATCTCAGAGTTAGCAAACGACAAAGCCAGGATTCAAAACCCAGTTCTCTAATTCCAAGGTCAGTGTTTCCTCCACGGCTAGCTACCCCGAGGCTGCTACAGCTTAGACAGACTTTGGCTAATAATCGTGCAGAACATTTCAACTGGCAGAAGAAGAGCTGCACGATTACATGGAACATTCTCACCTTTCATCATGTGGATTTTGAATATTACTTGGAGAGATAAACCTTTGAGTTCATATGTAGAAAAACTATTACATATGAATATTTCATTTCATTAATAACATATTAAATGCTTTCAAGTACACTTGATCCTCACACAATCCTATAAAATAGGTAGGACTGGATTTCTTATAACCATTTATTAAAATGAGAAAAATGAGGCTCAGTAAGACTAAGTAACTTGCCAAAAATGACATAGTTTTATATTAGAGGTGGAATTGGAACAAGAACACATTCTCTATCCACAGATTTTTTACACTTCTTTTTCTATTTTATTAATTTTCTTTTACGTACAAAAGGATGTATATTACTATCAACCACCCAGCTTAAGAAACTGATCTTAGCTTAGATATTGAAATCCCTGTACTCTCCACCCCAAGGGTCACTGTGCTTCATGACTCTAGCAATCATAGAATATAGTGGGAAGGATATCCCCTGGAGTTGTTTCCCTGAGAGCCTGTCCCCAATTCATCTCTCCTCTTGATTTCGAACTATGTTTCTCATTATCTTACTTTTCTTGATACTTTACCATGCATCTTTATTATTCTAAAAAATGTTTTTCAATTCTGCCTATTTTTAAATGTTTATTTATTTTAAAAGAGAGAGAAAGAGAGACAGAGACAGAGAGAGAGAGAGCAAGTGGGAGAGAGGCAGAGAGGAAGATAGAGAATTCCAAGGAGGCTTCATGCCCAGCACAAAGCCCTGATCTGGAGCTGGATCCCAAATCTGTGAGATACTGACCTGAGGTAAAATCAAGTGTTAGACATTTAACTGATTGATTTCTCAGGCGCCCCTAATTTTGCCTAATTTTTATCATTTTTAAACAAAGTCATACTGTTCATAGTCTTCCACAGCTTGTTCTTTCACTCCCTGTTTTGTATGTGAGCTGTATTCATGTTGATGTGAGTAGCTGTACTTCATTTATTTTCCACTGCAGTATAGTATTTCACAACATGAATCTGCCACAATTCATTTGTCTAGTCACCTGACATTGAACCTTTGGGTTGCTTCCAGATTGAAGCTATTGTAAACAATGCAGCTATAAATATTATTGTATATTTCTCCCAATTCATATATTTAAGAGTTTCTCCTAGGCATAAAAGTAGGAGTGCAATTACTATCTTGTAAGATTTATACATCTTCAGCAATACTAGATAATTTTAAATTATTTTCTAAGATTCTGTACAAATTTATATCTCTAACCATCAGTATATAAGAATTTCTGCTTTATTCACATCCTTAGCAACCACTGGAATAATACATTTTATTTTTTTTTACCACTAGAATGGATATAAAATAGTACTATATTGTATCTTATTGTGGTTCTAATTTGCATCTCCCTGACTACTTATGGATTTAAGCATCTTTTCATAATTTTTTGGTTATCTATGTTTCTTCTTCTGAGCAATGGCTGGTCATGTGCTGACCCATTTTTCTGTTTAGTTGCTTACTTTTTTCTTATTGATCTTTTAAAAGGAATTTGCATGCTTTATGCAACATTTCTTTGTCAGTTATATATGTTGTAAATTCTTCTCTCAAATTAAGTCTTGTGTTTCACTTAAGGTATCTTTTGATATACAGATCTTGATTTTAATACAAGCATGTTGATGAGTAGTATTCCTTTATAGAGTAATGTTTTATTCCATAATGTGGTGAAAGATATTTAAATATAACACTGAATAATCTGTGTGTTATACTTTTTTATATACTATTGAATCTATTTAGAATTTTTATATCTATGTTTATGAATATGATTAGTCTGCAATCTTCTTTCCTCCTTTGTTTGGTTTGTAAATCAAGATTGTGCCATCCTTATAAAATGAATTAGACAGTATTCAAAATGACTTTTTAAGATTGAAATTGTCTTCCTTGAATTTTTGCTAGATCTCAATAGAAAAACTGATTTCTTTGCGGAAAGATACATACCTACTAATTAAACTTCTTCAATAGTTATATGATGATTCATGTTTTTAAAACCTTCTTAAGTCAATTAAACATTTTCCTAGGAATTTGTCCACTTTGTTTTTAAATTTGTTGGCATAAAGTTGTTTGTGATTTTCTTATATCTTTTTAATCTCCACTATATCTGTACTTAGTCCTCTTTTTCATTCTTTGTGACCTTTCTCTTTTTGATACAAATCTTCCTGAGTACTTGATAATTTTACTATTATTTCAAAGAGTCAACTTTAGGCTTTTTGATTATCTTTGTAGTATCTTATTTTTAATCTTATTAATTTCTCACTTATCTTTATTGTTTCCTTACTTTTACTTTATTTATACTATTCTCCTTTTCTTTTTCTAATTTCTAAAGTATCTTGATAGACTCAATAGTTTTTAATTTTTTTTCATTTATAATACAAAGTATTTAAGACTATAAGTTTCCTGCAAGTTCTTTCTTATTCCAGAACAAATTTTCTTCATTCCTAACAAGATTTTTTTTCTTTGATCAAGGAACATAGAAAGGTTTTTTTATTTCCAAATATAAGGTGTTTATTTTGTTACTTTATTGTTTTATCATCTTATTGATGTCTAACAAGTCTTTGAAGTCAGAAAAACATGAGCTATGTGATACTGATTCCTTAAATTCTTATTCTATGACCCAGAATATAATCAGTTTTTATAAATGACCCAGGAACTTGAGAAGAATGTATATACACCAATTGTAGGGTTTCATTTTCTATATATGTCCGCTGGATTTAACTTGTTAATTGTGTTATTTAAATCTTTTATATCTTTACTGAATTTTTTGGCTTAATCTATAAATTACTGAAAGAACCATTAAAAATTTTTCCTAGTGTTAAGTGATATTTGCCAATTTGATAAATGATGAATACATAATAAATATATCAGTTTCTAATTGTAATTCTACTAATTTTTGCTTTAATACTTAAAGTTATGTTATTAAATACATCTAAGCTTGGAATGATAAATTAAACCTTTTAAAATTAATTATGTGCTGATCTTCTTTTCCATTCTTTGATATTAAAGTCTGTAATGTCCAACATTAATGTGCTACACCAGCTTTCATTTCATACATATTTCTTTATCTTCTCATACTCTTTTACTTTCAACCTTTTGGTATCTTTACACCCTCAAGTATGTATGTGTGAGAGTGTGTGTGTGTGTGTGTGTGTATTCCAGGCTGACAGAGTTTGCTTTTAACTGGAGAATTCAGCTAACTTATTTTTATTGAAAACACATATATTTATGGAAAACACATATATTTGTATTTATTTTTTATTTTGTACTTTGATTTTATCCTGCTTTTCTGTTACTTTTTTTTTTCCCTTGTCTTGTTTGTTTGGGGGTTTTTTATTGATTTTTTTCCCCTCTTCTTTCCTTTATTTCTAATGGCTGGGAATATGTATATTCTATTTCTATTTTTCTTCCATCTTCCCAGAAACTCAAATACATATTAAATCTAACACAATCTGAAGTTAGTCAATATATTTCCTGTCAACTAAAGAATACATAAGATTTGGAATGCAATGATGATCACCGCTGTATCCACCACTTAAATAATAGCATGTTGTCTAATAGGAAAAATCAGACCAGAACAAAGGGGTTCAGGAATGCTGGGAAGAATGAGATAGGATGCAAATTTAAATATAGTGGTCAGGAGCACATGGGTGGCTCAATCAGTTAAGCGTTTGGCTCATGACCTTTTGGCTCAGGTCATGATCTTGCAATTTGGTAGTTTCAAGCCCCACATCAGCCTCTGCACTGATGGCTCAGAGACTGCTTGGGACTCTTGCTCCTCTTTCTCTGCCCCTCCGCCACTCATGCCATCTCTCTCAAAATTAAAAAAAAANTTTTTTAAAAATTTTAAAAAAAGTTTTAAATATAGTGGTCAATTTGGACAAAATTGAGAAGGTATTTGAGCAAAGACATGAAAGAGATGGTGTTAGCCATGCAGAATCTGGGTCAACAGCATTCCAGTCAAAAGGATCAGCAAGTGCAAAAGCCCTAAGGAAGGAATAAGGTTGGAGAGTTCTAGGAACTCTCAGCAAGGAGGACAGTTGGACTGAAGCAGATTGAGTGAGCTGGGGGATAGTGCTAGAAAATAGAGTCAGACAAGCAATGGAGAATGGGCTTAGGTGGGACTTTGTGAGCCGTTTTAAAGACCTGTAGCTTTTACTTGGAGTAACGTGAAGGTTTTAGAGGGTTTTGAGCAGAGAAATGACATGAATTGACTTTTACAATTCAAAGCCTCTCCCTTATTTAAATACTAAGATACTAGAGAACTTTCCTCAAAACCAATATGTTATTTCTACATATACATATATGTACAGATGTGTTTTACTTGGACAAGGGAGACAAAGAAATCTCATGAAAGATGATTTTAATTATTTGCTTTTATGCTAATTAAGCCTTTCTCAATCTAAGTTTTGGGTAGAAAAAAGTTAAAAGCATAGATAATCAGGATGAAAAATTATGCTCTTGTTCCCCAACTACTCCATATGTAAATATATGATATATAAAAATCTGCTGCCTAACAGGTACCTGAAAAGATGCTCAATGGGTCACCTGGGTGGCTCAGTTGGTTAAGTGTCCAACTTCAACTCAGGTCATGATCTCATAGTCGTGGGTTTGAGCCCCGCGTTGGGCTCTGTGCTGACCGCTGGAAGCCTGGAGCCTACTTCGGATTCTGTGTCTCGCTCTCTCTCTACCTCTCCATTGCTCATGTTCNTAAATAAATAAATAAATAAATAAATAAATAAACAAACATTAAAAAAGTTTTTTTTAAAGATGCTCAATATCACTAATTATCAGGGAAATACAAATCAAAATTACCATGATATATCACCTCTATCAAAACACCTAAAAGTAACAACACAGTAAACAACAGATGTTGGAGAGGATATGGGGAAAGGGGAACCCTCTTACACTGTTGGTGGGAATGCAAACTGGTGCAGCCACTCTGGAAAAGAGTATAGAGTTACTCAAAAAGTTAATAGAATTACCCTATGATCCAGCAATTGCCCTACTAGGCATTTACCCAAAGAATACATTACTAATTCAAATGGATAGATGCATCCTGATGTTTATAGCAGCAGCATCAACAATAGCCAAATAGTAGAAGAAATCCAAATATTCATCAATCCATGAATGGATAAAGAAGTTATAGTATATATATATGATGGAATATTACTCAGCCATCAAAAAGAATGAAATCTTGGGGCACCTGGATGGCTCAGTCAGTTAAGCCTCTGACTTCATCTCAGGTCATGATCTCATGGTTTGTGAGTTCGAGCCCCATGTCGGGCTCTGTGCTGACAGCTCAGAGCCTGGAGCCTGCTTTGGATTCTATCTCCCTCTCTCTGTGCCCCTCCCATGCTTATGCTCTGTCTCTGTCTCTGTCTCTCTCTCTCTCAAAAATAAATAAGCATTTTTTAAAAAGAATGAAATTTAGGGCACCTGGGTGGCTCAGTCAATTGAACATCTGCCTCTTGGTTTCAGCTCGGGTCATGATCTCCTGGTTCACAAGTTCAAGCCCCACATTTGGCTCCACACTGGCAGTGTAAAGCCTGCTAGGATTCTCTTTCTTCCTCTCTGTCTGCCCCTCCCCTGCTCATGTTCTCTCTCTGTCTCTCAAAATAAATAAATAAAACCTAAAAAAAATAAAAGAATGAAATCTTGCCATTTGCAATGACCTAGATAGAGCTAGGATATAATGCTAAGTGAAATAAGTCAGTCAGAGAAAGACAAATACCATATGATTGCATTCTTACATGTAATTTAAGAAACCAAACAGATGAACATAAGGGAGGAAAAAAGAAAAGAAAGGAAAGCAAACCATAAGAGACTCTTATGTATAGAAAACAAACTGAGGGGTATTGGAGGGAAGTGGGCGGTGAGATGTATTAAATTGGTGACTGGTATTAAGGAGGGCACTTGTGATGAGAACTGGGTGTTGTATGTAAGTGATGAATCACTAAATTTTATACCTGAAACTAATATTACACTGTATGTTAATGAACTGGAATTTAAATAAAAGCTTGGGGGAAAAAGGAACAAAAACAAAACAAAAACAAAAAGTCTACTCTTCTCTTAATATACTACAAAATTTCCCATCCAAACAAATATATACCCAAACTAGTTTTTCATGGCTAGGTAATATTCCACTAAATACTTGGACTATAATTTCTTTTTTCCAGTTTTACTGAGATATAATCGATACAGTATATAAGTTAAAGGTATACAATGTGTTGTTTCAATACACGTAATAGTTCCATCACCTCTCACATAATTTTCATTTCCTTTTTTTTTAATTATTTTTATTTATTTTTTTTTACAGATAGCTTATTGTCAAGTTGGTTTTCATGTAACACCCGGTGCTCATCCCCACAAGTGCCCTCCTCCATTTTCATTTCCTTTTTGTGGTGAGAATACTTAAGATCTACTATCTTAGCAATTTTCAAGTATATAATAGTATTATTAACTATAATCACCATGTTGTACATGATATCCCAAAACTTACTCATCTTATAACTTAGTTTTTGCACTTTGACCAACATCTCCCCATTTCCCCCACCCCCACCCCAGACCCTGGTAATTCTACACTCTGTTTCTATGACTTCAGCTATTTTAGATTCCACATATAAGTGATAACGTACAGTATTTTACTTTCTCTCTCTGACTTATTTCACTTAGCATAGTGCCCTCATGGTCCATCCATGTTGTTGCAAATGACAAGATTTATTTCTTTTTCATGACTGAATAATATTCAACTATATCACATATGTACTCCTGATTATATAATATTCAATTATACTCAATCCTGATTATATATGTGATCTTTATATCACACACACATTTTATATATAAAATCCTGATATATATTGTATGTACATATATAATTACATACTTTTATTCATTCATCTGTTAACAGACATTTAAATTATTTCTGTATCTTGGCTATTCATAAATAATTCTGCAGTGAACATGGGGGTGCAGGTATCTCTTCAAGATCCCGATTTGGAAATATACATAGAAGTGAAAATACTGGCTCATAGGGAAGTTTTGGTTTGGTTTGGTTTTTTAGGTGCCTCCATATTATTTTCCATAGTGGCTGTTCCAGTTTAAATTCCCACATATGGTACATAAGGGTTACCTTTTTCTTCATCACCTCCACATTTTTATTCTCCCCTTTTTGATGATAGTCATTCTATCAGGTGTGAGGGATATCTCAATGTGGTTTTTATTTGCATCTCCCTGATGACTAATGACTTTGAGCATCTTTTAATGTACATGTTGGCCTTCTCTATATATTCTTTGGGGAAATGTGTATATATAAAGATTCTCTGTCCATTTTTAAATCAGATTGTTGTTGTTGTTGTTTGCTATTGAGTTGTATGAGTTTTTTATATCTTTTAGACATTAATTCTTTATCAGATATATGACTGGCAAATATTTTCTCCTATTTGGTAGGTTGCCTTTACATTTTGTTGATAGTTTCCTTTGCTGTACAGAAGCTTTTCTGTTTAATGTGGTATCACTTACGAATTTTTGCTTTTGTTACTTGTGTTTTTGTTGTTATATCCAAAACAACATTACCAAGATCAATGTCAAGGAGCTTTTCCCCCCTGTTTTTTTCCTAGGAGTTTTATGGCTTCAGGTTTCATGTTTAAATTTTTAATCCAATTTGGGTTGACTTTTGTGAGTGTTATAACAATCCCTTTACATGCTTTTGCATGTGGTTTTCCAGTTTTACCAGTATCATTTATTGAAGGGGCTATCCTTTCTCCATTAAGTATTCTGGCATCCATGTCAAATATTAGTTATCCATATATGTGAGGGTTTATTTCTGAGCTCTCAATTATGTTCCATTGGTCTATGTTCTGTTTTATGCTAGTACCTTATTGATTTGATTACTATAGCTTTGTAGCACAGTTTGAAATCACAAAGTTCAGTGCCTCTAGCTTTGTTCTTCTTTCTTGGATTGCTTTGGCTACTCAGGATCTTTTGTGACTCCATACAAATTTTAGGATTGTTTTGTCTATTTCTGTGAAAAATGCCACTGGAATTTTAATATTGTATTGACTATAAAATGGCTTTGGGTAGTATGGACATTTTAACAATATTAATCTCCGAATTCAAGAACACAGAATATAAAAACTGAACAAACTATTGTTTGTGTCTTCTTCAATTTCTTTCATCAACATCTTATAGTTTTTCAGTGTACATATCTTTCACTTCCTAAGTTAAATTTATTCCTAAGTACTTTATTGGTTTTGATGCTATTATGAATGGGACTGTTTTCTTTATTTTTCAGATAGTTTATTGTTAGTGTCTAGAAATGCAACTAATTTCTGTGATTTTGTATACTGCAACTTTACTGAATTAATCAATTAGTTCTAACAGTTTTGTGTGTAGAAGATTTTCTATATATAAGATCATCTCATCTGCAAACAATTACAATTTTACTTCTTCCTTTTTAATTCATATGCCTTTTTTTCTTGATTAATTGCTCTGGCTAAATTTCCAATGCTATATTAATAGGGGTAGTGAGAGTGAGCACCCTTTTTTTGTTCCTGATCCTAGAGGAAAAGCTTTCAATCTTTCACTGTATAGTATGATGTTTGTTATGGTATTGTCACATATGGGCTTAATTATTTTGAGGGTTGTTTCTTCTATATCTAACTTGTTGAGAGTTGTTATCATGAAAGTATGTTATATTCTGTCAACTGTTTTTTTTCTGTAGCTATTGAGATGATTTTGTGATTTTGATCTTTCATTTTATTAATGTGGAGTGTCACATTTATTGACTTGCATATATTGAACCATCCTATTCCACCATTAATTTTAAAAATATTTTTAATTTCCCTAAATATTTATATATACATTTAAGCTGTTTCTTATTTTTGCTACTATAGACAACTCTTCAATGTATTTACAACTTTGTTTACTTGTTGCACTATTTTCTTAGTATAAATATCTAACTGTGGTAGTGCTAAGTCAGTTTTCCAATTTTCAAGATTTCTAACTCTTTGGAATCTTCTTGTTCATTTGACTTTCTGGAAAATGACTGAATTCATTATTTCAATACAGTCACCCCCACTCTGTTGGTCAATAAATCCAAGTATTAACCAAGCTGCAGAGTGCCAAAGAGTATTTAGCCAGGTGTGGACAGAGAAAGAACAAGCCAACTAATCTGAATCCTTTGGGATGCGTGCATGATGATCTTCTCCCACAAGACAAACAAAACAAAGACACAGCAAAAACTCAAAGAAAACTTTGGAAAGTGAAAACATGCTATTCTTTGGTTTCAGCATTTCTGATGATTATTATGTCATTTGCAAATGATGGTCCAGGTTATTCTGCTCAGATAACACGTATTTCTCTTCTCCAAAGATGTTAGCCTTTTTATGTCTTCCTTCTAAATGTTCTTCAAAATGCTGTCTCTGGAGAAAAGAAAAGAATTAAAAACAAGGAAGAATTTCTGGCAGAACAGTATGATCTGCTCCATTAAATGTGCTCTGTCTTTCCTCCAGTTTCTCCCCTAGTTAATAACTCTCCAGAAAAAAAAAATTTTTTTACTGATAGAATTATTTTCCATAATCTCTGTGTAGTTTAATTTGGAAACAGTCCTAGACCAACATCCAAAATAATTTAGGGCAAGTGGAAAAGGTGAAGCTGACCTTGACCAAAATTCAACTAATCACTTATGGTGTGTTCTTTCAGAGGAAATGGTGACTGGAAGGCAGGACTGTGGCAGCAACTAATAGAGAAAGTCTTCAAACTTCACCTCCCTGAGTGGTCCAGAGCTTACTCATTGGAAGAGTTGAGCATGAGGGTGATCAAAGAGTGAAGTGGTATCCTGTAAAGAACACCAAACTTGGAATATAACAGCTTTGGTTTGTGGTTTGAGACCCAACTGTTCCAACTATCAACTTCGAACACATTATCACTTAGAAGCAAGAGTATGGTGATCAAAAGCTCAGGTTTGGAATCAAGCATAGGAAAAATAGAAAGCCTTGTCCCAAAACTCAAGGAGTTTGGATACTGGAATTTTGAGGGTATCTAAACAAAAAACATTAATTGTCAGAAAGTTTCTTTTTATAGCAATCTCGCTACCAGTCAAGAGGAAGATTGCCTCTACCTCTGAATCACGAATCACATATCTGCTATTTATTGGGACTCTGGTCTTGTCTAAGTTTCTTTAGTTCTCTTAGCCTGGGTGTACTTATCTTTAAAATGGGGGTAATAATGTCCACCCCACATGGTTGTGTGGGGATTAAATGTATAAAGTGCTCAGCACAGTGCTTGACACAGAATGCTATAGCTATGATTATATTATATGAATATCTTTACTAAATCACAATTGACTCATCTGTGAAATAGGATGTTACTTAATGATTACCACAATGTCTCCTAATTCAATTTTTTAATTGTAATTCAAATATCTTACATTTAAAATACCATTCCTGGGTGGCTCAGTCAGGTAAGTGTCTGACTCTTGATTTTAGTTAGATTTAGAACCATGATCTCATGGTTCATGAGTTCAAGCCCCACATTGGGCTCTGCACTTATAGCACTAAGCTTGCTTGAGATTCTCGTCTCCCTCTCTTTCTGCCCCTCCCCCACTCATGTGTGCACACTCTCTGTCTCCAGATAAATAAATGTCTTATTAAAAAACTTTGGGGGTGCTGGGTGGCTCAATCAGTTGAGCGACGTACTTCGGCTCAGGTCATGATCTCATGGTTCATAGATTTGAACCCTGCTTCGGGCTCTGTGCTGACAGCTCAGAGCTGGGAGCCTGTCTCTGGATTCTGTGTCTCCCTATCTCTCTGACCCTCCCCTGCTCATCCTCTCTCTCTCTCTCTCAAAAATAAATAAAACATTAAACAAATTTTAAAATTTTTAATAAATAAATAAATAAAATTTTGTGCAAGTAAAACAAGGGGTGGGGGGCACCTGGGTGGCTCCGTTGGCTAAGCATCTGACTCTATTACAGCTCAGATTATGATCCCAGGGTTGGTGGGATCAAGCCCTGCATCAAACTCCACACTGAGCATGGAGCCTGCTTAAGATTCTTTCTCTCTCTGCCCCTCTCTTCCACTCACACTCTTTCTTTGTGCAAGTACAAAATCTGGCCCTGTACTTAAGATTTAATTATAGAGCTTTAGCTTTAAAAATATATATGTTGTACACTTGTAAACCATTCTCAGTTAAATAGATCATCATGGTTAAATGCTTATCACCATAACTAACAACTGATTTCTCAACTTCCATTTAACCCAATGAAGTATAGAACATATACACTCAAAAAAATTTTTTAATGTTAATTTATTTTTGAAAGAGAGAGAGAGACAGAATGTGAGCACAGGAGGGGCAGAGAGAGAGTGAGGCATAGAATCTGAAGCAAGCTCTAGGCTCTGAGCTCTCAGCACAGAGCTCCATACAGAGCTCAAACCTACAAACTGGGAGATCATGACCTGAGCTGAAGTTGGACACTTAATTGAGCCACCGAGTTGTCCCCAGAACATACACATTCAAACACATGATCTCTTCCCCTATCTTTACCTCTCTGAGCTCATTTCCTGCAGCACTCTTTCTCCTTAGCCCTTTCCATCCTCAGTAGTCTCCTTTTTATCCCACTGAAAACACAGTGCACAATCCCAACTCAGAGTGTTTATACTGGCTGTTCCCTCTTCCTGGAATATCCTTCCCCTAGATGTTCACAAGTCCTACCACCTCATTTCATTCAAGTAACCCATGAGAAAGGCTTTCCCTGACCACAACCTCTATGTTACCAGTCTCTATCTCTATATTCTCAGTATTTATTGCCCCATATATTACATATATGTCTTCTTGTTCATGTCCTTTATTATAAAGTATTTTCCACAATGGGAAAGATTTTGTTCCTGTCCCTACCTGGATCCCCAGAGTCTAGAAGTATGCCTAGTATATAGTTGGAACTCAGTAAACATTTGACAGCTGAATGAATAGCTGAATGAATGGATAAATTAATATACGAGAAAGGAAGGAAGGAAATAAAGAAATAAAAATCCATGAAGAATGGATCGAGGATTAAAAGGGTGATCTATTATTCCCTTTCTGAAAAATGTACAATCTATTGTACTTAATTACTTCCACCGATATGCACTTTTTGTCTTTTTTTTTTCTTTCCTTTTTTCCTTCTAGCTAGCAAAAAAGAAGTTTTAATTCAAGCATACGTTTGATTGTAGAGAGTGAAAGATAGAATGTCTTAGACTGGACCAGAATTTACTCAGCCAACTTTGTGAAGACTCTCAGCTCTAGAAGTCCTGCTAAGTAAGTAAAGAGGAGAAAACTGTGAGTTGCGAGTCTTTAGGAAATATGGAAGTCCATCTCCACACTACCAGCTGGGAGGCCTGCTGTCTTTTTCTCCTTAAAGGGTCTGCTTGCTTCTCTTTGAACAGAAAGCTGGAGGAAAAATTGATTTTGATATTCTTGGTCTTCTTTACCTTGAGCTAAATGAAGATAGGAACTAACCCATAACACAGAAATACAATCACTTTTGTTTGTATTCATAATAAAATTTTCTGATTTTTTTCCTTAACTTTTAAGTTAACAACCAGGAAAGCATTTATTTTTGCTTTAGTAGTCTAAGCAAGTGTTATAAATTTAATTCCAGGGGCGCCTGGATGGCTCAGTCAGTTGAACTTCTGGCTCTTGTTTTCAGCTTGGGTAACGGTCTCAAGGTTCATGGGATCCAGCCCCACTACAGGTTCTGAGCTGTCAGTGTGGGTCCTGCTTGGGATTCTCTCTCTCCCTTTCTTTCTTTTTCTCTTTCTTTCTCTCAAAATGAATATTTTTTAAAGAGTGTTACCAAAAAAAATTTAATTCCAAGTCCAAGGAAAATATGTAAAGAAAATTCTTTTCAGATATACTCCCAAATAGAGAATTGACTTTATTATGTTCCTGCTGGCATGAAGAGGAGTCAAAATCTGGCAGAAACACACCTTTTCAAAGAATTCCTAGTATTATGATCTTGTCCTATGGTTCTTGCCTTTCTGCAGTTCCTGCTAATTACTCCAACAAAGAAGAGTGCTTGATATTGGAAATAAGCAAAAAAGCAGTCATAAGGAAGAATGTTTATATTTATAGACATCCTCTTCTATTTACCATTTTATCAATGATAAATACAATGGCTTGTTTCAACAACCCTTTGTTGAACACCCATATGCCCTACGTTTGGGGCTGGATACCAGAAACAATGGATATATCTGAAGCAGCTCCTGCCCATAAGAAGTTTTCAGCCTACGAGGGAAACAGATGAGTGTGATGATAGGAGCTGGTAAAGGTTAGTGCAGAGTAACCAACCCATAGGATTGGAAGGAGGTGGCATGTCACACAGGCAGGGGCATGTGAGCATCATTCACTCACTGAACATTTACTGAATGCTTATCTACAAAGCATTGTTATAACCAGATATTCTTAGTTCTGGTTACAAAAGCCTTGAGTTCCACCTACGTTATTTTCTGCATCCCATTTACAAAGTGCAAAAGCTCACTTTTTTACATAATACATCATAGATTCTTTTTACATACCGCATGCATCCCAAAAAAGTTACGTGCACATTTTGAAAAGTTACATTAATTTTTAAAGACTAATTTTAAAAATGCTTATATGATCATACCAGTAATGAACTGCAAAGCGTTTGGAAAAAATAGAAAGAATATACAACAATAATTTTACCACCCACACTTAATCTCTGTTAATAATTTATTGTAGGGGCACCTAGGTGGCTCAGTTGGTTAAGTGTCTGACTTCAGCTCAGGTTATGAATTCAAGCCCTGCATCAGGCTCCATGCTGACAGCTCAGAGCCTGGAACCTGTTTCGGATTCAGGTCTCCCTCTCTGTGTCCTCCCGCCCCCACTCACCGTCTGTATCTCTCTTTCAAAAATAAACATTAAAATTTTTTAAAGAATTTATTGTATTACACACACACACACACACAAATCCATACATGTGCAGCACATACACACTTAGGCAAACGTACACTTTATATATCGTTGGGATTAGATAGGGCATACAGTTTTGTATTGTGCAGTTTTCACTTAAAATTAAATATGAAATATCCTAAAGGAGGTACATACAACTTTCCCATGTGATCATACCTGCAATGACAATCCACTTCAAGAAATTTTTTGTCAAGTCTAAAAAGGTAGAATTTGCATTAAGGAATTCATCTGTTATAACTCTGAACTTTTCTCCTTCACATTTTATTAAAGCAAAATAAATTTATAGACATATATTAGCCCAAGAATTTCTTCTTTCCACCTATAATAAAGAAACACTAAAATCCGAGACCTTTATTTTTTTTTCTACCTTTCATAAAAAGGTACCAAGGAAGGTATATTAAAAGAAACATTAAAATCTGAGACCTTTATTTTTTTCTGCCTTTCATAAAAAGGCATACAAGGAAGTTGTACATTCCCATGTTATAATGATAGTGACCATGCCATAAAAAGTTTAATGTCCATAATAATAAATTTATAAAAATACTGGCAGAAAATTAAAAATTAACTGCCTTGACAAAAATAGTGTCCAGCGTGACATTTTAAAAATTCAGAATAATCATTTTTAGAATGTTATTTTTTCCTATTATAAAAGTAATATATGCTTCTTAAGGATAATCTGAAAAATGTAAATGTAGAAAGAAAAAAATTAGTGATAGCAATACCACACCAAGATATCTTTTCTAACATTTTGCTGAATATGCATTTTTTTCATTGAAATGATTAAAAAATTGTCTCATGATTTTTAATTAACATTATAAAAATTATTAAATCCCCCTTATAATTTTATTTCTTTACTTTTAATTTTTAAAAAGGTTTTATTTATTTCTGAGAGAGACAGCATGATCAGGGGAGGGTCAGAGAGAAGGGAGATACAGAATCTGAAACAGGCTCTGAGCTAGCTGTCAGCACAGAGCCCGACACAGGCTCAAACCCACAAACCATGAGATCATGACCTGAGCTAAAGTCAGACGCTTAACCAACTGAGCCACCCAGGCACCCCAAATCCCCCTTATAATTTTAAAGCATTGTTTTAATAACATAATATCCAGGGAGTGCCTGAGTGACTTAGTCCATTAAGCATCCAATTCACAATATTGGCTCAGGTCATGATCTCACAGTAATGAGAACTAGCCCCACGTTGGGCTCTGCACTGAGCATGGAGCCTGTTTGGGATTCTCTCTCCCTCTCTTTGCCCCTCTTCCACTCTCACAAGCTCTCTCTCTCTCTCAAAATAAATAAATAAACTTAAAAAAATTTACCTCAGATGAAAGAATTGGACTACTCATAGAGTTCCTTCTGTCTTCTAAAGTGAATGATTCTAGGCATTTGAAACAATTATGAAATGAGGATTCTCCATCTACATAAAATAATGAACAAGATAAGAAATAACCCACCATGGGTGGCCAAAGGATGGACACAGCTGAGGAAGTCTAAGTATCTTACCAAGTTGGAGATGCCTGTAGGGCACACAGATAATATTATGTAACTGGCAATTAGAAATTTAGACCTGGACTGCAAATGTGAGGTCAGTAGAAACCTAATTACTTTAACATGTCCACACCAAGAAGAGGATGTGTTTTAGTGTTTAAAGTACCTAATGTCATGATCTGCAAACATCAGTAAATGTGCTGAATGAATGTGTCCATGTTTTATCCCTCTAATAAGCAATTTGAGCTGTGAATAGCAGCTGGTATAGAAACCCCTTTCCACCAAGGGTGCTTTCCACAAAATTTCCCCATTCTCACATACTTTAGTGTCTGCATGGATTCTGGGGG
>NW_027527878.1:39443-124797 GCF_008692635.1 Crocuta crocuta | reverse complement strand
GTGGGGGGGTGGGGGGGGGGGGGGGGGGGAGAAATAGAGGAAAAGATTTTGGAAAGAATCATTCTATAAAATGATTAAAATCTTGATTAGAATCTAGAAACTTCACAACCTCCCCACAGGTGAACTGAGGAATTCAGTATACATTGATGGTAAGACCCTGGACCTCTGGAAAGATGGGAACTTCATCTTATCCAAGTATATATCTTCATGGTAGGTGCTCAATAACTAATTACAAAAGGAAAGAAGGAAGGGAGGAAGAAAGGAAAGAATGGATGGAGGGAAAATGCCACATTTACCAATTGATTAGTACATTATCATTAATGTTATGCAAAATGACAGTAAATAAGCGGAATGGTGGGAGAGAAAAAGGAACAAATGGTTTCAAGCTCAAGAAATATAGTTACTATCAGGGATTTGAGGTTCAGAACGCTTTATTCAGATGTACTTTTTAAAAAGTAAGAATCAATAGTGAAACCAGTTATACGGCACTTAAATTATTACATATTTTATAAATATCCACTTTATTATATTTTACAGATGGTCAAAATCAAGTTTCAGGCAATAACCAAGTAACTTTGTGCAATATAAACCTATAATTTGCTTTCACAATAGTTGTACATTTGGAATAGAACCATAGAACACATGCGACTAAACCCCATTCTCTGGTTAAACAACTTTATACCATGCAAATAAGTGGACAATCTGTAAGTAAGACCTAAGATTTATGCAATTTTCCAAGTTTTAAAAATAAGTAATGTATTTTAATGGTCTTACTATTTTTAAAATCTCAGATGCTATTTTTATGATAAAAATGGATTCCAGATCATACCCAAAGCATATATTATGTATATATTAGAAGGATTAACTTAATTGAAGTGATTCCCCCAATGGCTCTGATCTACATACAGATTTTTAGCTGAAAGGTGCTTACAGCATGAAATATTCATCAACCTTAAAGAATAATTCATTAAGTGTATGGATTTTGCATAATTAATCATAATAAGTAAATGCATGGGAAAAAATCAAGTAACATATGATTAAGTACTCTGGCATCAGTATACTTATTTCTGAACTAAATGAAATTTCGTTTCTTTGTCAGTTATCTATTTCTGATTATGGAACTACTTCCCTCTCTCTCAAAAAAAATGTTTTTTAGTGTTTTATTCCTTTTTACTGTCCAAATATGTCACTTACTTTATTCTATGCTAAATAAGTTATTTTTCTATACATAGTCTCCAAATTCACTGGTTAAAAATAACTAGGGGCACCTGGGTGGCTCAGTTGGTTTAGTGTCAGACTTTGGCTCAGGGCATGATCTCACAGTTTGTGGGTTCAAGCCTCACGTGGGACTCTGTGCTGACAGCTCAAAGCCTGGAGCCTGCTTCGGATTCTGTGTCTTCCTCTCTCTCTGCCCCTCTCCTACTTGTGCTCTGTCTCTCTCTCCTAAAAATAAATAAACATTTTAAAAATTATTTTAAAAAATAATAACTATAAGAGTGCCTAGGTGGCTCAATCAGTTGAGCTTCCAACTTGATTTTGGCTCAGGTTGTGATTCCAGGGTTGTGGGATAGAGCCCCACATCAGGCTCCATACTAAACATGGAGCCTGCTTGGGATTCTCCCCCTCTCTGTCTCCCTCTCTCTCTCTGTCTCTTTCTCTCTCTTCCTGAGCCCCGCTCCCCAATTCATTCTCCCACACTCTCTGTAAAATTAATTGATTGATTTTTTAAAAGAGGGGCACCTAGGTGGCTCAGTTGGTTATGCATCTGACTTTGGCTCAGGTCATGATCTCACAGTTTGTGGGTTCAAGCCCTGTATGAGGTTCTACGCTGACAACTCAGAGCTTGGAGCCTGCTTTGAATTCTGTGTCACCCTCTCTCTCTACCCCTCCCCCACTCATGCTCTGTCTCTCTCTCTCTCTCAAAAATAAATAATAAACATTAAAAATTTTAATTAAAAAATAAATTTAAAAATATAAAAATAAATAAATAATTTAATAAGAAAGTAACTATAGAGGAAATAAAAAATACAAATATTTTTAAAACATAAAAATTTAAATGATCTGTTAAGGGCACTTTGTAACACTTCAATGCCAGCTAAAGTTTGAAAGTAATAGAAGGACATATTAAAAGTTTTAAACAGTAGGGTTTTTCTTTGAAAAATTCTCAAAAGTCCCTAAGAACTTTCATATGTCTGATTTTTTATTCCCCAGATGGCAAGATATTTGCGACAGATTTTAGCTTCAAAACCTTCCTACTTTTAGGCGACATTAAGACTTTTTTTTTTTTTTTTGAGAGACAGAGAGAGAGAAAGTGGGGGGGGGGTAGAGNATACTAAACATGGAGCCTGCTTGGGATTCTCCCCCTCTCTGTCTCCCTCTCTCTCTCTGTCTCTTTCTCTCTCTTCCTGAGCCCCGCTCCCCAATTCATTCTCCCACACTCTCTGTAAAATTAATTGATTGATTTTTTAAAAGAGGGGCACCTAGGTGGCTCAGTTGGTTATGCATCTGACTTTGGCTCAGGTCATGATCTCACAGTTTGTGGGTTCAAGCCCTGTATGAGGTTCTACGCTGACAACTCAGAGCTTGGAGCCTGCTTTGAATTCTGTGTCACCCTCTCTCTCTACCCCTCCCCCACTCATGCTCTGTCTCTCTCTCTCTCTCAAAAATAAATAATAAACATTAAAAATTTTAATTAAAAAATAAATTTAAAAATATAAAAATAAATAAATAATTTAATAAGAAAGTAACTATAGAGGAAATAAAAAATACAAATATTTTTAAAACATAAAAATTTAAATGATCTGTTAAGGGCACTTTGTAACACTTCAATGCCAGCTAAAGTTTGAAAGTAATAGAAGGACATATTAAAAGTTTTAAACAGTAGGGTTTTTCTTTGAAAAATTCTCAAAAGTCCCTAAGAACTTTCATATGTCTGATTTTTTATTCCCCAGATGGCAAGATATTTGCGACAGATTTTAGCTTCAAAACCTTCCTACTTTTAGGCGACATTAAGACTTTTTTTTTTTTTTTTTGAGAGACAGAGAGAGAGCAAGTGGGGGGAGGGTAGAGGGAGAGGGAGAGAATCTTTTTTTTTTAATGTTTATTTATTTTTTGAGAGAGAGAGAGACAGAGACAGAGTATAAGCAGAGGAGAGGCAGAGAAAGAGAGAGATACAGAACCTGAAGCAGGCCCCAGGCTCTGAGCTGACAGCAGAGCCCAATGTGGGGCTTGAACTCACAAACCATGATATCATAACCTGATAAACAGCCCAAAGTTTAACGGACTGAGCTGCTGAGGCACCCTGAGGGAGAGCAAGAATCTTAAGCAGGCTCCACACCCAGCATGGAGCCCAATGGGGGTTTGATCTCACAATCCTGAGATCATGACCTAGGCCAAAATCAAGAGTTGGCCACATAACCGACTGAGCCACCTGCGTGACCCAAGATTTATATTTTTTTTATGTTGACTCTGCTACTTACTATTTAACTTTGGGATAGCCAAGCCCCAGTTTTCTTACTTATAAAATGGAGACAATAATACCTGCCTCATAGGTTTTTGTGAGGATTTGAAGAAACATCATAAAGTGCCTGGCATCGGACCTGGCCTATTGTATGCAGCCAACACTTGGTGGCAGTTGTGGTGGAGATAGAAGTGGTGGTAGTGGCTACTGATTGCCTACACAAGAAAACATAGAAGTGTTTCCTGGGCTTCACTCTACAGAACAAACTGATGGTCACCAGAGGGAAAGTGGATGGGAGATGGATGAAATAGATGTTGGAGATTAAGGAGTGCACTTGTCTTGATGAGCACTGAGTGATTAAAATAAAACTTAAAAGAATACATCAAAGTAATTATATAATTAAATAGACTTTTTAAAACTAAATATGCTCTTCTGGGGATGCCTGGGTTCGTTAAGTGCCTAACTCTTGATTTCGGCTCAGGTCATGATCTCACCATTTGAGACTGAGCCCTGTGTCAGATTCTGCACTGAGCGTGGAATTTGCTTGGGATTCTCTCTCCCCCTCTCTCTATCTCCCTCACTCCTCCCCCACTACCTGTTTCAAAATAAATAAATAAACTCTAAAAAAAAAAAAAAACGAAACGAAACGAAATATGCCCTTCTGGATTCTGACATGACCACCAGCTACTTCCCAGAACACACCTTATCCCCCTCCTACACCAGACACATCTGCAATATTTGAACAAAAACACTGACTCTAAAACAAAGCCACTGTTTACAAAAACAGTGAGTGCTTTGCTCCCTCAGACCTAATGCCATACTCAAAGGAGGGCAAACTTCTTAGTTAAACTTTCTAATTACCTGCACTAAAGAGGGTAACTAAATGCAAAAAGAAAAAATAACAGTGAATAATCCAAAAGTCATATTTCTTAGTTTGGAATGCTAACTGATTTACTTTTCCAATTATGTTTAACTTAATCTATTGCTGCATTTCCTAATCCTACCCTAATTTATAATATAGTAGACAGACCAGAAACACTACTGATTGAAAGAAGCCAGTGGAAGTTCCAAACATGTTGGGATAGTCCAAAAAACAGACAACCCAAATACAGAAATTTGAGATCCAAGATATTTTAAGGTTAGTGACTTAAAAGATGGAAATGTCCCTTTGTCATCTTTTTCTCATCTTGTAGGTTGGTAGTATTATAAGACAATTGAAAAATTCATTTTTATAGCTCTATAATTTTCCCTTATTTGACATAGTTTTCCCTTGCTTTTAGCTTTCCCTTGCTCTTCCACCTTCTGATCTGCCTAGAAAGTATCCATCAACTAGATTGTCATTTCTCAGAAAAGCAGTGAAGCAAAAAGGGAGGGAAGAAGTCATAAAATGAGTTATCATCCCTGCTTTTTGCAGATAAAAACAGTGTGCTGATAAATATAAAAGTCAGAATTCAAACCCCAAAGTGACAATGTTGTGCAATTAAAGAGCATTTATACTTTTTTTTTTTTACAAATAGTTTGTTGTCAAATTAGTTTCCACATAACACTCAGTCCTCATCCCCACAAGTGCCCTTCTCCATGCCCATCCCTCCTCCCCCCCACATCCATCAGTCCTCAGTTTTTGTCAGCATTCAAGAGTCTCTCATGGTTTGCCTCTCTCCCTTTCCCCCACTATTTCCCCCCTTCTTCTCCTCCTTGTTCCTCAGTTAAGTTCCTCCTAATCCTCCTATATGTGCAAACATATGGTATTTGTCCTTCTCTGCCTGACTTATTTCACTCAGCATAACACCCTCAAGGTCCATCCATGTTGCTACACATGGCCAGATTTCATTGTTTCTCATTGCCATGTAGTATTGCATGGTATAGATAAACCACATCTTCTTGATCCATTCATCTGTTGATGGACACTTAGGCTCTTTCCATGTTTTAGCTATTGTGGAGAGTGCTGCTATGAACATTGGGGTGCATGTGCTCCTATGCATCAGCATTTCTGTATCCCTTGGGTAAATTCCTAGCAGGAGCACTTTATACTTTTAAGGGGATTTTCTACATATTATTTCAATTTATTTACTTTCAATAGACTCCTCCTTGATCTGAAAAATGGGTTTCTAAAGGCAGAGGTGAGACATGTTAAGATTCATGTTATGACACTTGGGGTCAAAAAATTTTTCACACATATATGCAAAATTTATGGCTAAAAACGTGAAGACAATGTTTGTTTCCTTGGGTTTTTGTTAGGCCATGTAGTTTTATAAAGTTACCTATATACAAAATTGTTAGTGTGACTTTCCCTACTGTGGTCTAAATCAAGCAAATAAATATTTAATCATATGGCTAGTCCAAAAGAAATTGAGGCTAAAAGAAATCACTGCTTTTTTCAGTTATCTCAAGGCAAAAATCTGTGAGGATTTGTACTTATCCTCAAATTATTTGAGCACATTTTGCTGCGGTATACACACAATATTTGAGAATTGCAATACCCAACACAATGCCACAATGCCTTGTGAATGCAGAATACACCCTATAAAATAGTTGCATTCATAAATGAACAAGTTAAATGGTATAAAGTACCAGAGAATAGGAAGATAAAATAAGAAAAATTTAGAATGGAAATAAGAGTGGGACAACTTCAGTGATACTTTATATTAAAATGACAATTAAAGAGTACATAAATTCACTTAACTCATTGATGTTACTTCTATATCGTAACTTATTTTATATTTTTAAATTCCATATGCATTTAAATAAAGATAAGACTAAAGTTATGTCAGATTTATTTTTCTATGCTAGAAATTCTGAAAAGTTGATATTTTGTATTATTTGTTGATATATTTTAAGAGACATTGTCAAATTATTTAAGGATTTGTTTCCATTATAAGCTTTACAATATATTGAGTATTTTTGTGCCCTGTTGCCCACTCATCTATTTTTTATTTTTGCCTTTGTTTGTTGGTTTAGTATTCAGTGGTATGCTGACTATTTTTGTAAACTCCTGGCTTTGCTAATTTTATAAAAATCTAAACTATTTTAAAATATAAATTCATTAACCAACACTTTTACATATTCTAACATGTATTATTTTTAAATTGCCCTGCTAGTAATTACTCTCAATTTTCCCTATGCTAACATATTTTAGAAAATGAAAATTTTCATATTTTATTTCTCAAGCTTATGAACAAATTGCATTGGAAAGTATAAAAATAAAGCATACAAATTTCTTTGCACAGAGCAATGAATGCCCCCTAGTGTTTCTTGTTACATTATCAGTTTTGTTAAGATAAATTGAATATTCAAATGACATTTTCATAACTACTTAAAAAGTAAACTCACAAACAATAGAATCTGAATGTGTATAATGCTTTAAATTTCACCAAAAATGGAGTGGCTAGACATTTAGTTAAATGTTGTCTTAAGTAAATAATAAATATCATTATAATACATACACAAGAGTGATAGAAATCAGAGCTGTTCTGAGAGTTTTTCAGCTATGGGGCAGCTGACACTCCTGAATATATATATCCTGCCTTTCTTCTAATGCCTTTCTAGCTAACTCCAAACTAAAGGCATTACAGGACTTATTTTTAAAACAGCAATATACAAGTAATTAGTCCCAAAAGCCACACTTGTGCACTCTCCATGGACATGCATGTACAGAGCTTCTAACTCTGGAGATGAAACACTTCTAACTATGGAGATGAAACCATGAGCATCTTCCACCTCTGCTCTTGTCCCCCTGTCAGTAACGGCCATGGTGAAAATAAGAAGGAGCAAAGGAACACAATTTACTTGAGCATGTGTAAAACCTGCAATGTTCCAGTTACCTTGCCTTAACTTTGCCCAGTGGCACTCATACCAAAAATTTTTAAAATGCCAATGCCTCAATGGTCAAGAGCCAGTCTCTGATCTTTCTAATGCAGCATTTGCTTAGAGAAAAGGAGCAAGTGCATCAAAAAGCATGTTGGTGGGCATCTGAGTTCATCACAACTTAACAGATTACTGCATACTTATCTCCATAACCAAGGGAAATGATTATAACTACGACAAACAAACAAACAAAAATGTATTGGAAAACATTTGAGTTGAATACATCAAGCATTGGTATTATTTTTTCTTTCCCAGTATCTCTTTGCTTTTGGGGGGCACCACCCCTCTTTGGTACATGGATCTGATATTGCATGAAGGGTATTTTACCTTCTCAGGAGCAGGAGGTGGGCACAGAATGCAACCGTGACCAGACTTTAATTTGAGAAATATGAATCTTAAAACAAAGAGAGGATGCAAAATTGCCACCTAGATCCTTAGAGCTGCCTGTTCCTGCACATCATAAGGCACAGATGGTCAGGTTTTCCTTGGAATATGTGTGAGATACCTGTATCTTATTAATTTCTCATTCTTTCCTTAAGTTAACTAGAATAAGGATGCTTAACCAAACGAACTACTTCATAATAATAATGTTACACTTACCACACTTAGGTTGCAGAAAAAATGAAGAATAAAGTAAAATGGTAGAATTGTGTTTTAACTACAAATAAATAATTCATAGGCAATATTTTATTATCATAGAATAACATTGTCAGGGGGCGCCTGGGTGGCTCAGTAGGTTAAGCGTCTGACTCCGGCTCAGGTCATGATCTCACGGTTCGTTGGTTTGAGCCCCGCTTCTATGCTGACAGCGAGCTCAGAGCCTGGAGACTGTTTTGGATTCTGTGTCTCCCTCTCTCTCTCTGACCCTCCCCTGCTCATGCTGTCTCTCTCTCTCTCTCTCTCTCTCTCTCTCTCTCTCTCAGAAATAAATAAATAAATAACATTGTCAGTTACAGTTTAAAAAACAGTTTGTGGAGATAACTTACATTATCAATATACTTTCATGAAAACCTCCCCAAAAAGCACAATAAAAAAACATTAGAGCAAAAATATTTTTATTGCTCATATTTTCAAAAAAATAAAAATGCCTTCTTTCATTCCTTGCTTCAGTTGTCAGGAGGTATAAATATATCCTCAGTCTTCCATCACTACAATTCAAAATCTAAGGGAGAGAATTATTTCTCAATTTCATCCAAATCTTTCACTCAGTTTGAATTTATACTCACTTTGTTTACATTCTTAGCCTTACAAAGGGTAGTTCAATGATAAAAAAATTTTTCATTATTAAATAATTCATATATTTTATGTGAAAGAAGCAAAGCAAAATAAGGCCAATTTTGTTTATTTAAACTGTTTATGTGTTTCAATTATACTTCAATTTAAAATTTTTATTTAAATAGTTAAGAACATTTTTATTTAAGAAATCTCTTAGCATGGACTATAAAATCCATATTTCCTATAAAAGGTCAGAATACCTACTGATCTTCTTTAGCAGACATTTTCATTAGAAAGACAATTCAACAGTGGTGCCCCACTGACTTAGTAAAGTATACAACTATTGATCTCCAGGTTGTGAGTTCAAGCCCCATGCTCAGTGTAGAAATTACTTAAAAATAAAATCTTTAAAGAAAGAAAGAAATACAATTAAACAACAATAGTATAACTTTAATATGGTGCTTTGGTTTGCCAAATGTTTCTGTGTGAATTATTTAAATCTAATGACTATGTGAGTCAAAGATTTGTACCACATCTTACAGATAAGGAAACTGAGGCCAAAAGAAGGCAAGTGGCTTACCCAAGCCTTGAGAGTTATCATGTAGTGAAGCCAACTCAAATGTGGATATTCTATCTCTCAGGCTATGGTTCTTTCCATTATATCACACTACAAAGTAGTGTGAAGTTTTATTTTCCTAGAGTTGTATTACCTCTTAGTGATACTATCACTATAATCACCATCAATAATACTTAGTATCAGTGAGTCAAAAGTAAACCAAGAACATAGCCATGACACAAGACCCCTCTGGGCAGTTTCCTGGAGTTGTAAGTTACCAGTGCCCAGTGCCTTTCTATCAAGAGCTGCAATGTTTTTCACTCTATAACATTGATTATTCTCTAGAATATTCCAATAATGTTTGCCCCATTTCAGTGATAAAGCCAAACAAATCTGAATCCACATTTGAATCATCACACTTAACATTGAAATGTAATACTGAATATAATTGATTGTGTGGGTACAAAGATGATGTTCAAGTCCTTCCCTCCATACATTAAAAAAATCTTTGAAGGTATTTTTCTGGAAGAGGTATTGGATTTACTTGGATTAATCATCACTCTTGCCCAGATGCCCTTTTGACTGATACAAACAATAAGATTGTTCATTAACTTAGAAATCCAACATGTGGCCAGGGAATCTCAAAGCTGAGTGGCCTCAAAGGACACATGCACTTTTCCATACATACACTAATGAGGCAAGCTAATAGAGACCCAGACCTGACTTTAAGATGTCAAAATATAATTTAATAGATAAGAACCAGATTTTAGACAACTCATACCTTAGAATATTTCATATTATATAATACTATTATTAATATTAGAAATAATATTAGGTATTAATAAATATGGCTCCACTTACATATTTTCCATAAAACTTCCAGGAATAGTATTGTGTTAGTCCAGGATCTCTAAGAAACAAATACATAGACAGGATTAAACGTACAAGGATAGGGGCAACTGGGTGGCTCAGTTGGTTAAGTGTTTGACTTCAGCTCAGGTCATGATCTCACACTTCATAGGTTCAAGCCCTACATTGGGCTCTATGCTGACAGCTCAGAGCCTGGAGCCTGCTTCAGATTCTGTGTCTTCCTCTCTCTCTGCCTCTCCCTCACTCTCTCTCTCTCTCTCTCAAAAGTAAATAAACATTTAAAAAATGAAAGGATAGACATTGATGAAAGTAACTGAAGACATCACAAACAAATGGAAAGATATATCATGTTCATGGATTCAAAGAATTAATATTGTTTAAATGTCCATATTACCCAAAGCAATCTATAGATTCAGTGCAATCCTTACCAAATACCAATAGCATTTTTCACAGAACTAAAACAAATAATCCTAAAATATATATGGAAACCACAAAAGACCTCAAAGCAATATAGCCAAAGCAATATTGAGAAAGAAGAACAAAGCTGGAAGTATCACAATCCAAGATTTCAAACTATACTACAAAGGTATTGTAATCAAAACAGCATGATACTGGCACAGAAATTGACACATAGATCAATAGAACAGTCTAGAAATAAACCCACAGGTATATGGTCAATTTATCCAGAACAAAGGAGACAATAATTTACAATGAGGAAATAGTCTCTTCAGTAAATGTTGCTGGGAAAACTGTACAGCTAGATGCAAAACAATGAAACTGGACCACTTTCTTTTAACACATACACACACATACACACACAAGCTCAAAATGGATTAAAGACCTAAATGTGGGGCGCCGGGGTGGCTCAAGTCAGTTGAGCATCCAACTTTGGCTCAGGTCATAATCTCATGGTTCGTGGGTTCGAGCCCCGCGTCGGGCTCTGTGCTGACAGCTAGCTCAGAGCCTGGAGCCTGCTTCAGATTCTGTGTCTCCCTCTCTCTCTCTGACCCTCCCCTGCTCACGCTTCCTCTCTCTCTGTGTCTCAGAAATAATAAAACGTTAAAAATTCTTAAAAAAAAAAAAAGACCTAAATGTGAGACCTGAAACCATAAAACTCCTAAAAGAAAACATACTCAATAACTGCTTGGACATCAACCTTAACAACATATTTATGGATACGTCTCCCTAGGCAAAAGAAACAAAAGCAAAAATAGACTATTGGATGTACATCAAAATAAAAACCTTCTGTACAGCAAAGAATACTGTCAACAAAATAAAAAGACACCCTACTAAGTGGGAAAAGATATTTGCATATGATGTATCCAACAAGGGTTAACAACTAAAATATAAAGAACTTATACAATTTAACACCAAAACCAAACAATCTGATTTTAAAATGGGCAGAAGACATGAGTAAGTATTTGTCCAAAAAATACATTCAGATGGCCAACGGACACATGAAAAGTTGTTCAACATCACTAATCATCAGGGAAATGCACATTAAAACTGCAATGAGATATCACCTAACACCAGTCAGAATGGCTAAAATCAACAACATAGAAACAACAGGAGTTGGTGAGGATGTAGAGAAATGGGAACTCTCATGAACTATGGGTAGGAATGTAAATTGGTGCAACCGTTGTGGAAAATAGTATGGTGGTTCCTCAAAAAATTAAAGATAGAAATAGTATATGATTCAGTAATTCCACTACTGGGTATTTACTCAAAGGAAACAAAAACACTAATTCAAAAAGATATATGCCCTTCTATCTTTATTGCAGCATTATCTGTATGGAAGCAACTGAAGTATCTTCAAAGTATTTTTGATAGATGAATAGATAAAGAAGATGTGGCGCACACACACACATACACACACACACACACAATGGATTATGACTCAGCCATAAAAAAAAAAAGAATACTATCTCGCCATGTATGACAACATCTCTAGGATGGCCCTAGAGAGCATTATACTAAGTGAAATAAGGCAGAAAAAGATAAATACCATATAAGTTCACTTTATGTGGAAGTTAAAAAACAAAGCAAATGAACAGACTCTTAAATACAGAGAACTGGTGGTTGCTAGACAGGAGGTGGGTAGGAGGATAGGCAAAATAGATGAAGGGGATTAAGAGGTACAAATTTCCAGGTATAAAATAAACAAGTTACTGAGAAAATACAACAGAGGAAATATACTCAATAATACTTTAATAGCATTGTATGGTGACAGATGGTGACTATATTTACCGTGGTAAGCACAGAGTAATGCATAGAATTTTCTAATCAATATATTGCATATATTGATATATACTGAAGCTAATATAATGTATTTCGATTATACTTCAATAATTTTTTAAAGTAGAAGCAGAGAGTAGAAGAGTAGTTATCAGGGGCTGACGATATAGGAAGACATTGGTCAAAGGATACAAATTTGCAGTTATGTAAGATGAATAAGCCAGAGAGCTAATGTACAGGCAGATGGCTATACTTAATGTTACTGTATTGATTACTGGAAATATGCTAAGAGAACATATTTCAAGGGCATTCATCACACACACACACACAAAATTGTAACTGTATGAGGTAATTAACTGACATGTTAATTAGCCTGACTCTAGTATTCATGTCACCATGCATATATATATATACATATATACATATATATATATAAAATCATCATGTGGTACACCTTAAATTATACCCAATCTTTATTTAAAATGCATAAATAAATGGAAAATGCAAGTACTTTATTAGAAGGAAATGTCTGTGTGCAAAGAAATAAGGAGGGAGCTGGGTAAAGTTGGGAGAGCTGTCAGACTGTATGCAAGTCTAATCTGAAAGAATAGGATTGGGGGAGCACCTATGTAGCTCAGTCGGATAAGGGTCCAACTTTGGCTCAAGTCATGATCTCATGGTTCCTTAGTTCGAGCACCATGTTGGGCTTTGTGCTGACAGTTCAGAGCCTGGAGCCTGCTTCAGATTCTGTGTCTCCTTCTCTTTCTGCCCCTCCTCCACTCATGCTCTGTCTCTCTCAAAAATAAAAATTTAAAACAAAAATTTAAAGGATAAGATTGAGTGATGGTTGAATGGTTGAATGGACACATCTGAGACTGCTGTGCAGTCTAAGGAAGGTTTGGCAAAACCCTAAGGAAGTACTAGAGCCAAAGTGGGCCAATAAAGGAGTCAACCTGTCTTCCAGAACTGAGAATGGGCCTCAGTACATCACTGTATTCAGTTTTGGATGGAGCAACCAATGGGAAGTAACTTGGAGCAAACCAAGAGGCAGATGGATCTCAAATCATAGCTGCTGGGCTCCACCCTCTGTGAGGAGCATTCTTACTGTTCCACCACAGATAGATATGAAGGACAGGCATGATAAAAAAAACTTTTCTAAAGCTTTTTAAAACATTAAAGGTAAGGGGTGCCTGGTAGCTCAGTTAGTTAAGCATCTGACTCTTGGTTTCAGCTCAGGTCATGATCCCATGGTTCATGGGTTCAAGCCCACATTGGGCTCTGTGTTGACAGCATGGAGCTTGCTGGGGATTCTTTCTCTCCCTCTCTCTCTGCCCCTCCCCCACTCACTTTCTCCCTCTCTCTCTCTGTCTTAAATAAACTTAAAAAAAGAAACATTAGAGGTAAGCCCATTTTTATCAGAAATTAATTAGTTTAGGAACAATATTTAGCATTAGTATAAATAGAATAGAATACTGAGCAAACATTCTGAATCACAATTTGTAGAAAATGAAAAATTCTAAATCCTCAAACAAAAATTGTTCAATAGTTTTGTTCAACACCAGGTGGAGCTCTTTTGCTTTTTAAAACAGTGAAAGATAATTTTTTTTCTTAATTTAATACAGGTTTAGGCTGATTATGCATAGGTCTTAAGTCATCTTTTAAAATCATGTGAGTGCTTTCACACCATATATGTCACCATCGTAAATCTGATCTTTTTTCCAAATACCACAGACTAGCTCAAACTGCAATGTTACTAAAATAAGACCACTAAGGCTAAAAATACTGTTAAATTGCTAAAATAAAGTTGTAAATAATACCACTTCAAATGTCTACATTCTTCTAAAGGAAAAAGTTAAGAACTTAATTTAAATATCATAGTCAGTCTTTAAACAAATCAACAGCTCCTGAAAATCCTCTCCCAAATCTTCAAGTTGCTCCATACTCATTCTCTTTTTATGTAAAATACCTTCTCTATAGGACAGATACTAAGCAGGTTTTAAGGTTATAAAGATAAAGTATAATATTTTTACAACTTTCCTATGCCAATTCTCAGAAGCTAAAGGATTAAATTAACTATGTTTATGCTATAGACATGCTGTTTCACAAGTAACTTGCGACAGCTGGTAGGCATTACTTTATGCCTGTGCCACAGAGTTCTTTCATATTCATTGCAGAGTGACAGATACAATACAAATAAATGAGACTTCACAATGAAAAAATAATTTTTAATAGCAGATTTGACATACCTTTAAAGGAACATATTTACTGCAGTAGTTTGTACATCTATTTATTCTCTCATCCATTCAGGCAGTACTTACAGGGAGCTTGCCATATGCTGAAGAGATAGGAGGGAATAAAACAAGCAGTGCCTGCTGTCTTTGAGCTTGAGAGTTCAGAAAACATACAATGAAGCAGTTATAATGTAGGCTATTGTAATTAAGAAAAAAAAAAAAACAGCGTACTTTGGGATCACAGAGCAAGGGAACCTAATGGCTGACCTAAATCTAAGAGACAGACAAGACCTTCCCAAATAAGTGAAATTTAAGCTGAGACTCCTTTGTAAGAGAAAATGAGGTGGAAAACAAAAGGTGTTAAGAATGCTTAAGGTGAAGAAACAGCTTTTACAAAGGCCTGGGGATAAGATAGAATAGGTCAAATTCTAGAAAGTAAAAGCACCTCAACATAGCTAAACACAAGGTTCTTGAGGGAAGGGAGGAAAAATAAAAGATTTGGAGAGATTTGTGAGAACCAGATTTAAGATCTTTCAAATGAATTAGGAAATTGGAAATTTATCCAAGAACAATTGGAAGTATAAATCAAGGTTCTAAGTTAAAACTTTAAAGGATGTGATAACCAGACTAAAAAATGTTGTGTCTAAAGGAGCAATATGTTGGATGAATCATCAATATCTCTACCAAAATAAATTACTTACATATGATAATTTTAGCGTTTCTTATCCATTAGGGCAATAACATTGAAATACAGACTCAATTCACATAATGACTAATGATTTCAATGACTTTTTATCAAAATAACTCTTAAAAAGTTATATTGCTTTTCAGACTCTCTTTTTTTTAATGTTATAATTATATTTATTCCCAAACCATGCTAATTAAGTTCACTATAAATAGTGATACCTCAATGTTTCAGTTTTATAAAGACAGTCACTAATTTACTCACTACATTTCTGGTTAGGACATTTCAAATGCAGCATTTGAACTGAGCCCCATGTCTGGATGATCCAATATTTTACTAAGCAGACCTTTCTATGCCAAAAGATCTGTGCTCTGCAGTTTGTCAGCTATTTCCATGTGTTTCAAAGCTCTCTAATGTTTTATTTTGCCCCAAAGTTGTTTTTGATTGCTATAACTTTATTTTTAAGTGCAAAATAACCATGAGGCTTCTTCAGGTAAAACTGATGAAGATCATGTAGAAAGAAGGATGCACCTTTCAGGAATGGCTATTTTGCACCTTCTTCCACCACCCCCTGTGGTATGTTTTACGGTAGGGATTTCAGGATTGAAATAATATCACCAATACTTAAGACATGTCAATAAATGTAACTAGGCTTTCATGAAGTAAGAAATTATGACAAGAAAATGACCATTAAAACAGGTTAATTTTAAAATCATAAGAGGTTACTTTGCAAATGAATGTGAACTATATGAACTGAATAATTTTCTAGGAAAATGCAGTTTACCCAGTTGATCCCAGTAAAGACAGAAGTTTAAAAAGATGTATAGAAGAAAACAGTAAACATTATTAAGGAAATACCCCAAATGAAAACACCAAGTGCATATGATTTCACAGGCAAATTCTCCGGAAAACATGAAAAATCAGATAATCCCAATGGCATATATGTTGCTCTAGTGCTTAGGGAAAGAAGCAAAACTCCCAAATCCTTTTGCAAAGCAAGTATAGCATTGATATGTACACATGTAAATATAAGGCAAAAAAAAAATTGCAGACCAACCTTACGTAGTAATTTTAATGCAAAAATCCTTAACAGGGGCGCCTGGGTGGCTTAGTCGGTTAAGCGTCCGACTTTCGCTTCGGTCATGATCTCGCAGTTCGTGGGTTCGAGCCCCGCGTCGGGCTCTGTGCTGACTGCCGGCTCAGAGCCTGGAGCCTGCTTCAGATTCTGTGTCTCCCTCTCTCTCTGACCCTCCCCTGCTCGTGCTGTCTCTCTTTCTCTTAGAAATAAAAAAAAAACAAAATATTAAAAAAAATCCTTAATAAAATATTTGCACACAGAATCCAAAACATCAAAGAAATAATACATGAGATCAAATGAGATTTACTTTAGAATGTAAGAATAATTCAGTATTAGGAAATCCATTGTTATAATTTATTATAATAATGTAAGTAAGGACAAAAATTATGAATATCTTCATTCATGTTAAAAAGTCTGACAAAATTTTACACCCATTCCAGATAAGGTCTGTTATGAGCTGAATTGTGTCCCCCCCCCCNAAGGAGTGTATCTCAAAATAGGACTTTTAAAGATATAATTAAGTTAAAATGGATCATTAGGATGGGTCCTAATCCACTATGTTCTCATTAGAATTAGGACACACACAGAGACAGAATGACCACTGGAGGACAGTGAATGGTTAGACATCTGCAAGTAGAGGAGAGGCCTCAAAAGAAACCCAAACTGCCAACACTTTTAACTCAGACTTCCAGCTTCCAGAATTGTGAGAAAATAAATTTCTGTTGTTTAAGCTAACCAGTCTGCAGTATTCCATTGTGAGAGCTCTAACAAACTAATATAACTTACACTACCCCCTCCAAATAAATATGATACAATTTTACAGAATTAGTCTTAAAGCCTGTACCTTATTTAGTAAGGCAACACTATTTATTTAGTAAGGCAACACCGAAGGCACTCTGACAAAAACAAAAACAAAAACAAAAGCAAAAAACAAGAACAAAGCAAGGATGCCCACAATCTCCACTACTACTTAACATCATATTGCAATGAAATTTGGCAATAGAAAACAAGCAACCATACTACTCAGAATAGCAGTAGTAAAATGCTTTCTATATGCAGATGATATAATAGTATACCTGCTAGCCCAGTAGAATCACTAGTAAAGCTAACTCAAACAAACAGAAAAACAAAAAAGTACTCAGGTCGCCTATGTGGCTCAGTCAGTTAAATGTTCGACTTTAGTTCAAGTCATGATCTCACAGTTCAAAAGTTCAAGCCCATCAAGCTCTGTGCTGAGTGTTCAGAGCCTGGAGCCTGCTTTAGATTCTGTCTCCTTCTCTCCCTGCCCTTACCCCACTCATACTCTGTTTCTCTCTCAAAATAAATAAACATTTAAAAAAATCTTTTTAAAAAGTACTCAATAATACAGAAGGATATAAAACTAACATACAAAAATCAATAGACTTTATATAGACAAAGAACAACCAGTTAAAAGAGCATCTTTGCTTTGTTCCAGGTCTTTGTGGGGATGGCTCTGGTGTTCCGCTATTAAGTAAGGTACTGGCTATAAGGCAAAGTGTGCAAATCATATTTATTTATTTTAGGGGTGGGGAGACCAATAATAAGTATAAAATCTTTTCAAAGTCTCTTTTAGCATAATGGGAAAATAAATATCAGTTATAAAGCAATAAAAAATATATAAAATACCTAGGAATAAATTTATGTAAAAAAACTTAAAAAAAAAATCTCCTAAAGAACACAAAAACAGGCCTGAACTTATAGAAAGACCTATTAGGTAAAATGAATAAGATGGTTCATCATAATAAAGATATTACTTCTCCCTAAGTTAATATTTAACTATACTATGATCACAATAAAAATTCCAGGGTTTTTTTGTTGTTTTTGTTTTGTTTTGTTTTTTAGCTAGAAAATATGATGTTAAAGCTCATGTGGAAAAAGAATATCTAGGAAATTCTGAAAAGTAACAGCCATAAGAAGAGAATAGCTCTACCAGAAATTAAAATATAATAAAAGGTTTTAGAATGAAAAGAGCATGGTGTTAGTGAGAAGTAGACCAGTAGAACAGAACAGAAATTCCAGAAATAGACCCAAGTATATATGAAAGTTATTTTGTTACCGTAACATAGGTAGCATCTCACATGACAAGGAAAGGATGAGATTTTTAATAAATGCTGTCCATTTGATTATTCAAATGTATAATCATTTGAAAGAAGATAAAAATTAGATATATCCTTCTCACCATATACCAAAATAAACTCATATATAAAAAAAAAAAAAGAAAAGAAACCATACAAGCAGTAGAAAAATAAGGGGAAATCTTTTATAATCTGAGTGTAGGAAAAGCTGTCTAAAAGTGACCTGATGGCACTTGGGTGGCTCAATGGGTTAAGTGTCAGACTCTTGATTTCTGCTCAGGTCTTAGGGTTTGTGACGTCAGATTCCACATCAGGTTCCACACTGTCAGCACAGAGCCTGCTTGGGATTCTGTCTCCTGTCTCTCCCTCTGTCTCTGCCCCTTTCTCTCTCTCTCTCTCTCTCTCCTTCACTCTCTCTCTCTCTCTCTGTCTAAGTAAAACAATTTTTTAAGTTTATTTATTTATTTTGAGAGGGAGAGAGGGAGAATGAATGGGGGGAGGAGCAGAAAAAGAGAGGGACAGAAAATCCAAAGTGGGCTCTGTGCTGACAGCAGAGAGCCCAATGCAGGACTCAGACCCACGAATCCTGAGATCATGACCTGAGCCTAAGTCAGATGCTTAACCGACTGAGCCACCCAGGAGCCCCTAAAAAAAAAATTAATTAAAAAAGATGTAAAAGTGATCTGAAATCCAGATGCAACAAAAGAAAATGTTAAATAAATTTGACTGCATTAAAATAAAAAGCTTTTTTCATGAAAAATAAACCACCATAAACAAAACCAAATGATAAATGACAAACTAGGAGAAATATTTGAACAGATAGCATATATAAAGAGCTCATCTCTCCAATATGTAAAAAATTCATAAAAATAAGGGAAACTTTATGACTATGGCCATAATGGAGTAGCAGAGACTAGATTACTATCATATCTGAAACAGCTGAAAACCAGACAAAACACATGAAAGAATGGTTTTCAGACACTGGACCGCAAGCAACATAAGGCATGATCCCTGAGAGAAGCAAAACAAATGAAGTCATGCCTTTGATGGCCCCAGTTTACTGCCTGAAGAGAGTTTCCAGGCCACAACAAAAAGAGGGGGAGCCCAAACAAAGCCAAGCTGTCTCCACTGAGTTGAGAAGACAGAGTTAGAATTTGGTGAGGTAAAGATAGGGCAGAGTACCAAAGAGGATGCATGGAGAGGAGAGGGCTGTGTAGATAGACAAGTCCAGGGATCTAAAGAGGATTCCTCTTGAGTCTTAACTAAGTACTAGGAATAACATGCATGTGAGGGAAACTCCCGAGGCCAGAGAAAGAACCACTGGTAATGAGCAGGTGGAACAATCCTCAGAGCTGTTACAGCACTGGGGAGAGTTTATGTCCCCACTAGCCAGGGCACAGAAACCTCAAAATAAATAGGAAATATGGTAGAATAAGAATCTGTAAGTTATAGAAGGGAGGCAGTGCTTGCCCAGGGATGGGAATAATGGATGACAAAAAGATGGATTACAAAGACAAAACTTTTGGGGGTAATTAGAATATTCATTATACATATGTTAAAACTCAACAAATCAGATATTTTAAATGTGTGCAGTTTATAATACATCTATTTTACCTCAATAAGACCATGAGGGGAATAAGTTTTTAAAAACTAAAAGGGAGAGAAAACCCAAAGAAAAGATAAATACCCTTAAACATATTTAAAAATACATAATTTTCACCTATAATAAAATAAATGCACAATACTGGGGCGCCTGGGTGGCTTAGTCGGTTAAGCGTCCGACTTTCGCTTAGGTCATGATCTCACGGTTCGTGGGGTCGAGGCCCACATCGGGCTCCATGCTGACTGCCAGCTCGGAGCCTGGAGCCTGTTTCAGTCTGTGACTCCCTCTCTCTGACCCTCCCCTGCTCACGCTGTCTCTCTCTCTCTCTCCTAGAAATAAATAAAACATTTAAAAAAAAAATAAAAAAAAATAAATGCACAATACTGATGCCAATTTTACCTTTCATATTGGCAAAAATTCAGAAGCTTTTCTTTTTCTTTATATTTTAGAGTTTATTTATTTAGAGAGAGAGAGAGAGAGAATGTAGGCAAAGGATGGTCAGAGAGAGACAGAGAGAGAGAATTCCAAGCAGACTCCATGCCCAGTGTGAGCCCCATGCAGGGCTCGATCTCATGAACCATGAGATCATGACCTGAGCCCAAATCGAGAGTCAGATGCTCAACTGACTGAGCCACCCTAATGTCCCACGAGCTTTTCAATACACACTTGAAGCTATGAAGAAACAATCATATACAAACTTTCCAGGTGGTAATACAAAATGGTATAATCCATTGGGTGGGGATTGGCATTGTCTACCAAAACTGTATGTGCATTTATTTTTTGTTCCAGCATTCTCACTTCTAGGAATTNAAAAAAACCCCCCCAAAAAAAAAAAAAAAAAAAGTTTATTCAATGTGGCATTACTGGTAATAACAAAATATTTGGAATACTCTAAATGCCCATCCACAGGAGGCTGGTTGAATAAACATTTGAACATCCATACAACTGAGTAGTTCTAAAGTTGTATTTTAATAAAAAGAATTAACCTAATTATACATTGACTTGATAACATAATCACAGAAAAAGAGAATTAAAGTATTTTTAAGATATAGTAATCTGGAGCACCTTCGTGACTCAGTAGGTTGAGCATCCAACTCTTGATTTTGGCTCAGGTCATAATCCCAGGGTCGCAGGATCCAGCAGCACATTGGGCTCCATGCTGAGCGTGGAACTTATTTGAGATTCTCTCTCTCTCCCTCTGCTCCTCTCCCATGCTTGCATCTCTCTCTCTCTCTCTCAAATAATTTTTTTAATTTTAAAAAATAAAATAAAATATAGCAATCTGAATGTATCCTTAGTTGACATACTCCAAGGACAAAAAGAAATGTTTAGAAGACTTGGTTTTAGTTGGCGTAATAATTCTAATCTGAATTTATATCATATCCTAATTGTAGGAGAGAATAAAAGAGTGAATATATTGATATTCTGGGAACTGAAGTTCTCTCTCTGTGGAAGAAGAAAAATATAAATATGGGTTAGAGGAAGAAGAGGAAGAGCCTTGTGGCACTCTTTTGCAATAATAGGTATTAATATATCAACTTATTTTTTAAATATATTATGTTCTGTCATTGAAAGGGCATAGAAGCAACGACATACTCGTGGCAGTGACATAGGCATACTAGTTCTTACTCCCCATGTCAAGAACTATACAGGGTCTGAGATTTTATCCTACTTACAACTTAATAAGTTAGCCTGCCATATTTTCATGAATGCTAGCAGAACACAAGGAACTCCGGAGCTAGCAGGAGGATTTATCACAGAAATAGCAATCACCAGAGTATCAGCATTTGTGCCATCTCCCTAGCCCTAATTCCCGCAGGGCAACATGAAAAGAGCCAGGTGATGTCTGTACATGCAATGGACTCTGTTGCAAAATGATCTTGAACCTCAGGAATCCAAATCCTATAGAATGAAAAGGCTGTCTTGTAGAATGGGAACAGCCTTCCCATTCTACATAATTTACCCCAGAGGAAGACATTGGTTTTATTATATTGGACAGTAAACAAACTTGTCTTTTGCTCTGGAGGGAGACATTATCTCTACCTTTTAAGGCTGTTTACTAGAGAAACATCCTTGAAAAAAGAGTCTAGAAAAAAGAGTCTAGAACAAAAGACAGTTACTGCATCACTCACAAGATGTACAGAAACATGAGAGAACCATGGAGAATTGTCTCCCAACACCCAGATCTTGCTGCCTAAATGTCACTCCCCCCCCCCAAAAAAAAAAAAAAAAAAAAAAAAAAAAAAAGACCACTTTGTTAAAGGGCTGATTATAAGTTTAGGGCAGGAAAACACAGGTGAGTCTGGAATGTCTTAGTGTGTCAGAAAGTAAGGGAAGCCTGAAAAACTGATACATTCAAATAAACACAGGAGCTAGAACAATTTGAACATCAAAAAGAGTAAGTACAGGGGCATTTGGGTGGCTCAGTTGGGTGAGCATCCAATTCCTGATTTTGGCTTAGATCATGACCCTAGAGTCATGGGATTAGACCCCACATCCAGCTCTGTGCTGAACATAGAGCCTGCTTAAGATTCTCTCTTTTTCTCCCTCTCTCTCTGTCCACCCCTCTGCTTTCTCTCTCTCAAACAAAATTGTTAAAAGGAGTAATTATAGAATAGATTATAACACATTAATTTTTTTTAAATCCATGAGGACAAAGGTCATAGAGGGAGCTCATTTTTACAGAAGAATGTCAGCTAAGTGAGGAAATAATGAAAGAATGAGAAAATAAATATGAATCATTAATGAATGTCTGTTGGTTTATAAACTAGTCCCTGCATGGGGCTTCTGGGTGTCTCAGTTGGTTAAGTGTCTGACTTTGGCTCAGGTCATGATCTGCGGTTTGTGAGTTTGAGCACAGTGTTGGGCTCTGTGCTGATATATCAGCTTAGAGCCTGGATTCTGTGTCTTCGGATTCTGTGTCTCCCTCTCTCTGTTCCTCCCCCACTCATACTCTGTCTCTCAAAAATAAAGAATTAAAAACAAATTTTTTTTAAATAAACTGGCCCCTGTACATGGAGGACAATGAGAGACTGCATTGGTAATAGCAACACAGCCCTCTCCTCCCCATGTATCTCTCTCTTTTCAGGTACTCTGCCCCACTCTCATCTCTCCAAATTCTAACTCTGTCTCTTCAACTCAGTGTATTGTTATTGTTTTTATCTGTCTTTACTCATAAATGTGTCCCCCAAATAAACATGAGTCAGATGTGATAACCACTGACTTTCTGTGAGGCTATTGCCTTATTTCCTTAATTCTCAGTTATGTGGACACATCATCTTTATTTTTACCACTTTACCCTGTCATTACTTATATTTGGACCATGACTGACTAAAAGGTACTTCACAAAAGCACAGAGGCTTTATAGTACTTCCCTGTCTATTTTCCCTTCCCACACAGGTTCTTACACGTTCTTATGGCTAACCTTACCTTCATCTCTGTGGAGCCCTTTAAGGGTGGAATGAAGGATGGTACAGTCCATTATTAAACAACATCATTACTGTCAGCAGCTCACACAAACACACAGAACCCAAGAACATGTTCAAAACTCTTTCCTATATTCCAAGACTGAGTTGTAACTTCCAACTCAAGAAGGTGGGGGTATCACTAACAATTTTTCTACCACTCAAATAATCCCCAGCTCCTAAAGAAAGAAGTATATGCCAGACCCCAGGGAGAGGAGCAGGTGAGAGAAGGACCTCTTCCCACCTATTTTGTTCTAAGGATTTGCACACAAAAAGGATTTGCATTCAGGCAAATGAAACTTTATCTACCTGACTATCATTCTGTCTATCTTTCCACACATTTATTAAATGTGTTGGATAAGAAAGCCTAACTGTGGCTTCAGTGGCTCAGGGGATGGCAAGTGTATATCAGTAGAATGTCACATAGTGGAGGTGCAAATAGAGGCTCCTACTAGGAGTAGGAGAGCAGTGGGAACAGCCTGAGACAGGGCACGGCAGCATGGTAGGTTTGAGCTAAGAGCCAATTCCTAAAAAAGCAGCCAGGATGCCTGGCTGGCCCTCTGAGAGTCTGAGCATCAAATACTATGCCTCCAGTAGTTAGGAAGATAGAAAAGGAACCAAGTGATAGAGAGTTTTTAAAGAATTTTTAAATGACAACACAGTAATATTCATTTAGGAGCACTCATTAAATATTTGTTAAATAAATGAGAAAAATTCAGAAATGCTAAATTGTTATAACTTTGCCATTCTACCCCCTAAATATTTGGAAGAGCACAGCAGAAAAGACAATCTTACAATTCAATCATAAACACACGTAGAGTCCAATGGGTACAGAACATTTTTTTTTACCATCCAGCATAGGCTGGTGTGTACCCAGAAGCCCTATTTTTCTTCCTTACTCCTATCCAGCCTCCCTCTCTTCTCTCAGTTATTCATCCTTCTTGTGTCTTCTGTAGTCAAGGGCTTTCAAAGTTTATTTTTTGTTCCACTTTCTAGTGCAATATAGGTTCTCAAGTTCTTCATAAAGGAGTACCTACTCAACAAATAAAATTGCCCTGATAATTGAAAATAATTTCAATCTACCTTTAAGCTAAAAGCCCCTCCTAAATGATAAGGTGTAAATGGAAATAGAGGAACCTGTTCTGCCAATTAGAAAAGCTTAACAAAGCTAATCTCTCCAGGTGAAGATCAAGATACTTCTATAGTTTAAAACATCTAGACATCCTATGTATGTATTGTCTGCGGGCGTAGAAGCAAGACTCCGCTTCATACTTTCACCCATGGTATGTCTTTTTCCTAAGTCAGAGAGTACACAAATGGTTACCCCCTGAAAGCTGCAAGGTTGAGGCAGTGTTGGCATGGACAACTGAACCAACCAGATATACTAGAAAAGACAAAGGAAAGGGATTCAGACGCTCTCCAAGCTCTCACACTCCACTTTATTTTTCTGTTAAATATCAGATTCCAACTGTGTAACATCTTGCTAGGATCCTGCAACCTCTGTTGATAACCCCTCCAGTGATGGAGGTCCCTGTCACCCTCCTGTATTATGCTGTGATGTACTACCACAATCCTTACTCCACACCCTCTCTGCCCCTTTTAGGAGGGAGGCATTCATTCTCCACCCTGCTGGGAATGCTGACTGTTGAGGCTCTCAGCTGAGTCCCTCTTCAGAAACTGCCATCAGCTGGAGAGTCACTTTGCCCAACAACATATCTCTTTTCTGAAATGATAAGAAGATACAAAAAAAAGCCTATCCGTTTGCCTAAACTCAGGACAACTCTGCAAGATAATCCGATATCGAGCCCATAGGATTGAGTGTGGCCCTTGTTAAGGCTGCCCTGCAGTTCAGCTTCTCACTCTACCCAGTTCTTCTCCCTTCACTCTCCCCACAGCTGTTGATCCCAACAGCACTTCCCAGTAAACTTCCTACATGGAAATCTCCGTCTCAGAGTCAGCTTCCCAAGAATCCCAACTTGCAGTATGTATTAAGTATAAATCTGTTTTCATATAAAAAAGTCTCCTTGTCCTAATTCTAACCTCAGAAGCTGTACTTGATAAAACAATCACTGTTTCACATGATGGCCTTTCAGACATTTGAAGGCATTCATTGTATGTCTTAAGAGGAGCACTCCAATCTTGAGAGTTTGTGAGAAAGCAGAGGAACCTGACCATACAAGACCAAAGCCAGGAGAGTGTGGTGTCTTGGAGAGCATGCCTGCATCTGAGTGGCCAAGCACTGTTAGAGATACTTCCACCCACAGGAGCCATGGGTTCCATAGACAACTTCCCATAACCAACCTTGAAAACACTCTGCATTAGTTTTCTATTATGCAAACAGTTCCTACATTTAAAAATTACCATAAACTTGGTGTCCCTAAACAAAATTCATTTATTAGCTCACCATGCTATAGGTCAGAAGTCCAGGAGGGCTCAACCAGGTTCTCTGTTTATGGTCTTACAAAAGCAAAATCAGGGTTTCTTTTGGGTAAAATCTTATCTGGAAGGTCTGGGAAAACATCCTGTTCCAAGTTAATTCAAGTTATTGGCAGAGTTTAGTTGCTTGTAGTTGTAGGGCCAAGGTTCCCATTTCCCTGCTGGCAGTCAGCCAGGGCCACTTTGTGCTTCTAGAGGCCCCCCACTCTCCTTCATGAATTGACCCTCCCTCTCTAAATGAACAATATCTTGGACAGTTCTTCTCATGTGGAACTCTCTAACTTCCTCTTCTGCCATCAGTCAGAGAGCTTTTTGCTCTTAAGAGCAAACAAGTAGCTACAGATATATCTCACTTTATGACAGTATAACATATGTAAACCCAGATTTCTTATGAAAACATAACTGAATAGTAATCTATAACACCATAGACTTCTCACAAAATTTGATGTCAGAAGGAAAAGTTATCTAATAATTACAAACAAAAGGTAAATTACTAAAAATTTAAGATAAAGCAGCAATTATTCAATACAGTTACACAATAATGATTCCCTATATAAGAGATTTGTAATGGGCCTTTTTAAATAGCAGGTTTTCCATGTATCCTTAAATAGTACAATATTCCACAAAGCCACTTATGTATATCTGAGAATGGAAATCTAAAAGAGATCGTTGAAAATTTTCACCTGTAGAATTCAGTTTACAACTTTTCTTCAAATGACTCCTTTTACATATTTATATGGGAATACATCCTGATTCTGAAATTAATATATATTTATTGTATAAAACTTTGAAAAATAGAGAAAAGCATTAAAGAGAAAGTTAAAATCACAATTCTACTTCCAAATGTAATCATTTTTAAGATTTGGTGAATATCCATCCAATTTCCTAATTTTTACATAGTTAACAAAGTCTGAATATATGGTTTTACCTCCTGAATATTTGCTAAAGTTTAAATCATAAATATTTTTTCATGCCATTAAGCATTCTATTTAAATTTCATTTTAGTAAACACATATCAGTTCACTGTATGAACAGGCTTTAACCTATTTAAGTATTACACTAATTTTGGATATTTATACCTTTTATATATTTGTTTTGATAACATACAGTAATGAACATATGGTCTTAAGTTTTTATTACTTCTTTAAGATTAATTTCTGGGGGCGCCTAGGTGGCTCAGTAGGTTAAGCGCCGACTTCGGCTCAGGTCATGATCTCACAGTTTGTGGGTTCAAGTTCTGCATGGGGTTCTGTGTTGACAGCTCAGAGCCTGGAGCCTGTTTCAGATTCTGCGTCTCCCTCTCTCTCTGCCTGTCCCCTACTTGTGCTCTGTCTCTCTCTGTCTCAAAAATAAATAAACTATTTAAAAAAAGATTAATTTCTGAATTAAGGCACCTGGGTGGCTCAGTCAGTTGAGCATCCAGCTTTGGCTCAGGTCATGATCTCGTAGTTCATGAATTCAATCCCCACACTGGGCTTGTGCTATCGGCATGAAGCCAAGTTCAGATCTTCTGTCCTCCTCTCTTTCTATCCCTCCCCTGCTCACTTTCTCTCTCTCTCTCTCTCAAAAACAAATAAACCTTTTTAAAAAAGATTAATTTCTGAATCAAAAGATATTTCTAGATTCTTGAAACTCTTGGACCAGGCAGAGTATAGAGCAGAGATGAAATAAGACAGAAGGATTAAGTGAAAGTCTATATTTATTAAGAGATGACATCCCCAATCCTCATCTTCCTTATCCACTTGGTTCCCAGAACACTAGCAGCCAGGGTTCAAGAAACTAACCCAAGAGAAAAGCCCTACATATAGTGACATTTGGAAATCCTACAATGAATAGCCAAGNAAAAATGCAACTGATTTCTGTACGTTGATTTTGTACCCTGCAACTTGGCTGAATTCTTGAATCAGTTCTAGTAGGCTTCTGGTGGAGTTTGTCGCAATAACCCTATATCTTAAAACTAATCTATTACTACTTATAATTAATCCTGTAATCTATAATCTATCAGCAGTCATTTATCCACCATTATGGTATCAAACAGAATAATTTCACTGACCTAAAAATCCTCTGTGTTCTGCCTATTCATCTCCCCCTATCCTCCTTGGAAATCACTGAGTCTCAGTTTTGGCAATTATGAATAAAGCTGCTATAAACATCACTCATCTTTTTCCTTTCTCCATAGCTTTGCCTTTTCCAGAATGTTATATAGTTGGTATCAACTATATATGTTGTCTTTCAAATTGTTCAGTATGTTGCCTTTTCAAATTGGCTTTTTTCACTTAGTAATATGTATTTAAGATTCCTTCATGTCTTGGGATACCTGGGTAGCTCAGCTGGTTGAGCGTCCAGCTTTCGCTCAGGTCATGATATCATGTTCATGGGTTCAAGCGCTGAGCCTAACAGCTCAGAACCTGGAGCCTGTTTTGAATTCTGTGTATCCCTCTCTCTCTGCCCCTCCCCTACTCATGCTCTGTCTCTCAAAAAATAAAATAAAACATTAAAAAAAATAAAAAATAAAAGATTCCTCCATGTCTTTTCGCGGCATGATAACTCATTTCCTTTTCAGCAATGAATTATATTGCATTGTCTGGATGTTCCACAGTTTATCCATTCACCAACTGAAGGACATTTTGGTTGCTTCCCAGTTTTGGCAATTATGAATAAAGCTGCTATAAGCATCTATGTACAAGCTGTTTTGTGAACATAAGTTTTCAAGTCATTTGGGTATATACTGAAGAATGTGATCGCTGGATTATATGGTACAAATATAATTAGTTTTGAAAGAAACTTCCAAACTCCCTTCCAGAGTGGCTATCCCACCTTGTATTCCCACCACCAGTGAATGAACACTCTTGTTGCTACACATCCTCATCAGTATGGTGTTGACAGTGTTTTGGATGTTAGCCATTGTAATAGGTGTATACTGGTATCTCATTGTTGTGATAATTTGCAATTTCCTAATGACATGCTGTGGAGCATCTTTTCATACGTTTATTTGCCATCTGTGTGCCTTCACTGGTGAAGTGCATGTCAGGTCTTTTGCCATTTTTTAAATGAGTTTGTCCCTTTTCTTATTGTTGAATTTTAAGAGTTCTTCGTGTTTTTTGGATAACAGTCTTATTTCTGATATGTCTGTAGCAAATATTTCCTCCCAGTCTGTGGCTTCTCCTCTCATTATCTTGACAGCTTATTTTGCAGAGTTTTTCATTTTAATGAAGTCCAGTTTATCAATTTTTTTTCATGGCACATGCTTTTGGTGTTGCATTTAAAAATCGTCATATCCAAGGCCACCTACATTTACCCCCTATGTTACCTTCTAGGGTGAAGTGTATTTTTAAAGCACACAGATCCCAAAAGAGAATACGGACATTAGACGGGTCGGCAGCCACCTTTTATTCATCCTTTTATTTCTGAAGACTAGAACTCAGCCTGGTACATCACAGGTAACCAATATATGTTTACCAAAATTTATGAATATATGTGGCTTCTTAGGCAGAATATAAATTCCCACCAACCACTGAAACCTAATTCACCTCTCTTTCATACGCCCTTTCCAGTCCTCCTTGGACAGCCAGAGCCGCAGGAGCCTCTCTTTTCATTGCCTCCTCCATTCCTCCTTTGCTCACGGTCCTCCAAGCTGCAGGTGGTAGCTTCCTTTTCTGGGGGCGGTGCCTGGACACCGGTGTCCCTCGCCCAGGACAGCCTTACTGTCCAGGAAGGGAGAGTGAAAAGCACTAGGCGGCGAAAGAGCGCAGCCTTGGACCGCCGGGCCGGAGGCACGGGACCTTGAAGCGTGGTCCGACAAGTTGGAAGGGTGGAGGAACCAGGACGTGGAAGAGGGGGACTGAGGGCTTGACCAGCCCCGGCGGCGGTGGCTGCCGACTGAGCACCCACCTGCCCCGGGGCCTCCCGCTCCAGGGTGGCCGCGCAGCCCGCCTCGGGGCTCCAAGATCCAGGCGGGTTAGCAAGAGGGCGAAGGACGGGGACAGCCGTCGCTGCACACCGCTGCCCTTCAGTCTCAGGTTTTTAAGTGTCCAAAGCTGACAGCCTTTTCTTTCAGTTCGGGGTTCCGCAGCCGCGGCCCCAGCTGTGCCCGAGGCAGGCGGCGCCGTGCGTGCCGCGGGAGAGCCCTGGCCGCCCCCTCCGCATTCCGCCTGTGACCTATCGTACGCTTTTGCAGCGAGGCTCAAGTGGGCATGTTTCAGGTGGGCAGGTCCAGCATCCCCAAACCTGCCCCCCGGAACCTGGAGGACCTGGACTCTGTGCAGCGCGTCCTCTTACACAGGTCAGTGCTGGGCCGGGGGGCCCGGGAAAGACCGCCCTCTAGTCGCGGGGATTACGGCGAGGGGAGGGGCAACTTTTCTGCGGGGGTGCAGCGTGAGGAGTCCCGGGATTCTCCCTGTTGTGGTGTTGGCCGCGGGAGGGCGTTGGGACCTGCGCCCCACCCTTTCCAGAATTGGATGCTCCGGATCCACTCGGTCTTGCCGCTGGGAGTCTGGCCCCTGTACTGGGTTATCCACCCTCCTCCAGGAAACACCACTTTCTAACTTAGAGAAAAACAATTAAGCAAAGCTGTTCTTTAAACACCTCTAGCCTTTCTCCAGGAAAAAATAGCTGAGAGTTTTGTTTGGACTTTGGTTGTGATTGGAGTTAGAATGAGTCACTTTTTAACAAATCTGAATCCTCACACACACACACACACGCAGGCACACGCGCACGCACATACATGCCACACGCGCGCGCGCGTCCGTTTACACGCACAACTACACAAAGGAAATTTAAGAGTTCCTCTAAGAAGGAGAACCCCAACTTTCCGTAAACTGCTAGTGTATTAATTTACTGCTGATACCTTCGTCCAACCTTATACTTTATGCAAAATAGACCAACGAACATTAAGTTACATGATAACTCTGATGGGTTTATAGAAAAGAAATAAGAATCCACATGAAGAGCGGATTTTCTTTCCATTTTAAGGTTTAGAGAGGATGGATGAAATGTTAGGCAGCTAATGCTGCTTTAAGTCTAGGAAAGCCAGGCCTTCTTAAGACAAAATATGGGGGACACTTTTAGAAATATATCAAAAGTATCTCTTGAATACATTTGTGGTGAGAAAGAGTAAGTGGCCCTTAGTACATATCTGTCAGGGGGAGATTTATGTGAATTCTCTCATCTGTAAACGTTTCAAGTGACCCTTTTAAGTCTTTGTACAAAACCATATGAGCTGTACAAATCCTGTTCTGTTGGAAGTGTGAGTTAAAAAGAAAGACATTGTGCAAGGAAGAAATTGGGTCTCTTCGATTTAAAAGCCATCCTCTGAAAGCTGCAATTTTCCACAGTTGATTTCCTTCACCCCTTCCCTGAAGAGAGCCCCTGCCATATACTATAAAATATTGTCAAATGAGTAGCTAAAAGGGGATTCTGCTAACTTCCCAAGGACAAATCCCCTTACATTTGATAAAATTGCAGTCCAGCAGTAATCCCCCAAAACATTAACTAGAAACTCATTCACAGCATGACTTTGACAAAGCTGGGACAGGTTTTTGTTTTAAATGCTTAAGACTCTACTGCAACAGAATTTCATACTTTAAATGTCAGGTGCCAAAAAATTCCAAACTGATTAGCACTACCGGGGTTCAGATCCAAAGCACAAACGTGTCTGAATGAACCAGGGCAAAAGAATATGTTTAAACTATAGTCATCAAGACTGAAATGATTATCTCAGAAGTAAATAGTGGAGTGTTTCTGGAACAAACCTGTTCAGTATATGAAAAACTACTCTACTACTCTATCTGAATTACAAATAACTGCTCCCACGTGCTATAGGAACCAATGGAATCTGAAACTATAAATGTGTTTGTCAGTATCATGGCTAACGGTGCTTTATTTTTAACATGGTATGGAAGTCTTTTTGATTTTGTGATGTGTCATTTTCATTAGTGGTTATTTATTACTTAATGTTTTCAAACATTTATTAAAAATTTTGAGAAATCTGTAGAGGTTTCTCTTTCATTTAATGAAGCTATATTACCACACAAGCTCCTATTTCATCAAGTCTTTTGCTTGTATATATAAATTTAGACATAGTTTAATAGAACTTAGAGAAACCAGATAACTTTTAAATCATGTTTATCTACTCACTATAGCCCTTATTGACTACTCCAGAGCATGGCCTATTTTTTATATCAGTTTTATAAAGTTTTTATGGTTTTCTTTAAAACGTCCCTTGTAAGATATCCTCAAAATTCTGGCAATTGCATTAAAGAGACCAATAGCCTTGAGCCATAGGAAATTGATAGACAAGAGAAATAGCAAGACAATTCTATCTTGTTTTTACATATTATTTTAAGGGATAAATATTCTGAGTGTTTTTTAATTACTGTGTATTTTATGTTGTGAGTGTGGTTTTCAAAATGTAAAGCATTAAATCGCTGTGCTTTTGAAAGAGATACTTCAGCCAAACCCAAAGTGAAGCAAAGTTGCAAATTTTTCTCTGCATGAGTGAAGTGTTAGCTACAAAATATGGTCAAGACTAAAATAACAACAGGGGAGGGGGAGCCATCCTGCCTTTTGATTAAAAGTTACAGGTTGTCAGAGTCAAGGAAAAGCTTCACGATTGTTTCTCAGTTACTTTTTCTTAAGTGAATTAACATATATTTGTGTCATCTTGATTACAAGAAGTACCCAAATAATTATATTAGGGCTCATAAGAATTTTGGCTGACTTACAAAATAAAAAACCTATGCACAAGGCTATTTCAGTTTAACCATTCCCTTGGAGTCCTATTTCTGTTATGTCCTAGTTGTGTGACTTGCAAGATTTTTAACTTGTCTATATTTTTCTGTTCTTCCTGTAATATAAAGGGATAATAACCACCTCATAGGGTGGTGGTGTGAATTTCAGATATGTAACTGCTATGTAACTGCTCTAAAAAACTAAAGTTCTGTGAAATATAAAGGATTATGTTAATAAGTGTCTTAAAAAAATCAAAACAAAACACAGAACAATAGCTTTTCCTAAAGACTCTGAGAAAATTCAGCTGAATTTTGGCCAAAGCCTAATGGCTAGTATATGGGGATGGTCCAGGCTAGAGTGCTAGTGGGTTCCGACATCTAAGCCAGCGAAAAAAAAAAAAAAAAAAAAAAAAGAGCAAGAAGTGAGTCTCTCAAAATGTTTGATAACCTGAACTTCATACTTTTGCCAATAGCAAAATGGCATATTTAAAATATCTCAAATATCCAGAAGCCTCAGGGGTAAAGGTGTGCCCTGTTAGATAATACTCCTGATGAATAAAATATCTTTTAAGCTCAAAAAGTAAAAATTAAAGAAAATACTGAAATAAAAAACCTTTTTTTTTTTTTCAAATTTACTGAGACAGAGAGTGGCACGCATGAGGCAGAGAGAGTAGGGGGGAGGAGAGAGAATCTCAGGCAGGCTCCTTGCTGTCAGCACAGAGCCCAACATGGGACTTGATCTCGCTAACCTTGAGATTGTGACCTGAGCCAAAATCAGGAGTCAGATACTTAACCAACTGAGTTGCCCAGGTGCTTCCAAATCAAAAACATTTAAATATAGCATATAGCACACAGTCTTCTATTTCTTTAAGTGTGGGGCATTAGATTCCAAGGGTATTTTGTTCTTAGCAACCCTTTACAATAATCCTTAGGTGGGATTATTATTGTAGGCTTCAGATGATGAAACTGATTTTATCCACATTCACTTGGTTATTAGTGCCAAAATCAGGATGAGAATGTGATTGGAGGATGCATGGCACTTAGGGATTATCAAGCATTTTCAGTCTTATCAAATTACTGTAGGGCTCGACAATGCAGTAATTTTCTTTGTTTCTTTCTTCTTCTTTTTTTTAATTTTAGGTGCTGTTGAGGGCAATTGATACTCAATTATAAGCTATGAATTTTTGTTTTTGGTTTTGGTTTTTTTTGGTAATTCCTGTGTCTGCTTTTTGTTTCTGATTTCCTCTTCATTGGCAGATTGTCAGCCATCAACAATTTCTGCTGCTATTGTATTTGTTTTAAGGAGGCCTCCCTTCCTTCTGATTGGCAGCTACTGATTTATGGCAGTAGAACGTTTCGTCAACTTTTTATAATTTGTAAATGAAAGTATAAAATGAGGATAAATAGGAGTAAATTAAGGGTTTTGGGCTTGAGCTTTGTGCCATCTACTTCAGTTACTTTTATGTTTACTTCTGTGTTCTCATCTGTATTTCATTATTATTCAAATAGAGAATGCATGATTTCTATGGAACAAGGTCTATACATTTTAACTGGTAATTCAATTTTTATATAGGAAAATTAGAATTTTAGATAATCCAATTCTATAAACATAGAATTGCTGAAATGTTATACATTTATGACTATCTCAAATTCTAAAAATCCCACATTATGATGCCTCAGTTTTTAAAATGCTGTTTTGCTGGTCTACCAAATTATTTATTCATGATTTTTAAAATGGTTGGGGTTGTCAGGATTACCACATGGCTCATGAATTATTTTCATGTTTATAATTAAGAGGATATTAGTATCTAACAATGCAAAGTTCTGTGAATTTTAACCTTGCAGTTTAAAATTTTTTAATGGACACGACGTCAAGTGGCCCTGTTTTCATTTACTTCTCATTGCTAGCTTCCATTACTACTAGCCAAAGAACTCTTGGACCTGCTAAAAATGCTAAATATTTAATTATGTTCTTATCTGGGGTATTTTATGTCAGAATTCTGTTGTTTGCCTAATTGAGAGAGTAAACTATGAAAATAAGGACTTTATGTCATATATATACTAAACTAAACATATTTAGTTCTTAGAGATGGCTGACCATCTGTATAGTAGAAAATAAAAATTGAGAATATACCCCAGTCTCTTTTAAGTCTTCCAGCAATTGCTAAGTATAAAACAAAGTCAGTATTTTTTAAAAGGCCCTGAAAATTGCATGTTAATCTTTTCCATTCTTCATTCCCTCTAGTAAATCTAAGGTTGTAAAATATTAATTTAGTACAAATATGACATAAAGCAGGATATCTGATTAGTTAATGTCACACCCTGAAAATTTAAATAAGAATATAAAATAATTGCTATTATTTTTTTCTTTTGTGAAAGATCAGGAAAGTGATAACCCTTTGGGGGTGCAGATTTTGTCTATTAATCTAACATGGAAATAGACTAACCAAGGAAGTTAACTCAGAGACATATCTAGAGTGAAGAACATTTCTTAAAAGATACCTTTATATGGCACTTCTTGCTCCTATTCAACCTTACGTAAAATGAAAGATTGAAAAAAAAACAAAAACAAAAACAAAAAAGACCCAGTCATATCTTCCAGGAATTTGTCATTTGGTAGCAAAGATTCCTAAATAATTTAGATACTAGGAAGACTGATACTTGTTATAACAAAACTTTATTGGATATAAGGGGAAGGTGGAAGGAGGAATTGTCACTGAGATAGAAAAAGAGTGTGTGAAGGCTTCTTGCAAAAGGTATTATTAGAATTGGATCTTGAAGGAAAATATAGGCTTTTGCAATGCAAGAACTGCATGAGTAAATAAATGATCTATAAAATAGCTTAAGTTTTATTGACACTTTATGTGCTATATATCTTACATACATTGACTTATTAGACCTCTAAACAGTCCTATGAAGTACATATCAATATCTGAATTTACCAATAAGGAAAGTGAGGCTCAGAGAGGTTGATTTGCTCAAGATTCTATAGGTGGTAGATTCTGGAGCAAGGGAGAGGTCTGTCTGCCAGACTCAAAATCAGGAGGTCTAGTAAGTTCTAGCCCATTGTGGAAACAGTCAGTGAGCTTGCAGATAATAAGCATTAGAACTGAGGGGAGGCTTGGGGCAGTGTTTCCCAAGTTTACCTTAATCTATGGATCATTGAGGGGTGGGACCATTTATTTAAAATAGAGATTTCCATGGGGCGCCTGGGTGGCTTAGTCGGTTAAGCGTCTGACTTTCGCTTAGGTCATGATCTCGCGGTTCGTGGGTTCGGGCCCCGCGTCGGGCTCTGTGCTGACGGCCAGCTCAGAGCCTGGAGCCTATTTCAGAGTCTGTATCTCCCTCTCTCTCTGACCCTCCCCTGCTCACACTGTCTCTCTCTCTCTCTCCTAGAAATAAATAAAAATATTTAAAAAAAAATAATAAAATAAAATAAAATAGAGATTTCCAGGCCAACTTCCCTGTAGATTCTGATTTTTCATAAGTGGGACAGGTCTCAAAATCTCTATATTTAACAAGAACCCGAGAGGATCTTTTGATCTGGCAAGTTGGGCNAGCCCCGCATCGGGCTCTGTGCTGACGGCCAGCTCAGAGCCTGGAGCCTATTTCAGAGTCTGTATCTCCCTCTCTCTCTGACCCTCCCCTGCTCACACTGTCTCTCTCTCTCTCTCCTAGAAATAAATAAAAATATTTAAAAAAAAATAATAAAATAAAATAAAATAGAGATTTCCAGGCCAACTTCCCTGTAGATTCTGATTTTTCATAAGTGGGACAGGTCTCAAAATCTCTATATTTAACAAGAACCCGAGAGGATCTTTTGATCTGGCAAGTTGGGCACATTTGATTAACTTGATTAATGCAGGAAATAAAGCATCTAATTTCTAAGTGTGCACAATTGTTTGTAGAATTGGAATCTTTTTTTTTTTTTAAAGAGACTACATAGTTTGGAGTTTATTCTCTAATGGGGTGGCATGGAACATTTTTGAGCAGTGCATGAAATCATTAGATGCTTATAAAGAAGAGTGTCATTTATAGAAGAACATGTGGGGGTTTTTTGTTACTATTTAGAATGTCTTTTTTTTTTTTTTTTTACTTCCAAATAAGATGCTTTTAAAACGTTAAAATTCTTAACATTTGAGATTGTGGTGAGAGTTAAGTATGTATATTTTAACATGAAACATAGTATAACTATTGCAGTGATTCCAACTTTTTTTTTATAATATTGTTTCTCTGATTTCAAGTACAGTTTTTGGACCTCAGTGTTGATGGAAATATTTGTTTCCCTCCCTTCTGGGATCCATTCTCTTCAAACTTCTAACTCCATTACCTTCCCTAATTTTCACCTGGCAAGGTTGCCTTCTACTTACCTGAGAAAATAAACACCATTATGTAATGGAGAATGTTTCAACTTCCTGACTAAAACTGGCAAATCAGCATCCGCACCTGCACCTTCCTTTACGATCCACGTTGGAGGAAGATATGTCAGTAAGGTCATGTCCTTCCATCTGTGCTATAGGTGCCAGATTCTCCTGCCACCTCAAGGACCTCCTTTGCCCCAATATCCCTTTATGGATTAGTCCCTTGTTCTCCAATCTGAGTCATATATAGACCTCTCCTAAGGAAAAAAACGGATGTGGATTTCCAGGAATGACTTAAACTTTTTAAAATTATAATTTTAAATAAACAGGTATAAGCTCTGTGCTCTATAGCTCTCATATAAGATAAAAACAATTTTATAAATTCAAATTAAGCTAAAAAACAATATTCAACAGCTGGGATACAACTATGAAAAAGCACATTTAGAAATTAGTACAGCAAAACCTTAAAACTTAGGCTATTTGAATGTACAGAGTTTAATGTGACAAATGGAACTAAACTGCAGCTTGAAAGTTTAAATACTATTGTCCTGCTACTGCTCAGACTCTTTTGAATTCTGCATGCATATAACCACTTTGGGCCATGGGAAGACTTACTTATCTCTACCCTTCTCTGTTTGGAACATAATACCCCATAAAACAAGAGAAGTTCAGACTTACTGTAAGAAATTTGCTATGGCTCTCCATGCCCCAGTCTATCTTCCTTTGGGTAATTCCTTAGAACTCTATTTATCATGATACTTACCACTGTTAAAAATTGCCCATTTCAGTCTCCACCATCTGCCCATGAAATTTAAGTTGAATCTCCAGCATCCATCCATTGAAATCATAAAATATTATATCCTTTAACTTGCTATAACATGAATATTTCCCTTGAATTATTCTTTGAAAATACTTCTATCATAATATTTATATTTCATGTAGAGAAGTATATTATTTAACTTTTCCCCTATTGTTGAATATTTAGATTGCTTTCAGCTTTCCACTTTCACAAACTTCATAAAATTTTTTGCATCCTTTATTTTCTTAGATCTGTAATAGTTGAATTACTAGATCCTGAGGAGGAAATATAATCTAGTAGTTCATAACCTAGGTTCAATTCTTATGTGGCTTTGCTGCCTTCTACCCATGTGATCATTAAGATGAATAACCCAACCTTCAGTTTTCTTATTTTAGTATAAGGATATTTACTTCATAGTATGTGAATACCCAGCATAGTATCTCAATAGAACAAGTAATTTGAGAAATGGCTGATTCTCAATAAAGGCTATTATTTTGTACTTAGAAAAAAAAATGCTTGTAGGTATTCGTAAAATACCGATAAAATTTACCAGTATACACTTCCAACTTCAGTGATAACACTTAATCAAATTATACAATTACTAAATGAACGCGCCGTTGATTTCACATTGCCTCCTATTTTAAGCAATTTACAATATCTGCTTGGAAAACTATAAAAATGTTTGCAATTGTGAAACAATAAGAAAACCAAAGAAACAATGGAGCCTATTTACATTAACACCTAGTGGATTTGCTTAAAAGCTCTCTTCCCAGCACAGATGCAGAGGCCCTGAGGAAAGGTACGTAGGAGTTTCCTTTACCGCATGGGAACCCCAAGTTGAATGCCTCTAAGGCTTTGGGCAGCTGTTCGGTTTAGAAACACAGGGCAAAGTGCAAACTAGAAGAAAAGGGGAAGGAAAAAAAATGGGTCTCTGCTGTTAATAAATTATACTGCTCCAAGGAGTGCGTTTGGGAGAGCCTAAGTGGTGAAGTTTTAGCTACTTATATTCCTCCAAGTGAGACGCCCTCCTAGAAATTTCACCTCGTTGGCGTCTTTCAGTTCTCTCTCTCGGGAAAGCTTCCTTGTCTCCCTGGCAACTCAAGCTGCCACCAATTGCAGCCAAGGATTGGCGGTCACGTGGGCTCTGCGCCTTTCCAAGCGGAGACAACATGGCGGCCGTGGCGTGCGGTAGCTGCGAGATTTGAATTACATTACTGGTAGCTACTGCATCCGTGATGATGGCGTCTCCGGTTTCGTGTGGCTCGCGTCAGAGCCCAGATGAGGTCCCTGGAGATCCCTCGTCACAAGAAGATGAGAATTGCGATTATGAAGATCGGGTCAGCGACTCGGGTTCATATTCCTCAACGAGTAGTGATTATGAGTAAGATTCTTGAAGAGGGACAATTAAGTCCATACTTTCAATCCAAATAGCGTACACTTGGCGGGGCGGTGGGGAGGGGGAGGCTGCCACAGTGCTGGAGTAGTTGGGATTGAGTGTTTGAGGCTCTATAATTAAGTGGGATTTATTTGAGCCACGTTCCAATTGTGAGGTATTGTGAGGCGAAATGACATGCGGTTCTTTGCTATTCTAAGTTTTTTATTATTATCAGATAAGGAGGTTCTTCTCTTTGTGGAGGGTTCTAATATTTAAGGGTATATCTGTTAGAATATTCACAAAACTCTTTGTTCCTATTTCAGTGTCTTCTCTGGTGTTATGATCTTTGTGACTTTAGTGGAGGGATACCCTACGCGTTTTATGAGTCAATTATTTAAATTATTTAGATTTTTTTCCCGTTATAAAAATTGATATATATAAAAGAAAGAAAATCCCACCGATAATCTTCACCATCAAGGACTAACCTCTCAACATTTTGGGAAATGCTGAGAAATATTTCTGCTATATTTTCCTACACATTCTCATGATTTTCTTGCTTTCTACTTAATGTCATAACGTAATTTTTAAAATACAAAATACCTAAATATTCTTTTCCACTTTTTAATCTTTAATAATAAGGAAAAAATTATTTTGATTCATAAGACCCAGTGCCTCTTCAATTTTGAAGGAATCTATCCCTTACTGCTGTGGATTAAGACCTTTTTGGAAAAATCAATTAGTGGTAGCTTTAAAATGAGTGACTAACAGTGAAAAGGTTTAGGTGCCAAAACATTAACCAATCCCATAATAGACTACCATGCACATTCAGTTTTAGGATGACATTTTAAGTGTATTTAGGAATAACGGTTACAAGTATTTAATGTGTATATAAGAGTAAAAGTTACTTGACAATTATTTTCACCTATGGGTATGTAAAAATTTTTTTACCATTATTCTTAAAGCATAGGGGAAGAGCAGTCACTAATGGCTGCTTAATATACACTGGAGGCTTGATAAAGACAGATTATATTCTTGAAGACCTGAACAGATTTTACAGTATCAAGTGTTTTGTGTAATCAACAGCTGCGGCCATTTAAAAAATATTTACAAAATTATGGCTTTCGAGAGAGGCACTGGAATGAGGTATGGATTATGGGAAACCTTATTTGGTCTTGCTGTGAGAGTCATAGATCTTGTGACTCAAGCTCTTGGTTTCTCTACATCTTAGAATCACACACTTTCAGCCCAGAGAGAATCTATGATTTGCCCATGGTCTCACAGCTGAGTGTTACCAGTGTAGAGATTTAGGAGTCTTCATTTCGAATGTAGTACCTTGATTTTAATGGAATGAAGGCAAATGAACTAGCTCTCACTTAAGTTCCAGGAAATGACTAATTTGAGGGCCTTGTGTTAGGAGTGCTTGTTATTTCATAGCATTTTGTAAATCAAAATACATGTAAGTATGTATTTCATATGTATATATTTCATATATATTTAAATGATCATTAAGCTTTCTACAGTAGTCATTTACTCATCAGTCCAGATGTCCCAGTGTCTTTATCTTCCTAATAGTAAAAGTACAGTAAATCCCTATTGTAAAATGTTTGTTGGTCTACATTTTAAGTCTTATCAAGATTCAAATTTTATGTCTGTCCCTTCTTGATGTGTAGGACTTGAGAATTGATTTGCTGATCTGACCATGTAGGCTTCTGTTCTGCTCCTATTTACCTATCTAACCTGCAGAGTCAGCAATACAGAGGTGATCTTCCCAATTTGGACAAGATCACTTCTTTTTTTTTTTCTTTTTTTTCTTTTTTTTAATGTTTATTTATTTTTGAGAGAGAGACAGAGCAGGAGCAGGGGGAGGGGCAGAGAGAGAGAGAGGGAGACATGGAATCTGAAGCAGGCTCCAGGCTCTGAACTGTCAGCACTATACAGGGCTCGAACTCAGGAATCTCCAGGTCATGAGCTGAGCTGAAGTCCGAGGCTTTAACCGACTGAGCCACCCAGGCACCCCAAGGACAAGATCTCTTCTTGATCAAGGCAGAGGGATGTGAACTTAATCTTTCTCATTGAAGCTAAGAGATATGAATTGCCCATTGTTTTTCATTGCCTACATGGAGGTTATTAAAGAAGTTATGCTAGGGGCGCCTGGGTGGCTCAGTCGGTTAAAGCGTCCGACTTCCGCTCAGGTAAATGATCTCACAGTTCCTGAGTTCGAGCCCTCCTTCGGGCTTTGAGCTGACAGCTCAGAGCCTAGAGCCTGCTTTGGATTCTGTGTGTGTCTCTCTCTATCTGCCCCTCCACTGCTTGTACTCTGTCTCTCTCTGTCTCTCTCTCTCCCAAAAATAAATAATAAACATTAAAAAAATTTTAAAAAGAAAGTTTATGATAGTTGTTTATTCTGAACTGTCAGTGTTGAAATAGTTAATTACCTATATAGTCTTTCTGGTAATTATTATTTCATACATGCTTTCTAACCAAAAAACAGTTTGAGCTGCATGTGATTGTACAGAGTAAGTTGATCATTTGGGGGATAAAACTACTTTAGGGTACCTACTAGTGAAGTACTTTTAGTAGGTTTGTTGAAGACATAAGAGGACAATTTTAGATTAGAATACACATTGGCGAGTCCCTGGGGATACTTCAGAGATAATACTGGTGGATGAGTTGGGTTGAGGAAATCAGTGACTACTTTCGGTATTGAAATAATGGAAATCATACATTTACTTTCAGTAATGCCAAGTTCCTTTGCTGTGGTTTTCTTTTCTTTTAACTGTTTTGATCTCTACACACTCATTTTCAGAAATACTACAAATTCTGTTTCCTTCCTTCTTTTCCATTTCCTTATTTGTTTTGTTTCTTAAATTCCACATATGAGTGAAATGTTATGGTATTTGTCTTTCTCTGACTTACTTCACTTAGAATAATACTCTCTAGTTCCATCCATGTCATTGCAAAAGATAAGATTTCATTCTTTTTTATGGCTGAGTAACAATATTCCATTGTGTGTATGTATGTATGTATGTATGTAAATATATACCAACTCTTTTTTTCCCCTCAGATCTAGGATTAGAGTTCAGTTTAGGGCTAGAATAGAGTTAGGGTTAAGGCCAGAGTGAGGGTATGTGCCTGTTATCCTGAATGTCAGAGATCTCTTCAGAGGAATGGGTTTAAGGTTAGGGTTAGGGTTAGTGTTTGGGTTTGGGTTAGAATTAGGTTTAGAGCTAGGATTAGGGTGCTTCATATCCTGCAGGTCAGAGACGTCTCCAGAGGTTAAGTTTGGGGTTAGAGTTAGTGGTTAGAATTTAGGGGATACTGGTTAGTGGTAGAGTTAAATTTAAGGTCATGATTAAGGTTAGAGTTTGGGTTTGTGGTTGGCATTTTTTGCTGTGGTTTTCCAGTTATCCAGCTTTTTGAAGCAACATTTGTTCAGATTGGTCGGAGTTCTCAATTTTGTAACTTAGATTTTTGTTTTTTCAAAGTGAATTTTTTGTTGTTAATAGTTATTTTTAAAAGCTTTACTTATAGAAAAAGGGATAATTTAAAAAGAGAATTTAGCTATAAAAAGCCTAGGAACTTCCACTGAAAATAAGAATAACTGGAGAAGAAGGGAAATATGTCCTTTACAGGTTTTTTTCTGAGATTTTTTTTAAACATACAACAAACTGCATGTATTTAAAGTGTACAAGGGTGCCTGGGTGGCTCAGTTGGTTCAGTGTCGAACTCTTGATTTCTGCTCAGGTCATGATCCTAGGGTCATGTGATCGAGCACCAGTTCAGGCTCTGTGCTGAGCATGGAGCCTGCTTAAGATACTCTGTCTCTCCCTCTATCCCTCTATCTCAGTTGACCACTCTCTCACTCTCTCTCTAGAATAAAAATAAAAATAAAGTGTACAGTTTGGTAACTTTTTTATGTATACATTTGTCAAGATAATGAACATAACTATGTCATCCAAAAGTTTCCCCATGCATCTCCAGACTGCTCATATACTCTTCATGCCTCGCAAACCACTTACCTGCTTTCTGTCAGTATAGATCAGTTTGTATTTTCTAGAGTTTTATAAAAATGGAATCAAACAATATAGACTCTCTTTGTCCGACTTCTTTAAATCATGATAATTATTTAAAAATTTTTCCATGTTGTTGCCTACATGTAGTTCATTCTCTTTTTGTTAAATTTCTGAACAGTATTCTAATGTATGAGTATACCAAAATTTATTTTTTTCCTGGGTTTTAAATTGGGAATGTTATATTTGACGAATCAAAATATTTCAAAGTTATGATGCTATATTCTGTATTAACATCTAGTTTAGGATAACTCCCTTTCCTTCTCCTGCTCTGAACCCTGACTTCTTTTTTCTTTTAATTTCTCTTTTATCAAATTAAATATATTAAAAATTCAAACAGTATATAACTCAATTAAGGAAGAGAAATGGCAGGTCTTTGCTACCCTTTCTCTCTACTTCCAGCTCAGCATGTTTGAAGAAAATTCATTATCTTCCTTGTTTTTCTTCTAGTGTTGCCCATCTTCTTTACTGTCATCACTCTTTCCTTGTTCATGTCTTTACATCTAATAAGTCCTGTTGACTTCCTTTTCTAATATCCACTCCTTCTTGTTTCTTTTTTTAGAGGTTTTGCCTGACTTAAAGGGCTTGCCTCTACCATACACGAATGGAGTAGCCTTCTAACTGATTTGGATGCCTCTAATTTCTTTTCTTTCCAGTCTTTTTCCATATAGCTGCCAGAGTTTGTTTTCTAAAACACAGTTCTAAATCATTTTTCTCGTACAGAACCTACTACAAAAAGATATATTCTGGCAGTTTGGATCAAAAATAGAATTAAACACATGCATGAATACTACCAGTGAAGCTAAATAAAATGAAACAAATATCCATATGTTTAAACTAGGTCATCCCTGTGATCAGCAGGACAAGGCTGGGATTTTAAAAACAACTAATAATGTCAGGCTTGATTGCTGATGATTGTATTGTGCAAAGAATTCAGCCACCTTAATTACAATGGCATTTCTTTATAATGCTGCCTGAAATAGTCATCCTGATGCAGCATAATGAGTACTGGAGTAAGAGTAATTGTCAGACAGCCTGTGTTCTCTTCATCCCTGCCACTAACCATGTGGCCTTCCATGTCAGCTGACTTTAAGCATCAATTTTCACGTGTTAAAATGGAACGAGAATGTTTACTTAACTCTGAATTTTGTTGACTGAGAGAAGGTTTACTTAAATCCTAGGAACAGGAAAATTGTGAACAGTTGGTAATAAGGGATTGACAGGAGGACATAGAGGAGGTTGATGGTAGAGGTAACATGTATCTGATTTGGAAGAGGATTAATCCAAGCTGAGTTTCATTTCCTCCACCCCCCACCCAGCGCTATGGAAGTATAATTGACAAATGAAAATTGAATATATTTAAGATACGCAATGTGGTGATTTGATGCATACAGTAGTAGATTCTCTAAGGAATGCAAATTCCCTTTTGCGAGTTTATTTTGCTTGCCTAAAAGTGTTAACATTTTCATTTCATCAGGCTTTCCCTGGTCTTGAGGGATTCAGAATTAGAAGAATCTTGGTTATAACTTATCATTTTATGAACTGTCTCTTTTTTTTAAAGTTTATTTATTTACTGAGAGTGCGTGCACACCTGGGAGTGGGGGAGGGATAGAGAAAGGGGGGGAGAGCGAGAAAGCAGGGAAGAGGCAGAGAGTGAGGGAGATTGGCAGGCTCTGCACTGTCAGTGTAGAACCTGATGTGGGGCTCAGTCTCACAACCGTGAGATCATGACCTGAGCCAACGTCAACAGTCAAATGCTCAACCAGCTGAGCCACCGAGGTGCTCCAGAGTTGTCTCTTGTAACAAATTTTCTCATCTTCGTCAGAAGTTTCCCAGTGTCCTCCATATCTGCAGGGTGGAGAATGCTTTGTATTCTAAAGGGCAGTGTGGTTAAAGAGAAAACTAAAGGCTGAATGTGCAAGGATTTCTATGAAATCTTTGTGTAGATGACCTAGTAGAGACATGCTTTTCCTCTTTTTAATCAAATTTTTGATTAAAAATTTGAAATATGCACAAAAGAAGTAAGAAGGCCCCTATGTGCTTTTCTTTAACATGAAAACTATCTTCCTGGTATTGAAAAGCTTTATGGAGCTTCATTTATTCTGGCTTTTATTTTAAAATTTAAAGTAATAGGGCTAATTGTGTTAGGGCAGTGATAACTACTCTGTATGATACTATAGTGGCAGATGATACATGAGACATGTCACCACCAAGAGTGAACTGTAATGTAAACTATGGATTTGGGATCATTATAATGTAGGAGTAGAGTATAGGTTTATCTGTTGTAACAAATGTATCCTTCTGGTGGAGGATGTTGTTAATGGAGGAGGCTATGCATGTAGGAGGAAGGGAGTATAGTGGAAATTTCTGTACCTTTAGCTCAGTTTTGCTGTGAACCTAAAATGGTTGTAAAAAAAAGAGTGTACTAAATCATTTTTCTATAGTACTCAAAAGCTTGGTGGTCTCCCAAATAAATTCCATAGTTGCTTATAAAGCTGTTTTAGATCTGTTCCAAGCCTCTCTGATCTCATTTTTGATGATCTTCCTTCTTAAAAGCTACCTGTATTCCTAACTTGTCTTACCTGGGGCTGCTGTTTTAAAAACAGCATAGACTGAGTAGCTTATAAACAACAGAAATTTATTTCTCACAGTTCTGGAGGCTGGAAGTCCAAGATCACCATTCCAGTATGGTCAGGTTTTGGTGAGAACCCTCCTCTCAAGTTGTAGATTGGTGACGCAGAGAGCAGAGGGAATGAACAAGCTTTCTCAAGACTCTTATGAGGGCATATCGCATTCATAAGCCCTCCATCCTCATGGCCTTATCTAATCCTTATTACTTCCCAAAGGTTCCCATCTCTATACCATCACACTGAGTGGTAGGGTTTCAACATAATACATTTTGAGGGGACACAGACATTCAATACATAACATTACTACACTGACATATACACCCACTCTTATACCTGTTATATACTTTCACACCTACACTTTTACCTACTTTGTTTTCTCTGAAAGACCCTTCCTATCTTGTCAAAATCATTCAGTGTCCTACTTAAGTGCTCACTTCTCCTACAACCTTTTTTGATACCTGTTAGACTTAATTTCTCCAAACTCAACTTTCTTAGAGCAGTTTTTGTTCCTCATTTTTGGCACTTGCATTTAAGCTAGATGATGAGCCTTCTGTCCATTTGAGATCTTTAAAGTACAAAAATGCCCTATCAAAAAATGTTTTTGCTGGTCTATTATTTCAGTTCTGCCAGGGTCAGATCTTATCTCTAACTTAGTGATATGTAACATGCTCCATGAAGCTGAATGGGTTGGAAGTAGGGAATGTGGTCCTTGGAACAGGGTCATTAGCATAGTTCCAATGGAGATGTGTTCTTGATGTAAAAATTTATTTCGTGCAGTGAGCACACAGTGACAAGTTTACTGATTGATCCTTTCCTTCTCTCTAACATGTTTCACATTTGCTCCAGTGGTGACTGTGGCTAGGCTAGAAAGAACACCAGCCCATCCCAGGTTCCCCACCCTTCAAGCTGCTATGACACCTAGCATAGATTTTAACCATTAAAATAGTGGCTTTCTTTTAGAAAACAAAAAAGATTTCAGGGGTGAAAATTAGATATTAGTTGTAGACAGAGCACAGAAAAGCATTGGACAGACCAGTACTGAACAAACACCAGAGAGAAACCGTATTCATTTGTCATGATGTTTTTATTGTGTGTGGTTTTTCTCCTTCCCTAGAATTTTCTTGCTGTACATATCAGCACCGTATAACTATGTGTGTTGTCCATTTTGGTGTGCTTTTGCCTACTAAAAAGGAAAAACAAAAAGTATTCTCTAACAGGTTTGGAGTAGTAGCAAAAGTCTGTTTTCTGTAAGGAAATGAACCAATAGGTCTGGCTATTCATAACTTTTCTTGTGATAGCCAAGAAAATTCTAATACTATTTCAATTGATGAAAAATACTGATAATATAAAGGCCTAAGAGATTCAACAATTTAGAAGAAAAAAATTAGTATTAGTGTAGAATTCTTGAGTATGAATTGAGAAACTTATTTACATTGTCTGAAGTTCATTTTCTTTAATATAGTTATAATACAGTTTATGTAAGTGAACTTGCTTATTTGCAAATTAACAAATCTTTCTTTGGGAAGGACTCTGCTTATGTTTACTACCTCAGTTAGAGCCTTGAAAACCAATTAAAGTGTTCTCAAACTTTGCAAGCAGACTGAATATACAGTTATTTCTGTTTAGAAAAAAGTAGAATAAACAAAGGAATCTCATTGAAAGATGTTTACACAATGGCAACTTTGCAGCTTGTACCGTAGGATCTCAGAAAAGAGATTGAAGCATTCTTATAAAAATCTGAATTAAAGCAGCTAGAGTTAATGCCTTTTTAAGAATAAACATTTTATCTTGGAATAAGATTAGATTTACAGAAAAGTTGCAGACATAGTACAGAGTTCACATATATCCTTCACCGATTTTCCCCTGATGTTAATGTCTTACACAACTATGGTATGTTTGCCAAAACTAAGAAATTAACATTAGTACAGTACTGTTAAATAAACTCTAGACTTTATTTGGATTTCACCATTTCTCTACTTCGGTCCTTTTTCTGTTCTAGGATCTAATCCAAGATATCATATTGCATTTAGTCATTAAGTGTCCCTAGTTTCTTTTGGTGTGACAGCTTCTTAGTTGTTCCTTGTTTTTCATAACCTGGATCGCTTGGTTAAGTTAACGTCTGCAAGTTTTCGTCACCGTGAAGTTATTATTTTTTACTTTCCATACTCTCTTCTTTGGAAGCATGTCACTAAGTCCAGTTGACATTAAAGGGGAGGAAAGATTAAGCTCCATCTCCTGGAGTAAAGAGTATCAACATATAATATTAATTTCTTTAATTTTATTATGAATAATAGTTGCAGTGAAATGTTGGGTTTTTCTTATAGTTGTTTTTAATATACCCCCTCCTGTTAGAACTAGTTTGGAGTACAGTCTTTACAACTCTGTTAAGCTTTCTAACACATTAATCAGTTATGCTCTTGATGTATTTAAATAAATTAATCATCCAGAGTAGGAATAAGAAACTTTCCAGGAATACTGAACTATGGGAGCCATAGCCATCTTTTGCTCCTTATGCCAACAGCACTTAGCCTGGAACCCAACAAATAGAGGTCACTGGAGACAATTTCATTTGTTGCCAGGGGTTGGAAGAGTGCAGAAGTATGAGTGCTGAATCTAATAAAGTTGTAAGTTTCTCTACATTTTTGACTCTGCTGGGCAAGAGGAAAGGAACAGATTTTTATTTGACATCATCCTAAACACATTTTTTAATTTACTGTTGGTAACAGCCATATGACGTTGCTATAATCTGTTTTCGAGAAGAGAAAAAGTAAAGCTTAGAAAAGTAAAAATGTCAGTAGAACCAAATTTAAATCCAGGTCTTTGTGACTTCTCAGTTCATTTTCCTTCTACTATACATGTTACCTTCTTTTCTCAGAGCCTTGTACATTCATTTCTCTATCTTAATACCTGTTCCTCTCATCTCCCTTCTTTTAATTTCTTCTTCCTCTTAAAATGAAGTATCATTTAAATTTAGAGGTGAGGAAAATGGATCTCATTCATTTCTGGTGGAAATGTGAATTGGTGTAGTCTTTGGGAAAAAACATATAGATAGATATATACATAGATAGATACATAGATACACAGATACATAGATAGCTTATCATCATCCATAAGGGCAAAACAAAAACAGAACACAAAGCTAATCAGGAGGTGAATGACTGGAAGTGCTACATCCTTGAGACTATTATTGCAGCCATTAGAAGTTTCTAAACTGTATTTGTTCAGTGATAAATAATAAAGGTATGTATGTATATATACATGTACATATGTATATACACTTCTGAAAATATATATAACTGCAATTATATATATAATAATTATAGTTTTTCAAAAACAGTGACAGAATAATCCAGTGTATATTTTTATATGATTTTATGATTTTAAGAACATGCATATCATGGCTATTTGTTTATGTCTGTAAAAAGTAGGAAGGGAAGATAACATGTATTACAGTTATTTTCCCATTTATATAAAATGAGTATGTGCATATGTGTGTATAAAAGGATGCATGGAAGTACAGTCACCAACTAGAAATCTAGTTAACATTAATTCCTTCTCTTATCATCTCATTTATTTTCTTTCATAGTTTATTGTCAAGTTGGATTCCATCTAACACCCAGTGCCCATGCCAACAAGTGCCCCCCCACGCCCATCACCCCCCTTCCCCTATCCCCAACCCTCATCAGCCCTCAGTTTGTTCTCAGCATTCAGGAGTCTCTCATGGTTTGCCTCGCTCCCTCTCCCCAACTATTTTTCCCTTCTCCTGCCCCATGGTCTTCCGTTAAGTTGCTCCTGATCCTCCTATAAGTGAAATCATATGGTATCTGTCTTTCTTTGCCTGACGTCTTTCGCTCAGCATAACACCCTCAAGTTCCGTCCACATTGTTACACATGGCCAGATTTCATTCTTTCTCATTGCCGTGTAGTATTCCTACGTATAGATAAACTGCATCTTCTTGATCCATTCGTCCGTTGATGGACACTTAGGCTCTTTCCATGTTTTGGCTATTGTTGAGAGTGCTGCTATGAACATTGGGGTACATGTGCCCCTATGCATCAGCACTCCTGTATCCCTTGGGTAAATTCCTAGCAGTGCTATTGCTGGGTCATAGGGGAGTTCTAGTGTTAATTTTTTGAGGAACCTCCACACTGTTTTCCAGAGGGGCTGCACCAGTTTACATTCCCACCAACAGTGTAGGAGGGTGCCCGTTTCTCCACATCCTCGCCAGCATCTAGAGTCCTCTGATTTGCTCATTTTAGCCACTCTGACTGGTGTGAGGTGGTATCTCTGTAGTTTTGATCTGCATTTCCCTGATGATGAGGGATCCTGAGCATCTTTTTCATGTGTCGGTTGTCCATCTGGATGTCCTCTTTGGAGAAGTGTATGTTCATGTCTTCTGCCCATTTCTTCACTGGATTGTTTGTTTTTCGGGTGTGGAGTTTGGTGAGTTCCTTATAGATTTTGGATACTAGCCCTTTATCTGATATGTCGTTTGCAACTATCTTTTCCCATTCCGTCAGTGCCTATTAGTTTTATTGATTGTTTCCCTTGCCATGCAGAAGCTTTATATCTTGATGAGGCCCCAGTAGTTCATTTTTGCTCTTGATTCCCTTGCCTTTGTGAATGTTTCAAGTAAGAAATTGCTGTGGTTGAGGCCAAGGAGGTTGTTTCCTGCTTTCCCCTCTAGGGTTTTGATGGTTTCCTGTCTCACATTCAGGTCCTTTATCCATTTTGAGTTTATTTTTGTGTATGGTGTGAGAAAGTGATCTAGTTTCATTCTTCTTCACATTGCTGTCCACTTCTCCCAGCACCATCTGTTAAACAGGCTGTCTTGTTTCTCTTGGATACTCTTCCCCGCTTTGTCAAAGATTAGTTGGCCCTACATTTGTGGGTCCAATTCTGAGCTCTCTATTTCTATTCCATTGGTCTATGTGTCTGTTTTTGTGCCAATACCATACTGTCTTGATGATTACAGATTTGTAGTAGAGGCTAAAGTCTGGGATGCTGACGCCTCCGTTTTGGTTTTCTTCTTCATATTACTTTGGCTATTTGGGGTCTTTTGTGGTTCTATACCAATTTTAAGATAGTTTGTTCTAGCTTTGAGAAGAATACTGGTGCAATTTTGATTGGGTTTGCATTGAATGTGTAGATTGCCTTGGGTAGTATTGACATTTTAACAATATTTATTCTTCCGATCCATGAGCATGGAATGTTTTTCCATTTCTTTGTGTCTTTTTCAATTTCCTTCATAAGTTTTCTATAGTTTTCAGCATACAGATCTCTTATATCTTTGGTTAGGTTTATTCCTAGGTATTTTGTGGTTTTTTGTGCAATTGTGAATGGGATCAGTTACTTGATTTCTCTTTCTTTTGCTTCATTATTGGTGTGTTAAAATGCAACTGATTTCTATACGTTGATTTTGTACCCTGCAACATTGCTGAATTCATGAGTCAGTTCTAATAGGCTTCTGGTGGAATCTGTCGGATTCTCTATGTAGAGTATCATGTCGTCTGCGAAAAGTGAAAGTTCGACTTCTTCTTTGCCGATTTTGATGCCTTTGATTTCATTTTGTTGTCTGATGGCTGATGCTAGGACTTCCAGCACTATGTTAAACAACAGTGGTGAGAGTGGACATCCCTGTCGTGTTCCTCATCTCGGGGAAAGCTCTCAGTTTTTCCCCATTGAGGATGATGTTAGCTGAAGGCTTCTCATAGATGGCTTTTATGATGTTGAAATAAGTTCCTTCTATCCCGACTTTCTTGAGGGTCTTTATTATGAAAGGATGCTGTATTTTGTCCAGTGTTTTTTCTACATCTGTTGACAGGATCATATGGTTTTTATCTTTTCTTATTAATGTGTTTTATCTTGTTAATGGGATGTATCACATTGATTGATTTGTGAATATTGAACCAGCCGTGTAACCCAGGAATGAATCCCACTTGATCATGGTGGATAATTCTTTTTATGTGCTGTTGCATATGATTTGCAGGTATCTTGTTGAGGATTTTTGCATCCGTATTCATCAAGGATATTGGCCGGTAGTTCTCTTTTTTGCTGGTTCCCTGTCTGGGTTGGGAATCAAAGTGATGTTGGCTTTATAGAGTGAGTCCGGAAGTTTTCCTTCCATTTCAGTTTTTTGGAACAGCTTGAGAAGAATGGGTATGAACTCTGCTTTAAATGTCTGGTAGAGTTCCCCAGGGAAGCCATCTGGCCCAGGGCTCTTATTTGTTGGGAGATTTTTGATAACTGATTCAAATTTTTTACTAGTTTTGGGTCTGTTCAGATTTTCTCTCTTCCCATGTGAATTTTGGTAGTGGGTGTGTGTTTAGGAATTTGTCCATTTCTTCTAGGTTGTCTAGTTTGTTGGCATATAATTTTTCATAGTATTCCTGATGATTGTTGTATTTCTGAGGGATTGGTTGTAATCAGTCCATTTTCATTCATGATTTTGTCTATTTGTATGCTCTCTTTTCTTTTTAAGAACCTGGTTTGTCAATTTTGTTTATTTTTTCAAAAAATCCAACTCTTGGTTTCATTGATCTGTTTACTGTTCTTTTTAATTCTATATTGTTTATTTCTGCCCTGATTTTTATTATTTCTCTTCTGCTGGGTTTAGGGTGCTCTTGTTGCTCTTCTTCTAGTTCCTTTAGGTGCACTCTTAGATTTTGTATTTGCACTTTTTCTAGTTTCTTGAAATAGGCCTGGAGTGTAATGTACTTTCCTCCTAGGATTGCCTTTGCCGCATCCCAAAAAGTTTGGATAGTTGTATTTTCATTTTCATTTGTTTCCATATATTTTTAAATTTCTTCTAATTTGCCTGATTGGCCCATTTGGTCTTTAGTAGGGTGTTCTTTAACCTTCATGTTTTTGGAGGTTTTCCAGACCTTTTCCTGTGATTGATTTCACGTTCCATAGCATTGTGATCTGAAAGTGTGCTTGGTGTATGATCTTGATTCTTTCATATTTATTGAGGGCTGCTTTATTACCCAGTATGTGATCTATCTTAGAGAATGTGCCATGAACACTTGAGAAGAAAGTGAATTAATTCCATAGCCTCAGGATGTAGAGTTGTAAATATATATGTCAAATCCATCTGGTCCAATGTGTCTTTCAACTCCATTGTTTCTTTAGTGATTTTCTGTCTAGTTTTACTATCCATTGCTGGAAGTAGAGTATGAAAGTCCCCTGCTGTTAGCACATTCTTATCCATAAGATTGTTTTTGTTTATGGTTAGTTGTTTTATGTCTTTGGGTGCTCCCGTATTCAGTGTGTAGACGTTTATAATTGTTAGCTCTTCCTGATGGATAGACCCTGTAATTAGTATATAATGTCCCTCTTCATCCCTTATTACTGCCTTTACTTTAAAGTCCAGTTTGTCTGATATAAGCATGGCTACTCCAGGTTTCTTTTGACTTTCAGTAGCATGATAGATGTTTCTCCATCCCCTTACTTTCAATCTGAAGGTGTCCTCAGGCCTAAAATGAGTTTCTTGTAGACAGCAAATAAATGGGTTTTGTTTTTGTATCCATTCTGCTACCCTGTGTCTTTTGATTAGAGCATTTAGTCCATTTACATTCAATGTTAATTATTAAAAATATGGGTTTAGAGTTATTGTGTTCTTTGTAGGATTCATGCTTGTGGTGGTGTCTCTGGTACCTTGTGTTCTTTGCAACATTTCACTCATAGAATCCCTCTTAGGATTTCTTGTAGGGCTGGTTTATTGGTGATGAATTCTTTCAATTTTCTTTATTTGGGAAGACTTTCATCTCTCCCTCTATTCTGAATGATAGGCTTGCTGGATAGAGGATTCTTGGCTGCATACTTTTTTCTGTTCGTCACATTGAAGATTTGCCTCCATTCTTTTCTGGCCTGCCAAGTTTCAGTAACTACTCTAATAGGTCTCCCTTTGTATGTTAGGGCCCTTTTCTCCCTAGTTGCTTTCAGAATTCTCTCATTGTCCTTATATTTTGCCAGTTTCACTATGATATGTCATGCAGAAGATTTATTCAAGATACATCTGATGGGAGTTTTCTGTGCTTCTTGGATTTCAACGTGTTTCCTTCCCCAGATTGTGGAAGTTCTCAGCTATATTTTGTTCAAGTACTCCTTCAGTGCCTTTACCTCCCTCTTCCTCTTATGGAGTTCCTATGATACGAATATTGTTCCATTTAATTGTATCACTCAGTTCTCGAACTCTCCTTTTGTGCTCCTGGATCAGTTTATCTCTCTTTTTCTCAGCTTCCTCTTTTTCTATAATTGTGTCTTCTATTTCACCTATTCTCTCTGCCTCTTCACTCTGTGCATTGGACACCTCTATTTTATTATGCACCTCATTTTTAGCATTTTTTAATTCATCACAACTGTTTTTAAGCTCCATAGTCTCTGTAGCAGTAGCTTCTCTGATGTTTTCCATGCCTTTTTCAAGTCCAGAGATTAATCTTATGACCATTGTTCTAAATTCTTGTTCAATTATGTTGCTTATATATGTTTTGAGCAGCTCTTTAGCTGTCATTTCTTCCTGGAGTTTCTTTAGAGTTCTTCTGTTTCATCATTTTGGCTAGCTTTCTGTCTCTTGTAAGTTTTAAAAGCTTGTTATGCACTCTGTACCTGTGAGTACTGCTGTATTAAAGAAGGCTTATTGACTCTCAACAATAGCCAAAGCATGGAAAGAGCCGAAGTGTCCATCAACTGATGAATGGATCAAGAAGATGTGGTTTATCTATACAATGGAATACTACATGGCAATGAGAAAGAATGAAATCTGGTCATGTGTAGCAACATGGATGGACCTTGACGGTGTTATGCTGAGCGAGATAAGTCAGACAGAGAAGGACAGATACCATATGTTTGCACGTATGGGAGGATTAGGAGGACCTTAACGAAGGACCATGGGGGAGAAGAAGGGGAAAAATCGTGTGAGAGAGGGAGGGAGGCAAACCATGAGAGACTATTGAATGACGAGATCAAACTGAGGGCAGATGGGGTAGGGGGGAAAGGGAGTGATGGGCATGGAAGAGGGCACTTGTGGGGATGAGCACTGGGTGTTATATGGAAACCACTTGACAATAAACTATTAAAAAAATAAAAAAAATAAAGAAGGCTCATTGACTGTCCAGTGCCTGTCCATTCAGGAAGTGTTCTTTTAATGTTGTNATGGAATACTACATGGCAATGAGAAAGAATGAAATCTGGTCATGTGTAGCAACATGGATGGACCTTGAGGGTGTTATGCTGAGCGAGATAAGTCAGACAGAGAAGGACAGATACCATATGTTTGCACGTATGGGAGGATTAGGAGGACCTTAACGAAGGACCATGGGGGAGAAGAAGGGGAAAAATCGTGTGAGAGAGGGAGGGAGGCAAACCATGAGAGACTGTTGAATGACGAGATCAAACTGAGGGCAGATGGGGTAGGCGGGAAAGGGAGTGATGAGCATGGAAGAGGGCACTTGTGGGGATGAGCACTGGGTGTTATATGGAAACCAACTTGACAATAAACTATTAAAAAAATAAAAAAAATAAAGAAGGCTCATTGACTGTCCAGTGCCTGTCCATTCAGGAAGTGTTCTTTTAATGTTGTCTCTTGGTCTCTCTTATTGTTTGGTTATTTTATTTCCCTACTCGTAGTGGTGTTTGGGACTCTCCATCATGTGTACTTTGTCTTGTTTCTTGAAGTATCCCTGGAAAAGAAAACAGACAGACAAACACACAGGGAACAAAGGCACACAAACACACAGACAAATCAAACAAATGAGCAAACTGAAAGGGAAAAAGAAAATAAGAAAAAGAAACAGAAACAAAAAAAAAAAAAACAAAGAAAAGAAAAGAGAAAAGCAAAAAAAAGCCAAAAGACAAAGGACAGTCTAAAAGCAAAGAACTAGAATTCCCAGCTACAAATAAAGAGCAAAGTGTATGTAGTGCTGATGGAAGAATATATACAAAGAGAGAAGTGACAGGGCAGGGAGAAAGCGAAATTGGACAATGACCAGACAGAGACTAAGAGCCTTAATTTAGAGAAAGAGGAGAATATGGTAGGAGGCGAGGAGAAAGAAACAGAGATAATGTTACACAGAGAAACTCTATAGTCTGATTACTCCAGAGAGAGAAAGATAGAAAGGTAGCAGTGGAGGTGTATAATATACATCTAGAGAATAGATTAAATGTGACTGTTTGAGCAAACCAATGACCAGAGTGCCCAGTCCAACAGAGGCGAGGGATACAAATGAGACTAGGGAAAATATAATCTGAATAGAAAGAATTGATCTAGAATTAATCATGGCAGTGTATCCATGTTGGTCTTGCCCCGGTCTCCATAAGAAGAAGAAAAAAAAAAAAGCAGCTCTCTTGCGGGGATGGGCTTGGTTTTTTATAGGACAGGTCTTAGCCTCCACTGCAGTCCCACTTGCCGCTCCCTGAGGTCTTGCCTTGGTGGTTGTGTGGAGAAAAATGGCAGTCCCAGTTTCCTCTGGTACCAAGTGCTGCAAATCACTCATTAGCGTCCAATCTTTGCCGCGGGTGTAGCCAAAGTGGGCTGTGTTCTATGTCCCAAGCTCTGCCTCATTTCCAGATCCCAGACTGTGCTTTATTGATGCCACCCGAAACACAATCCCACAGGTCGGGCGCTTCCCTGCTGGTTTTGAGCTGGGAGAGCAGCAGCTCAGTCTCAGGCCAACTACTTCCCCCCACCCCCACCCCCCGATGGAGCTGGGAGAGCAGCGGGGCAGTCTCAGCTTGGGCGCCTCCCCGCCAGAGGAGGTCGAGCCAGGAGGGCAGTAGAGCAGTTTCTCCTGGCGCTGCCTGGGACCGGGGCACCCAGCCCAAAGTCAGCACCGCAGCTAGAACTAGGATCACTCTCTGTCCCAAGCCGAGGTTTTTCCTCTTCTCCAGGGACAGTTAGTTCTATGAGCAGTTTCAGCCAGTCTTTCTTTTTCCCCTTGACTCACTGTGGCTCCACGCGAAGGGGGTTCCCTCCCTTCCCTCCGTGTCTCCGTGTCTTGACCTGTTTTTATCTTCCCCAGTTCGCACTCACACACTTATGAGGTTGCCTTCCATTGTACTCTCTTTTCCTCCCAAACTCCTGTGATTCGGTGTCCTATGGCTTCAGGCCTTCTCTGTTTCAGAGACGGGGGGCGAGCAAAATGCACAGAGCTCCCTATTTCTCCGCCATCTGGCCTCTACTAATCCTCTCATCATCTCATTTAGTCAGTCTCAAAGTCCAGTGATTTTTAAGAATTTCTCAAATGTTATTCTTACTTTTCATGTTTTCTGCCATTGCTTTAGGTACCATCTCGGCCTGGACTACTAAAATAGCCCCCTAACTATTCTCTTGAGTTGAGTCTTGTCTACTCAAATTCTTCTTTCATTTTATTGTCAAAGTAGATCTATCTAGGGAAATCTGACACCTAAATCTCTATCTAAAACTCTTCATTGATGCCCTCTTCCTTATGTTACAAAATCCAAACCCTTTGCCAGGGTCTAAAAGGCCTTGCAAAATTAGGACTTGACTACTTTTCCTGTCATGCCCCACCTTTGGCAACTGTAGACTAGCTTTGTTTTGTGTACAAGATTTTATTACAGTTTCAGTTAGTTAACACACAGCATATGTGATAGTAGTTTCAGGAGTAGAATTTAGTGATTCATCACTTACAACACCCAGTTCTTATCACAACTTCTCTCCTTAATATCCATCACCAGTTTAGCCCACCCCCCACCCACCTTTCCTCCAGCAACCCTCAGTTTGTTCTCTATATTTAAGAGTCTGTTTTATGATTTCCCTCTCTCTTCTCCACCCCCCATGTTCATCGGTTTTATTTCTTAAATTCCACATATGAGTGAAATCATATGGTATTTGTCTTTCTCTGACTGACTTGTTTTGCGTCGCATAATACCTAGCTCCGTTGACATCATTGCAAATGGCAAAATTTCATTTTTTGATGGCTGAATAATATATATATATATATACTTATATACATACTTATGTATATATATACTTATACCACATTTTCTTTATCCATTTATTGGTCGATGGGCATTTGGGCTCTTTCCATAATTTGGCTGTTGTTTTTTTAAATGGTTTTTTAAATTTATTTCTGAGAAGGAGAGAGAGACAGCGTGAGCAGGAGAGAGTCAGAGAGAGAGGGAGACATAGAATCTGAAACAGCTTTCAGGCTCTGAACTAGCTGTCAGCACAGAGACCGACATGGGGCTCAAACACACGAACCATGAGATCATGACCTGAGCCGAAGTCAGACGCCTAACCGACTGAGCCACCCAGGCGCCCCTGGCTATTGTTGATAATGCTGCTCCAAACATCAAGGTTCATATATCCCTTCAAAACTGTATTTTTGTATCCTTTGGGTAAATACCTATTAGTGCAGTTGCTGGATTGTAGGATAATTCTGTTTTTAACTTTCATACTGTTTTTCAGAGTGGCTGCAGCAGTTTGCATTCCCACCAGCAGGGTAAGAGGGTTCCCTTTCTCCATATCCTCGCCAATATCTGTTTCATGTGTTGTTAACTGCAGCCATTCTGACAAGTGTGAAGTGATTATTTCATTGTAGTTTTGATTTGTATTTCCCTGATGATGAGTGATATCCAGCATCTTTTCATGTGTCTGTTGGTCATCTGTATGTCTTCCTTGGAAAACTGTCTATTCATGTCTTCTGCCTATTTTTAACTGGATTATTTGTTTTTGGGGTGTTGAGTTTGATAGGTTCTTTATAGATTTTGGATACTAACCTTTTAACTGATATGTCATTTGCAAATAAATATCTTCTCGCATTCTGAAGGGTACCATTTAGTTTTGTTGATTGTTTCTTCTGCTGTGAAGAAGCTTTTTATCTAGATGACGTCCCAATAGTTCATTTTTGCTTTTGTTTTGTTTGCCTCAGGAGAAAGTTGTTATGGCACAGGTCAAAGAGGTTACTGTCTGTGTTCTCCTTTAGGAATTTGATGGTTTCCTGTCTCACATTGAGGTGTTTCATCCATTTTGAATTTATTTTTATGTATGGTGTGAGAAAGTGGTACGGTTTCAGTCTTTTCCATGTTGCTGTCCAGTTATCCCAACACCATTTGTTGACAAGACTGCCTTTTTTCTATTGGATATTCTTTCCTGCTTTGTCAAAGATTCGTTGACCATAAAATAGTGGGTCCATTTCTGGGTTTTCTATTCTGTTCCATTAATCTCTGTGTTTTTATGCCAGTATCATACTGTCTTGATCACTACAGCCTTGTAATAAAACTAGAAGTATGGAATTTTGATGCCTTCCACTTTGCTTTGCTTTTTCAAGTTTGCTTTGGCTATTTGGGTAGTCTTTTGTGGTTCCATACAAAGTTTAGAATTGTTTGTTTTAGCTCTGTGAAAAATGCTGGTGGTATTTTGATAGGAATTGCATTAAACATATAGATTGCTTTGGGTGGTACAGACATTTAAACAATATTTGTTCTTCCAATCCATGAGCATGGAATGTCTTTCCAATTTTTTGTGTCTTCTTCATTTCTCTCATAAACTTTCCATAGTTTTAAGCATACAGATTAGATCTTTTATCTCTTTGGTTAGGTTTATTCCTAGGTGTTTTATGGGTTTTGGTGCAGTTGTAAATGGGATCAATTTCTTGATTTCTCTTTTTGCTACTTCATTATTGGTGAATAGAAATGCAACAGCTTTCTGTACATTGATTTCATATCCTATGACATTGCTGTAATCAGTTCTAACAATTTTTGGTGGAGTCTTTCAGGTTTTCTACAAAGTATCATGTAGTCTGCAGATAGTGAAAGTTTGACTTCTCTGCTGATTTAGATGCCGCTTATTTCTTTTTGTTGTCTGATTACTGAGGCTAGGATTTCCAGTACTTTGTAAAATAACAATGGTGAGAGTGGACATCCCTGTTTTGTTCCTGACCATAGAGAAAAAGCTCTCAGTTTTTACCCATTGAGGATGATATTAGCGTGAGTTTTTAATATAAGGCCTTTATGACATTGAGGTACGTTCCCTCTATCCTTACTTTGGCAACCATCAACTAGCTTTGGTTGTCCACATAGGCCATGGAGACTGTCCCTCAAGACCTCTGCTTATGCTTTTTTTTTTTTAAATTTTTTAAATGTTTTTTATTTATTTCTAGGAGAGAGAGAGAGACAGCGTGAGCAGGGGAGGGTCAGAGAGAGAGAGAGAGGGAAACGCAGACTCTGAAACAGGCTCCAGGCTCTGAGCTGGCAGTCAGCACAGAGCTGGACGCGGGGCTCGAACCCACGAACCGCGAGATCATGACCTAAGCGAAAGTCGGACGCTTCACCAACTAAGCCACCCAGGCGCCCCCTCTGCTTATGCTTTTACCTCTGCTTGGAATTTTCTTTTCCTCTTCCCCTTCACTCACACCATATACCCTCTCCAACCACTTAACTCTTTTAGGACTTAACTTCTGTGTTTCCTCTACTAGAAATTCTCATGACCTCACCCTCTTTCCCAGGCTAAACTAGGTGACCTCTATCTTGAATTTACCTTGTGTATTATTGTGAATTCTTTTTCACTTTCTCTTTCCCACAAGACAAGGGATGGAACTGATGTTTTAATCCTTATAATTCTAGTACCTTACAAGCACTTGACACTGTTCATTTGCTCATGATTAAATGCCCTGTGTCCCCTGCCCCCCACCTACAGAGATCTTTAAGTTATAGCCTAAAAGTGGTTTGACATTCGGTTTTAGAGATTAAGATGAAACATCTTCATGTTTAGCATAGGGGAAAAAGTATTTCTTTGGGGTCACATACTCTAACACAAATAATATACCAGATTAAAGGAGTGAGATTATAAAGCAAATAATTTCATTCCTTTTTTAAATTGATACATATCTTCATAAGTAATTGTATATAATTATGATCTGTACATTGTGCCATTTTTAACTGTGATACATGGTTATCTAAATTTTTTATGGTTGGAGACATTTATTTAGATTCTTCAGAGTAGAATTGCAGAGTTATTAAATACTAATTTATGTAGATACAATAGATGTGGTTAAATCAACTGATAAATGGTTAGTACCTGGTGCTAAGTGGTACCAAAATGATGCAGCACATTTGATATTTAGGACTAGTTATGCCTTTTTAGCCATTATTGTATAATTGAAAATTATGTATTAATTACCAACCACAAAACGAGATCAGTGGGTTAGTTCCAGAGTTGAGTAATAGAGGAGTGCATTTTGGGGGGATTAATTTTCACAGTTCTTAGAGAGATAGTTGACTTTTAAAAGAACCAGAGTTGCTAATAAACACTGCAGAAAATAGAAATGTCATCATCTGTTGGAATGATTAGAACACAAATTATACCCTTTTACATTCGGATATTACAGCTGGTGTTTCTGAAAGACTCTCTTTACATATTATATTTTCCACTGTAACCAGTTTTGCTTTAAAAAGTAGCAGTTTGAAAGGTAAGGTGTTCATACTATTGAACAGGGAGGTTGGAGTTCATCATTAGGTTTGTTACCTTAAGATGAGCATTTTGTTTTTAATATTTTTTCAGTCATTTTAATAGCAATACTTATTTTTTTTCCAGTGGCCTACTTCCTAGTTAAAACTTTTTTTTTTTTTTAGTTAAAACTTTTTAAACAATCACATGACAAATTATGTAATATGTGGTTTACTTTTCTTACTGCAATTATTCATAAAAAGGAATTTTATGGAAATTATAAGCAATGGAAGTGATTGTTATTAACTGTGATTATAAACTGGTCATTTTCAGCAAATATTTTATGGCGAGTTGAATATTTCTTTTTTTGGAAATTTATTGTATAAAGAAATCTTATTAATAGTGGTAGGCTTTAGCTTTCATTTAACATGACAACTATGATGAATAATTTTTATGCCAATAGGATATTTCTATGTCCAGTTTCCAAATGGGTTATATCTGGATATAATTGCACAATCAACTATTAATGTAAATTATTGTCCAGTGAGATTGTCTGAAGTGAACAATGACCATACAGGGGCTGAATTAAAATAATAATAAAAAATACCCTTAGATTCTAGAAGGAGGCCATTTCCTTTTTGTTTTCTTTTCTATCACTATGCCTTTTATATTTCCTGTTCTCCAACCCCATTTCTTCAAGATTCTACAAAAAATGTTCTAGGAAATAATGTTGATGTTTACAATAAATTATAAATAGTAAGGAGACTTTGAAAGAATCAAAGAATTTTCACCACCTCCCACTTTTCTGTACCACCTGTGCCCAAAAGATGTAACTATTTTTCTCATGTTGGCTGCTATTCAGATTATCTTATCTCTTTTCCATAGTGATGTTGAACCGGAATGGCTGGACAGTGTGCAGAAAAATGGAGAATTATTTTATTTGGAATTGAGTGAGGATGAAGAAGAAAGCCTCCTTCCTGAGACTCCTACTGTGAATCATGTCAGGTTCAGTGAAAATGAGATTATAATTGAAGAGGATGATTACAAAGAAGGAAGAAAGTATGAACCTAAACTCAAGCGGTTTACCAAAATTTTAAAAAGTAAAAGTCTTTTACCCAAGCGCTATAATAAAAAAAATAGCAATGACAGTGAGCCAGTGTCCATTCTAAAGCATCAGTCCAACCAGAAAACAGGAGTGGTCGTCCAACAGCAGTACAAAGATGTGAATATTTATGTAAACCCCAAAAAGTTAACTGTGACCAAAGCCAAAGAGCAGCTGAAGCTTCTGGAAGTACTGGTTGGGATTATTCATCAGACCAAGTGGAGCTGGAAAAAAACTGGAAAACAGGGCAGTGGAGAGAGACTTGTGGTCCACGGCCTATTGCCAGGAGGATCTGCTATGAAGAGTGGTCAGATATTAATTGGTAAGTGTTGTTGGTGAACATCAGTTCTTGTTTGCAGAGATTCAGGATTAATAATGCCTTTTGAGACATGTGATCAAAACAGAATTATATCCAGAGTCTCAACAGATTAAGGACTACTCCATGATATTTGGGACAGTAGTGAAATTGTTTAAGCGTGGTGTACTGCAAGGCATAGTGTTATTTAAATAAGTACTTTGGTGAGTTGAATTTGTGTGTGCCTTGTTTAAGCCAAGGAATAGCTTATCTAATTTTTGAGTTTTGAATTATATAATTTTATTTCATCTTGGTTATATTTGCTGACAAGAAAAAGAAAATAAGTTGATTTTATAGTGATAATTTAGATTTCAATGACTTATTCCCAATAGCATAATATAAAAATAAAAATATGTAATTTATGAATAAAAATACTTTTAAATTGTATGTTTCCACTTGAGTACACTAAGTTCTTAAAGTGGTGTTAAACTGTTTCATTTGGCATATTTAGCCACAGTGATGTTATACGTAAATTTCCTTTAAAAAGGGTGCTTGTCATAAAATATCTCAGCAATTTCAAGGGGAAAAAATAAATCCAATAGTTATTCTGGATATATATTAAAGTGAACATTTTGTATTGCTAATACATTTTTAGCTGTTGGATATAATTCTTGCATCAGTAGCAACTTTATTACTTAGGGAAAGCTGTATTAGTCAGATGTGAAAATATGTTATTAATGAAACTTAAAAGTTATTAACAAATCTGAAAGCTAACAGTCTTTTAAGTTGACTCAGCCTATAAGATTTATATAAAGGAACTTTTATAAATACTTTAGAAACATTTTTTAAAAAATATTTTAAAAAAACTTTTTTTTTAATGTTTATTTTTGAGAGAGACAGAGAGAGAGAGAGACAGAGACAGAGAGATAGCACGAGAGCTGGGGAGGAGCAGAGAGAAAGGGAGACAGAATCCAAAACAGGCTCCGGGCTTTAAGCTGTCAGCACAAAGGCTGATGCAGAATTTGAAGCCATGAACCTGATCATGGGTTCAGATCATGACCTGAGCCGAAGTCAGATGCTTAACTGACTGAGCCACCCAGGCGCCCCTACAATGTATTTCTCTAAGTCTGAGTTGCATTTGTTCGTTCATTGATTCAATAAAATTTTCGAGCATCTGTTAAGTGTCAGGAATACGAAGATTACTCTAATGGTCCAGTTACTCATCTTAAGAAGCTCATAGTGTGGTGGAAGAGATGGGTCAGAAACAGGCAGATAGTTTCACATAGTATGATAAGTGCCGTCATGGAGGTTTACAAGGATGAATCATGTAGGAAGAGCATCTGTGCAATGTGTGTTCCAAATGGTTGCAACAAGATCTCCATGTTCTCTTCTTACAGTGTAATGTTGATACTCCCCGCCATGGAGAGTTACAGTGTTTGTGTCACTTCCCATACCCCCTGGCCTCTGCCATGGGCCTCTGACTACAGCTCAAAGAGTATTATGTGATTTCAGAAGTAGGGTCATAAAAGGTGATGCAGCTTCTGCCTGGTATTCTTGGCATCCAGTTACCATTCTGTGAGCAAAGCCAGTGTACACGAAGAGGCCATGAGCAGTACTCTAGCTAATCACCCCAGCTGAGGCCTCAACCACCCTGCAGTATCAGCTACCACACACAAGTGAAGAAGCCTTCCAGATAACTCCTGCCCCAACCACCATGTGGCTGCAACTACGTGAGGATCCCTGAGTGAGAACCTCAACTAAGCCCAGTCAACCCCAGAACTGGGAAAGATAATAAATGGTGGTTGTTGTTTTAAACCACTTAGTTTTGGGGTCATTCATTATGCAGCAACGGAAAGCTGGAAGAGAAGCTAATGCATGCTTATATTCTCTCAAGTTCTCAACTTTCTGTTTTGTAAAATATCTTTAAGTTTTATTCTTTTCATTCTATCAAAGGAGGCCATAATTCATGCTTATGAAATCCTGCTTGGATTGCCAACCACCTTAATTTTAGGTACCATGTGATGGGTAACTCCAGCTAATGTACTGTCTATTTTTATCTGGGGCCTCTGTTCAGTACCTAATTGGACTGATTTATAGACACATCTATAAAATCCTTTTTACTCATTCCTCTTGAAACCTAGTAGAAAGGTGATTTGATCAGTGAGCATTCTCTTCCATGTTTCCTTTCCCATGATCTTCACTCCAGTTTCCTGAACCCTCTAGGAATGCTAGTACCTAGACCTTGCCTCTAGGCCTGATCTTTCTGCACTAACTGTATTGGGAGGAAAGAGAATGAACTGTAGAGAGGAAGAAACTACTAGGTAGTATTGTTGTTTATCTTTAAAATAATGTAAAGATACATAGGATGCTAGAAGTGTACTTTCTTTTTTCTTTCTTTTTTTTTTTTGTACAAATAGTTTATTATCAAGTTGGTTTCCATAGAACACCCAGTACTCATCCCCACAAGTGCACTCCTCCATGCCCATCCCCTCCCCCTCCCCACCCCACCTATCAGTCCTCAGTTTGTTCTCAGCATTCAAGAGTCTCTCGTAGTTTGCCTCTCTCCCTCCCCCCTCTATTTTCTCCCTTCTCTCCCACAGTCCACCGTAAAGTTCCTCCTAATCCTCCTATACGTGCAAACATGGTATTTGTCCTTCTCTGCCTGACTTATGTTGCTCAACATAATGCCCTCAAGTTCCATCCATGTTGCTACACATGGCCAGATTTCATTCTTTCTCATTACCATATAGTATTCCTTCGTATAGATAAACCACATTTTCTTGATCCATTTGTCTGTTGATGGACACTTAGGCTCTTTCCATGTTTTGGCTATTGTTGAGAGTGCTGCTATGAACATTGGGGTACATGTGCTCCTATGCATCAGCACTCCTGTATCCCTTGGGTAAATTCCTAGCAGTGCTATTGCTGGGTCATAGGGGAGTTCTAGTGTTAATTTTTTGAGGAACCTACACACTGTTTTCCAGAGGGGCTGTACCAGTTTACATTCCCACCAACAGTGTAGGAGGGTGCCCGTTTCTCCACATCCTCGCCAGCATCTAGAGTCCTCTGATTTGCTCATTTTAGCCACTCTGACTGGTGTGAGGTGGTATCTCAGTGTGGTTTTGATTTGTATTTCCCTGATGAGGAGGGATGCTGAGCATCGTTTCATTTGTCGGTTGGCCATCTGGATGTCCTCTTTGGAGAAGTGCCTGTTCATATCTTCTGCCCATTTTTTCACTGGTTTGTTTGTTTTTCAGGTGTGGAGTTTGGTATCCAAAACCTATCCTTATAGGTTTTGGGTACTAGCCCTTTATCTGATATGTCATTTGCAACAATCTTTTCCCATTCTGTCAGTTGCCTATTAGTTTTATGGATTGTTTCCTTTGCCGTGCAGAAGCTTTTAATCTTGATGAGGTCCCAATAGTTCATTTTTGCTCTCGATTCCCTTGCCTTTGGGGATGTGTCAAGTATGAAATTGCTGCGGTTGAGGTTAAGGAGGTTGTTTCCTGCTTTCCCCTCTAGGGTTTTGATGGTTTCCTGTCTCACGTTCAGGTCTAGAAGTGTACTTTCTGACCCTGAGTGTGGTTACATGAATGTGTTCATTTTTTGATAATTTATTGTTATACTGCTACAATTTGTGCACTTTTCTGCATGTTTATGGAATGGCAATAAAAAGTTAGGAAAATGAGGCTCATGATTTCAGTTTCATAATGGAAGCATTTCTGACTTACTAATAAGTTAAAAAAAACATTTGTCAGAATAAACTGGTTATTTGATCTTTGGTGCATAGCAAAACGCTTAATTGATAAATAAGCCCCCCAAAACATTTATTGAATAAATCCATAAACTGTGTAAAAAATATGCGTAGGGAAAACAATTAGATGTAAATATAAATACAGCAAACTGCTAATAGTGTTGGGTTAGTGCAGAGACATTATGGGTGATTTGTTTTCTCTCCTTTTTCAGGTTTTTAATTTTATGATTATGTTGTATATTTTTAAAGTTGCATACTTTGGGAATAAATAATGGACTATTTTAATGTCATGGTGAGTTTGATAATCTCACAAGATGAGATTTTCTCACTTGTTTTCTTCATAATTTCATTTCACACTGAAGTCTGTGGGTGAGCTGTGAGGTAACCCTGTAGGCAGGAGGATCATGAAAACTTTGTCATGGTAATGCAGTTTGCTGGGGTGACTTCTGTCGTTGTCTGTCTGGAGGATGACTTCCTTTGACTAAAATCCGTTGGCCAACACCTTGAGACCGGGGACTATTTGCATTCTTTCCTTTCAAGACAGCAGAACTCTATTCTATTCTGATTCTGTACTGGGATTTTAGGGGGGTTGCTGAAATTTTCAGTGCCATTTTTGCTCTTCTTACTACTGATTTGCATCTTTATTTTTTATTTTTATTTCTGAGTTTTTCCTAAAGTTTGACAGTTGGTTGCTTCTGGACTACCAATAGCCAGCCTCCATCCCCAGACCAAAGCAAATCCTCTTTTCGCCTATATCCTAGAAACTGCATGTCACCTTGGTGATATTTTTTCTTTAAGATGACCCATTTTTGCTCATTTTAACTAGGTGTTTTTTTAGAATTGGGAAGGATGGGGTTAGAGAAATCACACAGTAATGTTCTAGATACACATACCCGTATAGAATGTTTTAGTTCAACATTAACACAAAGTTTTTATTTTTATTTATTTTTTTATTTTGAAGATTTTAGTTTTAAGTAATCTCTCACCCAATGTGGGATTCAAACTTACAACCTGGAGATCAAGGGTCAAATGCTCTACTGACTGAGCCAGCCAGGTGCCCCTAAAATTTTTATTTTAAGCTCTTATTATGTAACTTCTAATGTTCTCACCTGTGATCACTGAATAGCTTTTTTTTGTATGACATGTTTGTGCTATTTCTCTTTTAAATTTTTTAAAGTTTCTGGGGTTTTTTTTACTTTTTAAAAATCTTTTTGAGGTATACATTCATAAGATTGGGACAAATCTTAAGTGTACATTCATCGAATTTTGTCATATGTCTATACCTGTGTAACTACTATCTAGATCAAGATATGGAACATTTCCAGTACCCAGAAAACTTCAAGGTGCCTCCTCCCAGTTAATACCCCCTCCCAAAGGTAATCTGAAAGTCCAGTTTTCTATCAACAGAGTTGATTCTGCCTCCTCCTCTTTTTTTATTGTTTTATTTTACCTCTTCTTGAATTTCATATAAATAGAAGTATACAGTGTGTATTCCCTTGTGTTTATTTTCTTTATTTTACAATCTGTGAGAAATATCAAAGTTGTTGCTATGTAGTATTCTATTGTATGAATGTACACTATTATTTTTCCATTTCACTGTTGATGGACATTCTGGTTAAAACATCTGAAGTACTTAAAAAAAAAAAAACAACAACCAAGCAGATTTTTTAAAATCTTTATTTATTTATTTTGAGAGAGAGAGAGAAAGAGAGTGTGTACATGAACGTGAGCAGGGGAGGAGGGGCAGAGAGAGAGAGAGAGAAAATTCCAAGCAAGCTCTGCACTGTCAGAGCCCCATGTAGGGCTCGACCTTATGAACTATGAGATCATGCAGAGTGGAAATCAAGTCAGACATGTAGCCAAATGAGCCACCCAGGCACCCCAATGTGCTTTTTTAAAAAGATGGATTTGTGGGGCACCTGGGTGGCTCAGTAGGTTAAGCGTCAAACTTCGGCTCCAGTTATGATCTCACAGTCGGTGGGTTTGAGCCCCACGTCAGGCTATCTGCTGACAGCTCAGAGCCTGGAGCCTGCTTCAGATTCTGTGTCTCCCTCTTTCTCTGCTCCTCCCCCACTCTCTCTCGGTCTCTGTCTCTGAAAATGAAATAAAGACATTTAAAAAAAAGATGGATTTGTTTTTTATGAGTACCTAATAGCTGGTTTTATCCTTTAATATTTTGCTTGTTGTTATTTGACACACATTTTTATTTTCCCCTTCTGAAATGCTTGCAACATTTCAATTTTCTCACTGAAGGGAACTCTGTTTGTCTTTCCTTCCTCACATTTCTTTCCCTTATTTTACCTGTGGTACTTGACTCAGCAGTAAAGAAATAAAATGGAAGCAGTGAGTTCATTGGAAAGATTGAATTTTAGAGTTTTTAGGCCTTCCTAGAGAGCTGGTGCAATTAATTCCTTCTACAGATAAGTACCAGAGGGATTTTATGATTTACCCAGGAGCAGAGGGCAGTCGGTGATAAAGCTGGGACCTACAAGTCCGATTTCCATTCACAGAGTTCTTTTACTTGCTGTAGTGTTCACTTGAATGGGTGGGAAAGTGCCAAAGGATTTCTCTTTGAACTAAAAAGAAAAGAAATTATTTAATCCCTTCAAAATGTAATTTGGAAATAAGGATTAAGCTATAACAATGTACTTTTTAACCCATTTAATCCATTTGGAGACACTTATCCAAAAGAAATAATCTAAAACAGATCTGTAAACCATGGCCTTTCATGTCATATTAGGCCTACCACCCATTTTTGTAGTCTGCCAACAGAAAATGGTTTTTACCTTTTCTATGATTAAATCAAAAGAACAATATTTTATTACATATGAAAATTTTATGAAATTCAGATATTAATTTTAATTAATAAAATTGTATTGGAACACAGCCACATTTGTTTATTGTTTATTGCTGCTTTCAAGCTACAGCTGCAAATTTGAAGAGTTGCTGCAACAAAAACCATATGGCCTGCAGAGCCTAAAGTATTTACTTATCTTGCCGCTTACAGAAAATGTTTGCTGTCTCCAGGTGTAAAAGAAGGAAAAACTACGTGCGTGAAAACATTTATATAAGGGGCACGTGGGTGGCTCAGCTGGTGAAGTGTTCGATTTAAGCTCAGGTCATGATCTCTTGGTTCGTGAGTTGTAGCCCCATGTTGGGCTCTGTGTTGACAGCTCAGAGCCTGGAGCCTGCTCCGATTCTGTGTGTGTGTCTCTCTGCCCTTCCCCCGCTCATGTTCTCCTTCTCTGTGTCTCAAAAATAATAAACATATGAAAAGTTGTAAAAAAGTAAGAAAAACATTTATTTAAACATTTTTTAGTAATAAAAAATAAACATGAAAATGTCAAACTGGAGTATGGTTTTTTGAATTATAATTTAATAAATGTATGTATTATTTGACTACTAAAATTATAATCCAAAAACAGTGTGGGGCACCTAGGTGGCTAAGTCGGTAAAACAGTGCAGGGCAGCTGGGTGGCTCAGTCGGTTAAGTGCCAACTTCAGCTCAGGTCACAGTCTCACAGTTCATGAGTTTGAGCCCCGTGTCGGGCTTTGTGCTGATATCTTGGAGCCTAGAGCCTGCTTCAGATTCTGTGTCTCCTCTCTTTCTGCTCCCTGCCCCGCAACTGCTCATGCTGTCTCTCTGTCTCAAAAATAAATAAACATTAAAATATTTAAAACATAAAACCAATACATTAACTTTAAAATTCTTACTACTTGAGAGGTTTAAAAGGATGAAATTCCGCTATAACTTGTGTCAATATAGGTAAAGACTAAAAATAATTTGGTTTTAGGTAGAGACCTAAAAATAATTTTGGTTACAGTGTGCCGCCGGGGTCATCAATACCTTTTCCAGCATTTCTGTAGTATTATTTTCTATTTTAATGAGAAATAAAAACCTTATACTAGTTTCTTTTCCAGCCTGATCAGGGAATGTGATATTTTACTTAATCAAATGTTTTCAACAATAGTTACAGTATATGAGTCACCATTACTCAAGATTTCTAGAATGATAGGAGAGACCTTAATTTTCTGCTTATGTCTGCATATTATAAATGAGGGATTGGTATTGAAACTCAAAAAATACATAGTTAAATTAATTCTCTTAAAATTTAAGAATTTTTCAGTACATGTCTTCATGGTAAATAAATTAACTTGAAGATGTAAAATGGCAGTATGGTAACTATGTTTCAAAAGCCAGATTCTCTTCTCCCTGAACTCATATTCAGCTTAATTTAAATAACCAATTTAAATTCACAACCTGATCCCACACCACTGGCACATACATATTTCCCAGTCTTTTTGTGCATAAATCCCTCCTTCCAACAAGATTTATTTTTTTCTCCAGCTTCCTCTATGTACTTTTGTATCCAGATCTGTCCTTTATTATTCATAGTTCCTGATTCTCACTTGGTGCTTAGCCAAGACTGATTTGTATTGTTAGGCAGGTGTATTCATTTTCATTTTGTATTGTTAAGCAGGTAATTTGTGCTGTGACAAATTACCATAGACTCAGTGGTTTACAACAACACGAATTTATCATCTTGCTATTCTGGAAGTCAGAAGTCTAAGATGTGCCCTCTTGCACTAAAATCAAAGTATCCATAGGGCTGCATTCCTCTGAATTCTCTTGAATCCCTTTTCTCGGTTGGGTTTCAGAGGCCTCTTGAATTCCTTGCCTTGTGGTCCTTTCCTCCATCTTCAAAGCCAGCATCGTAGTATCCTCAAGTCTCTCTCTGACTCTGACCCTCCTGCCTCCTTTCTTATAAATACCCTCTGATTACATTGGGCCCACTTAGGTAACCTCCCAATGTCAACATCCTTAACTTGATTACATCTGCAAAGTCCCTTTCGCCACGTAAGGTAACATTCACAGATTTCGGCGATTAGGATATGGACAACCTTGGGAGACCACTAACCTACCTACCACAGTGGGGTTTTTTACGTAAAATAATGAGTTTTAATTTTTTGTCTTTGTGATAGTAGTATTTATTTAATGTAGATAGTTTAGAAAATATAATTAAGCAAAAAAAAAAAGAAAAAGCACATATACCCAAAGGCAAAAATTTTATATGTATCTTTTCTTTTTTCTGCATTTATGTGTAATAGTTTTATATTAAAAATAATTTCTTAACCTGTATATTCATATTGTATATAGTATAAATAGAACTGTAGCAAACTTTGGCATATATTTTTTCATAGGCCTTGGTACCCCTCAGTACACATTTGATATTAAGTAGGTGCTGAGAAATTGATGGATTTTCTCAAATTTTACGTTGAGGAACAGATTTAAGCACTGTGATATACTGATTTCACCTCTTTATATTTTATTAGACTTTGAATTTATCTTGATAAAATTTTGCATCAGCAATTCACAGACCTGATAAAATTTTGCATAAGCAATTCACAGACCATTTCTTACCTAGCGGTACAAACCAATTAATGCACTTCGTTTACTTTCAGCCTTTAACAATGCATACTAATGACTCCTGTGTCCTTGTTGAGAAAGAACTTTCCCAGAGTGTATACTGCCCACTGCAGTGGTATGATGTCCAGGAAGGCTGCCATTTCTGAGTCACAGGAATGCTGACAAAACTTGAGGAAAACAAATATCTATGAGAGTGAGAAGTGGATATAACTCTTCTGTTACAGAAATATGAGAAATTTTTCGGTGCACCTGGGTGGCTCAGTCAGTTAAACATCCAACTTCAGCTCAGGTCATGATCTCTTGGTTCATGAGTTTGACACCTGCGTCGGGCTCTGTGCTGACAGCTCAGAGCCTAGAGCCTGCTTCAGATTCTGTTTCCCCCTGTCTCTCTCTCTCTGCCCCTCCCCTGTTCTCTCTTTCTCTCTCTCAAAAATTAAAAAGAAAGAAAGAAATAAATTTTTCTACCTAACATTTAAAATATTTTGTATACTACAGTCACTCTAAAATTAATTTTCATATCTGTTATGATGATACATATATGTCTCCTTCTTTTAGACTTTTGTTAGACATGTTTTCAGATGATTACTCCCTATAACACTATTTCTGTTATTCACTACATAAACATCCTTGAAAAATAATTCAGAGCAAGCAAGGACTTTCAATGCCTTAGCTTGCAAGATGTACAAAAGAGAAACTGTTGGGGGCGCCTGGGTGGCTTAGTCGGTTAAGCGTCCGACTTTCGCTTAGGTCATGATCTCGCGGTTCGTGGGTTCGAGCCCCACGTCGGGCTCTGTGCTGACTGCCAGCTCAGAGCCTGGAGCCTGTTTCAGAGTCTGTGACTCCCTCTCTCTCTGACCCTCCCCTGCTCACGCTGTCTCTCTCTCTCCTAAAAATAAAAAAAAAAATTTAAAAAAAAAAACAAAAGAGAAACTGATGGAGAATTGTTTGCGAACACTATTATCTATATACATGTTTATTATCTGTCTTCCCCAAAGGATATGAAGCTCCACGAGGGTAGAGATGTTTGTCTGTTTTGTTCAATTCTCTATCCGCAGTGCCTAGAACAGTAATTGCCACATAGTAGGTGCTCAATAAATATCTGTTAGATGAATAATAATTATTTGGTCCATTTCTAATGATATGTTTGATTAGGAGTGATAAAAAATAATATTGATATATATATATTTCTACTAATAAAGCCCATTGGTATTTTGATATTATCTCTAATTTTGTTGTAAAAGTAAATTTTGATTTTAACATTGATCTTTATTTTATGAAAGCCACCAAATTTGATAAACATACACATTTAAAGAAAAGCCATGGAGAAGGAGATTGTTACCAAAGCATGCTGTGTGTTTTATTATGGTTGGGGCCTTTGAAACAAAGGCACAGAGCAATAATAACAGTGAATACTGCAACATACTGAGTTATGATATGCCACATGGATTCAGTTAAAATTGTAGCTAAATTTCTTTACTGTGGGTTAAGTGAGTAGAGTCCGTTATAATAAGTGCAGTACTTGTCCTTTGAGTTTACATAATGCTCTCAAATTATATCTGAAATGAGACTGTTCATCTCTTTAAATATCCATAGGTTGTAGTTAGTTATGACACTATGCTGAGCTGTATTATAATGTCAGAAAAGAGTAGAGTGGGAGCTTATCTCTGCTGCTAATGAAATATATAATAATATATAATGAGTTCCATACTACTTTGAAGAGGTCAGAATTGATGCTTTTTATCTTCTAATTTTAGATCTTTTTGGTTTTTGGATACTTATCCAACCACCTTTGTTACTCTGTTTTCAGGTGATGTCCTTGTTGCCGTGAATGATGTGGATGTGACTTCTGAGAACATAGAGAGGGTTCTGTCTTGCATTCCTGGACCTATGCAAGTATGGACAGTCTTTTTCTTTTTTCTTTTTTTTTTTTTGATTTTTTTTTTTAATGTTTTATTTCTAGGAGAGAGAGAGAGACAGCGTGAGCAGGGAGGGTTAGAGAGAGAGGGAGTGACAGACTCTGAAACAGGCTCCAGGCTCTGAGCTGGCAGTCAGCACAGAGCCCGATGCGGGGCTCGAACCCACGAACCGTGAGATCATGACCTAAGCACAAGTCGGACGCTTAACCGACTAAGCCACCCAGGCGCCCCTGAACAGTCTTTTTCTATATTTTATGATGAAATGTCCTGACATGATGAAATGTCCTTTATGATGAAATGTCCTTACGAAAACTAAGGATATCTTGCAGTGTTTTCTTTTTTTAAGATCCTGAAATTTACCATGTATAATGTGGGTTACACTACATACTTGACTATTTAAGGGTCTTGGGTTTTTTTTTAATGTTTATTTTTAAAAGAGAAAGAGACAGACAATGAGCAGGAAAGGGGCAGACAGAGAGGGAGATATAAAATCTGAAGCAGACTTCAGGTTTTGAGCTTTTAGCACAGGGCCCAATGTGGGGCTTGAACTCACAAACTGTGAGATCATGACCTGAGCTGAAGTCAGAAGCTCAACCGACTGAGTCACCCAGGTGCCCCTATATACTTGACTATTTTAAAAAACTTAGCTCTTGTTAACATTTTTAGCTTTTGAGATTATTCTGAAAAGAGGAGATATATCTACAAATAAAACTCCCCCCTGGGGCACCTGGGTGGTTCAATCGGTTAAGCATCTTGTCTGACTCTTGATTGCAGCCCAGGTTATGATCTCATGGTTTGCCGGTTCAAGCCCTACTTTGGGCTCAGTGCTGAGCATTGAGCCTGCTTGGGATTCTCTATTTCCCACACTCTCTGCCCCTCCCCGGCTTGTGCTTGCTTGTTCTCTCTCAAAATAAATATATAAACTTAAAAAAAATTAAACAAAAAAACTTCTCCTAAGTAAAGCAGGAATAATAATAAAATGACAATAATAAAAAGATCTATAATGACTAACCTGTCATTATAACTACCATATATGTTGATGAAAATCCAGTTCCTAGAAAAGTCGTTTTAACAGTCATGGAATTTCTTTCTCTGATTTATTAAAATCACTATTAAGTTTTTTTAAGTGTGGTTTTGTTTATTTTTTTTAAAAACTACACTATTTTGTTGATTTTTTTCTGTTATATAGTTTAACCTTATTCCCAAGCTCTTATATTTAGCTATTTAGTGAATTATTTTTCATTCCTTGTAGGTAAAAATATATCTCTTGCATAATAGTTATTTTGATAGTCTAAGCATTGACATTTTGTATCATAGATGACATTTTTAGGTCATTAGATATATTTTGAAAGTGCTATACTTTTGTTTGTGAATGCTCTGTCTGCTCTTGTTAGTCTCAGGAATTAGCTGGGGCACCTGGGTGGCTCAGTCAGTTAAGTGTCCATCTCTTGGTTTTGGCTCAGGGTTTGATCTCACTGTTTGTGAATTTGACCCCCTGCATTGCTCTCTATGCTGACGCTGTGGAGCCTGTTTGGGATTCTCTCTCTCCCTCTCTCTCTGTCCCTCCCTGGCTTGGGATTCTCTCTCTCTCTCTCTCTTTCTCCCTCTCAAAAATAAATAAACTTTTCTTAAAAAATAAAAAAATAAATTAGCTTTCTCTCTTTTGAGGGATAGGGAGGATGATACGCTTTAGATAGGTTAGATGTTCTATTAGACTATGAGAGAATGAAGCAACTTTCTGGATTGGTCAGGATAAAGAACAGATTCCCTGATAAATCAGAATTGTCCTGAATCCGATTTAAGATCCTGAAGTAATAAGATCCATGATGCAATTCGTTATTTTCTAAGAAATAACATTTTCCTTATGCTCACTTTTTTCTCTTAAAGCACGCATACACCAGACACACTTATGGATGCTCTATAAAAGTATCTATCTTTGGAAATGCAAAATGAAAGTGCTAGAATAACTATGGTAGCTAGTGACCAGCAGTGTTTAGGAATGGATAGAGAGATATCGATGGAGACCAGGTGGTGGTCAAAATATTAACAATCAGGCAGACACCAGCCATAATGCAGAAATAGAGTATAGTGCTGTCACCTTTGGTTGCCAGATGTGGAGAGGTCAGCCATGGTACGAGGGTTTCTCAGGGGGCTCAGATAGCAGCTTCTTACCAATCAGTAATGAAGAATTACAGTATTTTAACAACTGAAACAGCCTCACCGAAGTAAACTGTCTATATGTCAGCCCTGAGTAAGAGCTCCTCCTTTCTTGCCTCGGTCACCTGCAGGTGTCTGCCAGTATTGCCACAGTGCAACCATGTCTCTTCCGTCTTCCAAAAAAGAAAAACTATGTTTACAGTGAGTCCCATTATACTTATGTTTAATTAGCATTTGCAAAGTCAGCTATGCACACCACAAGATAAAAAGAGGAAGAAATAATGATTTAAATATTTTGGTCCAATTCCACCCACCATTTACATGTCCTTATTAAGTGTGAAGTAGGAGTCCTGTATCTGCTGTTTGCCCAGTTTGCCTTTTACAGCATGAGCATCTTGCTGCATTAAATGTGGTTCTGGATTTAAACACACACACACACATACACACACACACACTCACACACACATGCAGCTTTTATGTGCCAATATGTACATCTTGTGCCTGAATGAAGAAACAGCAGTTTGTTTTGAAAATGGAAGGAAAACTGTGTTGAATTGTTTGAATTTATCATATTGAGTGAATATGTTATACCCCAGTACTCTAGCACATTTTTACCTTTCCTAATGTAAGTTCAAAGTGGTTTTGACACTGTATAATTTGAAAATATAATCCTGTCTAAAGATGTATATTATTAACATCTTTTTATTATTTAAGAAAATAAATTATTCTTATTATAAAGCCAATACATGTTCATTGTAAAAACTGGAAAATATGAAGACGTAAAGGACAAAATCTTTTAAAATCCCACCATCTGAGGATATCTACTATTAATATTTTGGAATATTTTATTCTAGTTTAACTTCTTGAATATAAACATGTATGCATTTGTTTGTTTTACGCAGAATTGGTATTATAGCTGTGTCATACTCAAAAGCAGGCACCAGCATTTAGGGTGATATGCCTTTAATAATGATTTAGAACATAGTTAAAATTCTTTTAACTAGAAATAGCGTTTAATTGGTAAGCCACATTTTTCATACATCATTAATGTTGAAAGTAGGGAAAACTATAAGCTTCTAACTACCAGCCATGTAAACTAGGAGGTTCAGAGAGGGTAGGAGTAGAATTGGGAAAGGAAGTAGTCTTTGTACGTTTCAGGCATATGTTGGTATTTTGTTAATTTCATTTCCTTTAGTAATTTTATTTATTCTTTATTATTCCATATAACAGTCTTTAAGATGCCAATAATAGTATTTCTATATTATATGTGAAGAAGAAGAATCTAAGAGAGATTTAATGATTTCTCCAAGGTAGTAGAATTAATAACTCAAGGAATTGAAACTGGCTCCAGTGCACAATCCTTCCCTTTGTAACAAAACCTGGGGGGGGTGGGAGTGGGGGTGGTTCTTCACTCCTGCTGGGTCAGAACTAACTGAGGTGAACTTGTTCCAGAGAAAGTTGTTTTACCTGCTTTGTATCTATGGCATCTGAAACAGTTGTTTAAGCGATAAGAGAAGAGGAATGCATAGGAAACTTTTTAACATTTATATTTGGAAATATCAGCAACATTTTCAGCTGCTACTCAGGGTATAAAATGGTCTGAAAGCTTTGTGTCGTCTGACAGAAGATGGCCTAGGAGATACCTACAATGTGGTAATGTGCTAGGATGAGGTCAGATCTCCATTTTAAAACCTTGCCCTGAGCAAGTTGCCAGACTCTTCTGGGTTTCAGTTTTCTCATCTATAATCAGAGGAGATTTGAGCAAATATATCTGAGCACGGGTCCAACTCTGCAGTTCTGCATTTGGTTTTTAAATAAGTTCTGTTATAAATAGATTACAAATACCAGAATGAGATGCAGAGGTGAAGCCTGTATGCTAGGTGAGATGTAAAAGTCCCAAATCATTTTCTTTCAAAGCCAAGTTTTAACATTGTGCAAAAAGAGTTGTCTTAGAGTCTCCAAAAATTTAACTATCATGAAAGGAAAAAAAGGCTGGAGAACTGTTCTAGACTAAGGCAGACTGAAGTGACATAAAACCAAATACAGTGGCTAATCCTTCATTGATCCTGGATTGCAGTGGGGAACAGCCATATTGGGACAATTGGGGAAATTTGGGCACAGACTTTGAAAACAGTATTGTATTTAATATTCAGATTCCCAAATGTGATAATTATATTTGGTTGTGTAGGAGAATGCCTCCGTCTAGAGGGCATACATGCTCAAGTATTTAGCAATGAAGCATTAAAATGTCTGCAAATAGTTCTGAAGTGATTCAGTCAATTTTTAAAAAATATTTATTTTTGAGAGAGTGCACAGAGGGAAGGAACAGAGAGAGGGGGACAGAGGTACTGAAGTGGGCCCTGCACTGATAGCGGTGGGCCCGATGTGGGACTTGAACACACGAACCTGAGCTAAAGGTGGATGTTCAACTGACTGAGCCACCCAGGTGTCCCAGTCAATTTTTTTTAATACATAGAGTGGGAGTGAGGAAGGAAGGAGAGGGAAATGTGACAGAGAAGAGAAGCAAATGTGACAAAATGTTAAGGATTGGTGAAACTGGATGAGGAATAATACATGGGTAATTATTATATTCTTGCAATTTTTCTGTAGGCTTGAAATGTGTTAAATTAAGAAGTTGTAGGTTTGAAAAAAAGAGGTTTTAGGTATTTGAAAGGAAAACAAAGGTGCAAATACCCTTCTAATTATCTACTTTTGTGAATTTGAGCTCACAGATCTTGCCACAGCTCTGTGCACTCATTTATTCAACACGCACATAATTGTGCAGGTAGTATACCACCCACTCCTGATTTGATCAGAGATCTTGGGTCCAAATTTTGCAGATGAGCAGGGTTGTTAGCACTAAGCACTGGGCCACAGTTCATTTTCCTAGAACTTTGGAGGAGGCCAACTCCTTTTCTAGGAGATCAGCCTGTGGAACATTAGTCCTGGACTCATACCTCTCAAGTACATCTTAGGTCCAGGAGAGGGGGAAAAGTTTTCGTAAAGGAAATGATAGTTGAGTGGAATGTTTTAATTTATTTTATTATTTATTATTTCTATGTTATACAAAAGTGATAGTCACATATGCTGTGGAAAAATTAGGAAATAGACTGTCAAAATTTAAAAAATATATATATGTATGTAAATATATACATACATATATATATATTTAGGGGCACCTGAGTGGCTCAGTTGGTTAAGTGTCCAGCTTTTGATTTTGGCTCGCTTCATGATCTCACAGTTCATGAAATGAAGCCCCAAGTCATGCTCTGCTCTGATAACCCAGAGCCTGCTCAGGATTCTCTTTCTCCCTTTTTGCCTCTCCCCAGCTAGCACGCTAGTGCTCTCTCTCACTCAGAATGAAGAAATAAAGTTTAAAAAAATGTGAAATCTTCTCTATTCTCAGAACCCAGAATTAACCACCTGTGTTGATATTTTATTTTTTAATGTTTTAATGTTTTTTATTTCTGAGAGAGAAAGAGCATGAACAGGGAGGGGCAGAGAGTTGGAGACATATTTTCTGAATCAGGCTGCACCCTGACAGCTGAGAGCCCTATGGAGGGTTTGATTGAACTCATAAACAGTGAGATCATGACCTGAGCTGAAGTCAGATGCTTAACTGACTGAGAGCTACCCAGGCTTGATAATTTAAAGTGGAGGACTGACTTTATCAGATTTGCACTTTAGGAATATTTCACTCTGAATGGGATCGGAGGTTGAGGAACCAGGCTGGCTTCATAGCAATCGGAAGAGAGGTGATAAAGGCCTGAGCAAGGTGTTGGCTGTGGATATGGAGGAAGGAGTAGATCATGTTTAAAATGATGTGAATTGAAGAAGACTGTACTTCCTGCAGACTGAAGGAAAGTCCAAGGTGCCTTCCAGGTTTCGTCTTGAGTAACTCAGTGAAATTGCCCAAAAGAGAAGAGGATCAAGGAGAGAGAATTTGCTGACTCAAATAGACTCAATGCCTTCAGAATTTTGATGGAGGAATTTTCAAAGCATCTGTCAGACAAAGCAGAAAGGATCAGACATGCAGATAGTAGCCAGATGTTGTGAGAGAGACTGCGAGGGCCATGAGGTAGAGGTGAGAGACTGGTCAGCTCTTGGAGCTGCTTCAGATTCTGACAGCCTCCCTGGTTCCCATCTGCGAAGAGGATGGCATGGAGAGAAAGAATTTGGCTATTTGACAGAGGTTGAAGAGACATTGCTGGTTACATTCCGGGTTGAAGATAGAAGTAGAGAGGTAGTAATTAAGAAAACAAGATATTGGAAGTGATGAGTTATAGAAAGCATGCCAGACCCTGAGGAAAGGCACATCATCTCCTGAACTGGAGGGAAAGGAAGGAAGGATGGGCAAATTGCACACACACACCAAAAAATGTCTCGGGAGAGACCCACAACAAGGAATGATAAAACATGTCACAGGTTAGCATCTAGGAAGGAACAACAGAAAAGAAAAACCCCTTTATAAGAAGTTTCATAGAAACTATTTTATATTAGATGTTTCTTAATAAAGATTTTTTCTATAAAACACATATCCTTAATATTTATGTATATCAACCTCTTGTTAAAAATAGCACTTAATTCTTAATTTAGTTATTTGTCTCACCCATTTTCATTTTATCAAGGCAACCAGAGATCATGACATTTTAGAGCTACCTAACATATATGCTTTGCAAAATGGCTAAAGTGTAATTATCTTTGCGTTTGAAGCTAACTTTACTTAAATCAGAAGAATGGTGGCTAAAATGGCTCCTTAAAGAATTTTAATGGATGGTTCTGCGGTCTGTATATTTGTTTGAGTTTTTGACATGGTGAGGGGAAAACGTCCTTACACCAACAAAAAGTGCAGTTGTTTGCCAGGCATAACATTAGTTTTCAAGTATGTCATTTTTCACTAAGCATAGCAAACTAGTCAAATTTTAGGTTGTTGGTGGTGCCTCAAGTAAAATTAGTGAATTTTTATTTTGAATTTACCACCTCATTTCCTGTTGTCATTTTTGTTAGTTATGGTCTTTTGACCTCTCCACCCACAAGAATCTCAGCTGGAAAAGATACCCTCCCTGTTCTAAAATATGTTTCTTTCTCTGAAGACCACCATTCTCCCTGTTCACCACTGGTATACATTATCTCTCACAGACACTCCCAACAGACCCAGACTGTCTCTGTGACACCTACTTCCCTAGGATGTCACTCATCTTATGCTCCCTGCAGTCAGATTTCTCTTCCTCCACTACACTTACATATATGGCTCCTCGCCAAAGCCCACTGATGGGGACAGTCTCAAATCTCCCATCTATCCTGTCATAAGGTCTGGGTTCCAGATTCCCCCAGATTCTTAGGATTTCTCACATTTTCAAGAACACCACCAAAGGCTCCCATATATTTTCTTTTGGACACACTTAAATTCTCGTTTTCAGATAAAAGGACCCTCAACCACCAAGCCATTCACTTCATGAGATCCTTGTTCAAGGATTTTATATGTCAATGCTTATGCTTGTATTTCTACTTACGTATACATATGTTGAGCACTGCCCACTAGTACAGATAGAACTCTAAAAACATACTCTTTCTGGCCATCTAATACTTACCTGTTGCTTGTTTGGGTCAAAACCTCACAGCAAATATTCTTTTTCACATCCTTCTAAGATCTTAAGACAACATCTCTTCAGCTGTCTCTCACCATAATCTTATATTGTTTCATCAGATAATGCTTGATTGTTCCCATATAGGATCTCTAATTTTTCACATTTTTATTTAGTGTGCCTAATCCTCCCCTCCCCAATATCCCAGTGTTCTACTCAGCCTTTTTTTGGGCATAGTGTTATATCAAGAGCCCATTTTTCAACATTAGGTTTATATCGAACATGAAAAATTTAGTAAAGGTTGATCTTTTCTGTTTGGAATACTATTACATGTTTTGTGAAGAAAAGCATGATTATCAGGCCTCAAAAATATTTTATGCAGAATTTACCTCCTCCTACTTTCTATACAGATTACTGCTGATCTTGACCTAGTTTCTCTTTGAATATATACATATTGATGAATCTAGACCTCATGTCTCTTTTCTACTTGTTAATAACATAAATCTGAGATTTAGTTTAGAAAAGATGTTTCTTTAACTCAATTCACTTTAGGTAGACAGAGATAATTTAGTGCCCCTGAAATGTCACAGACAGCTACAGGTAAGCAAAATTGAATACAACCATAAATAGTCCCTTCTTGCCAACAAAAAAGGATATTTAGATATTTTTTCTTTGGAAGGTTTTATTTATCAGGACAAATTTATTTTATAGTCTAATATTAACAACAGTTGGATGGGCTGGTGGGTTATGAATGAATTGTTAAAAACATATGCTTAATATTTTTGATAAAAAAATATAAATATATAAAGCTCATTTTTAAAAAATGACTACATATGTTAGTATTCATCACATATTTAAAGTTGGCCTTAAAAATGGTACCTCTTACAATAAATTATTAAAAATTAGGGATTATTTATTACTATCTTGATAACAGCTTTTAAAGATTTTCTCTCAAAATATAACTTATTGTGTACAATTTTATCTGCTTTTAAATATTGGCTAGACATCCCCCCTGCTTTATTTAGATTTGATTGACCAATAAAAATTGTATATATTTAGGTTGTACATGATTTCTTTTAAAGGTTGCACTTTGATCATTTAATACACATATATTGAGCAGACTTCTTTTTTCTTGATCAAGCATGAATTTATTTTCTGACTTCAAATGTAATCTAATTTTAAAAGAGTCATTACGCTTTAATGATTAAATTTGAAACTTTATGGATTATTACAATTAGAATATCCTGTTTTACTCATCTATACTGGTAAGATTTTAAACACAGGAATACTTTGTGGTTATATAGTTTATGATGATGTCCTTACTACACCGAATTAGCTATATCTAGTGAAAACTGCTTTTAGTCAAGATACACCCTGGTGCTTCTTTAACATGAATAAGGGGCGCCTGGGTGGCTCAGTAGGTTAAGCGTCCGGCTTCGGCTCAGGCCATGATCTCACAGTTTATGGGTTCGAGCCCCGGGTCGGGCTCTGTGCTGACAGCCAGCTCAGAGCCTGGGGCCTGCTTCAGATTCTGTGTCTCCCTCTCTCTCTGACCCTTCCCCGCTTATGCTCTCTCTCTCTCTCTCTCTCAGAAATAAAACATTAAAAAATATTTAAAATGAATGAGTTATCTTTGGCCAATTAAGCGTCTACATACATCTTTTTCAAGGAAAGCTAATTGAGAAGTGGAAGCTTCCTTTCAACAACTGAAAAATGCCACATTCTGGACTCTTACCAGTCTTGTCAACCATGAAAAAAAAACTATCTTGATAAAACTGATAATCTCCTCAAGGTCATGATTCAAGTTCCCGCACATTGATAGTTTTCCTTGGTCTTTATTTTAAAGGACCTCAAAGAATGTCTAAGAAAATGTTTGAATATCACCTCACTTGAAAGGAAAGCTAATCTGGCTTTATGAAGTTCCTTTTAATCCTGAATCTTCCTTTTCCCTTCCCCAGATGAATCAGTGCTATCAGCATTCATTGTAATAGTGTTGCTCTTTTTGAAATTATGAGATCATACAAATTCTTGTTTTTCCATGGCATTTTCTTTTGTTGTCAGTAACTTAGAATACAGTAATTAAATAAATGAATTTTTGTACACATAAATTCTTATTCAATAAATATTTGTAATAATATGTGCTAGGCTACCAGCCAGAGATAGAAATATAAATAAACTACATAGTCCCTGCCATAAAGAGCTCACATTCTAGGATGATTTTTAGATATACTGTGTGTACCTGAATATATATGCATGTGCAGGCCCTTTTTTGTGAAAACTACAGCTGACTTTTCCTTGTTGAAAAAATAAACACATTGTTTTAATTGTTAAAGGTAAAATTGACATTTGAGAATGCATACGCTGTGAAAAAGGAAGCAACTCAACCAAAACAGAAAAAGGCACAGTCGAACACAAGTGATTTAGTCAAACTTCTATGGGGAGAAGAGGTTGAAGGTATCCAGCAAAATATCCTCAACACTCCTCATATCGTTATGTATCTCACACTACAGCTTGACTCGGAAACATCAAAGGAAGAGGTGAGTGCCTTCTCAAAAGCGCAAAGGGAAAGAAGGACCTATTATAATCTTCCAAGTGAATACTAAGCACTTTTTTCAGTCATTCTGTGTCTTTATGGTTTTGGTATGTCTCTTACACAAGACATAAGTCTAATTGTCAAGCCTAATGAATCCATTTATACAGATTACTGAAATATTTAAATTTGTTTCTTCCATCTTCTTTATTTTTTTGTAAATGCTTTATTTGAGAGAGAGAGAGAGAGAGAGAGAGAGAGAGACAGCGTGAGCAGGGGAGGGTCAGAGAGAGGAAGGCACAGACTCCAAAGACAGGCTCCAGGCTTTGAGCTTGCTGTCAGCAAATAGCCTGATGCAGGGCTTGAACCCAAGAACTGTGAGATCATGATTGAAGTCGGATGCTTAACCAACTGAGCCACCCCGGCACCCCTCTTCCATCTTCTTTAAAAATTTCTATTTGAACTACTTTTTCCAAAACATTTTTCTTACCTATTGTTGGTTGCGGTAGTCTTTATTTATTTTTAGTGATCGCTCTTAAATTTTTATCATATTTATCTTAACAGACTCTAAAACAGTATCTTAACTCTTTTTTAAAATAATTCAAGGGGTTCTTGAGTGGCTCAGTGAAGCGTCCTACTTCAGCTCAGGACATGATCTCACAGTTTGTGGGTTTGAGCCCTGCGTCAGGCTCTGTGCTGACATCTCAGAGCCTGGAACCTGCTTCAGATTCTGTATCTCCCTTTCTCTCTGACCCTCCCCTACTCATGGTGTCTTCTCTGTCTCTCTCTCAAAAATAAAAAAAAATTTAAAAAAATGTTTTAAATAACTCAAGGCCCTTGGTACACCTTAATTCCAATTTCTCCTCTTCACATACATGCTATTTTCCTCAGTATTTCAGTGCTATCACTTTTTTAAAATTCCAGAAATTGGGGGTAAATATACTAGTGTTACTACTATTAATTATTTATTACATTGTATACATTATAAAATATATAAGCAATACATTATAAAATGCATATTTTATACATTACACTTCATACAAATGAACCTTCTTTAAATTTACCTAAATGCTTACCACTTTCTTTACTATCTTTCTTATCTCTGACTGTCCTTATTTGATCATTTTTCTTCTTCTTAAGACATATATTTTAGGCATTTATTTTTTATTTGTTTTTTAAAGTTTTATTTATTTCTAGGAGAGAGAGAGAGAGAGACAGTGTGAGCAGGAGAGGGTCAGAGAGAGAGGGAGTCACAGACTATGAAACAGGCTCCAGGCTCTGAGCTGGCAGTCAGCACAGAGCCCGACGCGGGGCTCGAACCTAGGAACCGTGAGATCATGACCTAAGTGAAAGTCGGACGCTTAACCGACTAAGCCACCCAGGCACCCCAAGGGACTTTTTTTTTTTTTTAGTGAAAGTTTCTT
>NW_027527878.1:0-39395 GCF_008692635.1 Crocuta crocuta | reverse complement strand
GTGAAAGTTTCTTGATGATAAATTCTTTTTGTTGTTATTTATCTGATGATGTTGCTTTAACCTCTTCTTGAAAGGTACTTTATAATTCTACATTGTGTTAGTCAAAAGAGGCCAATTGCCATTAACAACCCTGATGTCTTAGTGGCTTAACATAATAGTTTATTTCTTCAATATAATGCTCCTGCTCATGTTGCTCAGTGGTCAGAGCCCTTCCTCTAGTGGTTTCATGATTTCCAAAGGCTTCAGAGCCCTAGATCACTTACACCTAGTTCACCAATAACAAAAGAGAAAAAACATTTAATATCTCATGGGACATTTCAGAGTTTTAGGTTAATAATTGGAACATCACTTTTGCCCATGTTCTAGTGTCCAGAACTAGTTATATGGTCTCTCCCAATGCAATGAGGTAAGGAAATGTAGTTTTACTGTGTGACCGAGAAGAAGATGAAGTTAACATGTGCTATTGCTTATGACATTCAGGTAGAAAGTTATTTAATCTGTTTGAAGATAGTATTCCTTTGGCTTCTGACTTCAATAACTGCTATTAAGAAGTCTGCTGTCAGGCATTCCTTTCTAAGGAATCTTATTTCTTTGTTCAATTTCTTGCTTCTACAGTGTCCGGACTGTTTTTAATTTCTCTATTGTGTTTTCTATTTAAATAATCATATTTTTATTTTCAAGAGGTCCTGAAAACTCTTTTAATGTATTATTTCAAATCTGCCATGGTATTCCTGGTAGTCTTTTGTTGTTTGCTTGTCTTAGTGATTCCATACTTTATTTCTCTAAGTATTTCATGCATATTCTGTGTTCTTCTGTATCCTTTATCTGCCCATTCTACCAACCCTAAGTCCTCATACTTGTGGTGGTTTGCTTTCTTGTGTCCTTGGTGATCACTGACTAAACTTACTGTCTGATTTTATCTCTGGGAGTCCTGTGGTTTAAAAGTGGGAATGCCTTCCTCCAGAGAGAATTTGCTGCTTCTGATTCTGCCACTGACCAAGGATACTTCAGCCTTACTCATGAATCCAGGTTTAACACAATGGTACTAGGTTCAGCTTACCTACCTAGCCACTGGCCCAATATTCAGTGTTCTCACTGACAGTATTGTAGGTATCAACCCTCAAAACAACCTTGCCTCTGTCCTTTGGCTAACCACTCACCACTCCCAATTTCTTTGCAGTTCTGGGGAAGAGGAATGAAAGTATATGGAGATGTCCTTCTTACATATCTAGCAGTTATACAAGTTATGTTCTAGCAATAACCCTACTTGTTTTACAACATAAGGACCTCTCAAAGCATCTAGTTTACCATTTTTCAAGCACAAGTGAGATCTAAAAAGGTTTCACCTAATTTACATTTCTTTGCTTTTGAAGTCCTTGCAACCTATATTCTCACTGCCAAAGCCATTTTATCCAAGGAGTGTGTTTCCTCGTCTTCTTTATTTGTTTTAATTTTTTTCAAAAATGTTGCTTCTTTGTATATCAAAACTTAATCAATAACTGAAATGAAAAAGGATTTACCTACGTGTATTTTTTGTAATTTTCTATGTTCTGAAAACAGATCCAAAGTTAATTATTCTGATTTCTTACATGTATTGCTATCTGTTATACTTTTAAAACAAATGAGAAATTTAACCATGTATCATATAAAACACACAACAAAATCCTGGGATGGTAACACCCTGAAACTTTCTAGGTCATCTTGGAGTAGAATACCGCTGAGGCCTTTTGTCATCTTTGCTTTTCTTTCCATGGGAAAGTGTGTAGATGTTTCTCAAATGAACAGGTTTCTGTCTGTTGACAGCCCTTTATCAACACTGTAATTAGGAGAGGCTTTTTATTCTTACTGATCAGAGTGGAAGCTGCTGCAAATGCATGCCGCTAACAAGTGCCTAAAATACAGCTAATTAATCTGGTTAGAAACTGTTGAGTTTGCCAGGTCCTTAATAGTGAGGCCTTCTAGGCTGGTTGCTACAGAGGTTGGAATAGAGACTTTTTCAAATGACCTTTTTTACTAGTATGACTTCGTTTACAATAAAATGTCATAGGATCATTTAGTTTTCATGTGAATTACATGTTTAATAACTTGTCTTCTCCAAGCTATAAGATTAGAAAATTTCAAAAACCTAATCAAGGAGTATATGGATTTTTGTTTAAAGTGGTGTTTGGTATTTGGCCGAATGGAATAAGTATTTTTACTAGTCAAGGTTAAACTTTACTTAGTAAGCATAACAGAAGATCTTAACTATGTTTGGCTTAATTTCTAAAGATAGGATTTTTGTAACTGTTTTACACTAGAAATGTTGCAAGAAAATTTGAGGGTTAGGCAGAGTGTATTTGACCAACATATTCTATAGCAATTTGCATATATTGAATGTGCTCAGTAAGTATTAAAAAAGATGTGTCCAGTTTGTCATTATATTTGTCTTGATGTAAAAGTTGCCAAGACATGGACTCTAAGTCACACAATTATTTCTTGTAAAGAGAGATCAAAACAAGATATAGAACACTCTTTAGAGAGAAAGCCAAGGAAAAGATCTATGTTAGGAATTTGGGCTTTCAATAGTGACTGGATTAATAGAGGTATTAAATATTAAATAGCATAACTGGGAGCTTCTTTGAATTCTCTATGGTTTCCATCCAAAATTTTTATTTTAAATTTTTCCTGCTTTTAATTTTCCTTGTGAGAAAAGCAGCATGTTACTTTAACAGCAAAAAAGGGAGATACAGAATGATTCATCCCTTTGTGTAAAAGGTCTAGTACAATGCATATCCTGATTTTGAAATTTATTTTATTTTATAAAAACTATTTGTTTCCTGGGAACATGCTTTTCTTGAAAACAAAAAAAGTATTAAGCATTTTGTGAATTACCTTATAGATCTAGTTTTTTTCCATAATTTAAATGTGCTTCCTTTTAAGGTTTGAATTCAGATTAATTTGTGGTGAGCAAAACCCTTTTAAATTTAAGATAGATAAGATATTATATCATAATACTACTTTCTCTTTATCTGCACTACTTTGATTTCGTATTCTTACTTTGTAAATTTAATTGTAGTACTGTCTTATGTTTAAATAGAGATTTAATGATTTCACCAAAGATGATGATTATCATTTGAATGTCAGTAATACAAATAATTAAATTTAAAGACTCTTAGAAGTTACATGTGGTATCTGTACAAATATGCTACTCCAGGAGATAAGAAAATTTGAGTAATGAAATATAATAAAATATTATTCTTAGAATTTATTGTAAAGGAGGTTAAAGTTTAAAACAATGGAATTAATTAAAATTATTCTAACACTATTCAGTGTCCTACTCAGTATACATTTTGGTATTATGACCAATTTTGACAGTTTGTAACTGACTTTCAAATGTAGTGTTTTAAATACTAGGTAATGTGTTAAAATTCCAGACATACTTCCCTCCTTGTGTTTGTTTGAATAAAACCTCCCCTGAAGCTGAAAGGATTCATTTTTTGTTCTTTTCTTAATAGTACAAAGTCTGAACTTTCCATGACAAAAGTAATGGTTGGGAAATTTGGAGGGTTGATCACTTCCATTTCTTTTCATTTAACAGCAAGAAATTCTTTATCATTGTCCAGTTTCTGATGCATCTCAGAAACTGAAAAGTGTGAGAGGGATATTTCTCACACTCTGTGACATGTTGGAAAATGTAACTGGGACACAAGTTACTAGGTAAGAATTGATTTTTATTTAGCTTTTTTCTGTTTCTTTCAAGTTCTGTACCTTGGTTCTGACAAAATACTACTACAAGTATCTATTATACAAATATATTTGTATATCTAATGTAGAAATCTATATAGCAGTTATGATGCCTGCAGATATTTTGTTTCTTGCCTAAGTTATTTCTTTTTTTTTTTTTTTTTACAAATAGTTTATTGTCAAATTAGTTTCCACATAACACCCAGTGCTCATCCCCACAAGTGCCCTCCTCCATACCCATCCCCCCTCCCCCCCACATCCATCAGTCCTCAGTTTTTGTCAGCATTCAAGAGTCTCTCATGGTTTGCCTCTCTCCCTTTCCCCCACCATTTCCCCCCTTCTTCTCCCCCTTGTTCCTCAGTTAAGTTCCTCCTAATCCTCCTATACGTGCAAACATATGATATTTGTCCTTCTCTGCCTGACTTATTTCACTCAGCATAACACCCTCAAGGTCCATCCATGTTGCTACACATGGCCAGATTTCATTGTTTCTCATTGCCATGTAGTATTCCATGGTATAGATAAACCACATCTTCTTGATCCATTTGTCCGTTGATGGACACTTATTGCCTAAGTTATTTCTAAAGGTCACCTATAAGGTGTAGGTTCTCAATACACTGTTAAGTCTGGGTGTTTGGCATACTTTAAATAACAAATTTGGACTCATGACCTGTAATTTAGCATTTATTCATGAAGGTGGTATTTCTTAAGCATGGCATTATTTTGAGTCTGGGCTTTTTCATGTTTTTGTCTTGATCATTAACTTGCTAGCCAATACTCCTGTGGTTAATAAGAATGACTGAACACTGAATTTTTCATGTAGTTCAAAATAGTCTTTTCTACAGCAATGACAGAAAAAAACACAATCCACATACACTTTGAGAAGAAGAGCCAGAATGCTCCTTGTATCATCTGTGCAAGTTCACTCGATGGATAAACAAGACTGATACGAAATAATTTTTTGAAAAATAAAATATACCATATACTCAGTTATAGAGCCATATATCCCATTCAGTGTCAATTTAGTAAGCCCTGACTTTGAAATGCCACAGTTGACTTATGGGAGGAGTAGGCTCAAAACTTTGTTGAGTTGTAGTTTGTTTTTTTAATAAAATAAATCTAGGGATTACAAACCATTTTTCTTCCTTAATATTTCAAAAGTTTTAGAAATATAAAGTTGCATTTTCTAAGGCTTTAACTTTTCCCATCTTTTGATAAAAATGACACCTCTAAGATTCTAAAAGATAAGATCTGCAAGACAATAACAAGAAGAATTTCCTTGTTTTCTAAATAAAAGTCGGTTTAACTCTGGGACTCATTTCCAGACACTAGTAACTGAGGCTATATTTAGTGTAAATTTTCATTCAAAAAAAATGTGTTGAGAGAAATCATATGGCATTTGTCTTTCTCTGGCTTATTTCACTTATAATACTCTAGCTCCATACATGTCATTGCAAATGGCAAGATTGCTTTTTTATGGCTGAGTAATATTCCATTGTATATACATACCACCTCTTTATCCATTCATCAGTAAGTGGACATTTAGGCTTTTACCATAATTTAATTATTGTGGATAATGTTGCTTGTAGATAACATTATTATAAACATTGAGGTGTATATATCCCTTTGAACTAGTGTTTTTATAATCTTTGGGAAAATAGTAGTGCAATTGCTAGATGGTAGGGTAGTTCCATTTTTAACTTTTTGAGGAACTTTCATACTGTTTTCCAGAGCACCTCCACCAGTTTGCCATCCTCCCAACAATGCAAGAGGGTTCCCTTTTCTCTACCAGCACCTATTGTGCCTTGTACTATTGATTTTAGCCATTCTGACAGGTATGAGGTAATAGCTCATTGTAATATTAATTTGCACTTCCCTGATAATAAGTGATGTTGAACATCTTTTCATGTGTCTGTTAGCCATCTTTATGTCTTATTTGGGAAAACATCTATTCTGTCTTCTACCCATTTTTTAGTTGGATTATTTGGATTTTGGGTGTTGAGTTTTACAAGTTCTTTATATATTTTGGATACTAACCCTTTATCAGATATGTCATTTGCAAGTATCTCCTCCCATTCCATAGATTGCCTTTTAGTTTTGTTGACTGTTTTCCTGCACTGTGCAGAAGCTTATTTTGATGATGTTCCAGTAGTTTATTTTTGCTTTTGTTTCCCTTGCCTTAGGAGACATATCTACTTTTTTAAAATGTTTTATTTATTTCTGAGAGAAAGAAAGACAGCATGAGCAGGGGAGGGTCAGAGAGAGAGGGAGACACAGAATCTGAAACAGGCTCCAGGCTCTGAGCTGGCTGTCAGCACAGACCCCAACCCGGGGCTCGAGCCCACAAACCGTGAGATCATGACCTGAGCCGAAGTCGGACACTTAACCGACTGAGCCACCCAGGCACCCCAATTGGGAGACATAAATAGAAGTAAGTTGCTACAGCCAATGGCAAAGAAGTTACTGCCTGTGTGTTCCCTTTTAGGATTTCAATGGTCTCCTGTCTCACATTTAGATCTTTCATCCATCTTGAGTTTATTTTTGTGTATGGTATAAGAAAGTGGTCCAGTTTCATTCTTCTCTGTGTTGCTGTCCAGTTTTCCCAATACCATTTGTTGAAGAGATGGTCTTTTTTCCCATTGGATATTCTTTCTTTCCTCTTTGTTGAAGATTAATTGACCATATAGGTACAAGTTCATTTCTGGGTTTTCTGTTCTGTTCCATCGGTCTGTGTGTCTGTTTTGTGCCTGTATCCAACTGTCTTGATCACTACAGCTTTGTAATAAAACGTAAAGTCTAGAATTGTGATGTCTCTAGCTTTGTTTTTCTTTTTCAAGATTATTTTGGCTATTCAGAGTCTTTTGTGGTTCCATACAGATTTTAGGATTTGTTGTACCTCTGAAAAATGCAGGTGGTATTTTGATAAGAATTGCATTAAATGTATAGATTGCTTTGGATGGTATAGACATTTTAACAATATTTGTTCTTCCAACCCATGAGCATGGAATGCCTTTCCATTATTTTGTGTCTTCAATTTCTTTCATCAGTGTTTTATGGTTTTCAGAATACAGGACTTTCAGCTTTTTGGTTAGGTTTATTCCTAGATATCTTTTTATTTTTGGTGCAATTATAAATGGGATATTCCTCTTAATTTTTCTGCTGCTTCATTTTTGGTGTATAGAAATGCAACAGATTTCTGTACATTGATTTTGTATCCTGTGACTTTAGTCAATTCGTGTGTCACTTCTAGCAGGTTTTTTGGTATTTGGGGGGGAGGTTTCTGTACAGTGTATCATGTCATTTGCAAATAAAGTTTTACTTCTCACTTGTCGATATGGATGTCTTAAATTTCTTTTCGTTGTCTGATTACTGAGGCTAGGACTTCCAGTACTATGTTAAATAACAATGGTGAGAGTGGACGTCCTTATCTTATCCTGATGATAGAGGCAAAGCTCTCAGGTTTTCCCCATTGAGGCTAATATTATCTGTGGGTTTTTCATATAAGGACTTAATTATGTTGAGGTATGGTCTCTCTAAACCTTTGTTGAGGGTTTTTATCATGAGTGAATGTGTACTTTGTCAAATGCTTTTTCCTTCTCTATTGAAATGATATTTTAAAATTTTTATTAATATGATGTTATGACATTGATTGATTTGCAAATATTGAACCTCCCTTGCAACTCAGGAATAAATCCCACTTGATTGTGGTAAATGAGTATTTTGTAATGTTTATTTATTTTTGGGGGGGGTGGGGGGAGGGGCAGAAAGAAACAGGGAGACAGAGGATCCCAAGTGGGCTCCATGCTGACATTGGTAAGCCCAATATGGCTCTCGAACTGATGAACCAGGATATCATGATCTCAGCCAAAGTCATACTCTCAACCAACAGAGCCACCCAAGCATGCCATGAATGATTTTTTTTAAATGTGTTGTTGGATTCAGTTTGTTAGTAGTGTATAGAGAACTTTTGCATATGTGTTCATCAGGGATATTGGCCTAATGTTCTCTTTTTTAGTGGAGTCTTTACCTTTGTAATGACACAGATAGAGCTAGGGAGTATTTGCTAAGCTAAATAAGTCAGAGAAAGACAAATATCAAGTGATTTCACTCATATTTGGAATTTAAGAAACAAAACAAGTTAGCAAAGAAAAAATAAAAAGAGAGAGGGAGGCAAACTAAGAAACAGACTTTTAACTATAGAGAACAACTGTTGGCTACCAGGTGGAAAGTTGGTGGGGGAAATAGGTAAATAGGTGATCAGGATTAAGGAATGCACTTGCTGTGATGAGCACTGGGTGATGTATGGAAGTGTTGAATCATTATATTGTACACCTGAAACTAATATTACACTGTATGTTTAACTGGAATTTAAAGGATTTTTAAAATTTATTTTATATCTTTATAAATAAAGTTATTTATTTTTGAGAGAGAGAAAGCACAAGTTGGGGAGGGGCAGAGAGAGAGGGAGAGACAAGAATCCTAGGTAGTCTCTGCTATGAGCACAGAGCCTGACACATTGCTTGATCCCATGAACAATGAGATCATGACCTGATCTGAATCAAGAGGCAGACACTTAACCAACTGAGCCACCCAGAAGCCCCAACTAACTGGAATTTAAATAAAACTTAACAAAAATTTTAAAAATATAATGATGGTAATGCCTGAAGAAGATGTTAAAAAGATTAAAAAATAACAAATAGTATGCATTTGACTGTAAGAAAAATAATAACAATTTGTATTAAGAATTAAAGAAAATAATTAAAATAATGATGTGAAAAAACATGTTGCAGGCCTCCTTTTATTTTTTATTTTTATTTTTTAAATGTTTCTTTCTTTCTTTCTTTCTTTCTTTCTTTCTTTCTTTCTTTCTTTCTTTCCTTCCTTCTTTCTTCTCTTCTCTTCCCTTCCCTTCCCTTCCCTTCCCTTCCCTTTTCTTTTCTTTTCTTTTCTTTTCTTTTCTTTTCTTTTCTTTTCTTTTCTTTTCTTTTCTTTTCTTTTCTTTTCTTTTCTTTCTAGAAAGAGAGTGCACACAGGGAGGGACAGAGAGAAAGAGAGAGGGAGCCAAGCAGGCTCCATGTTCATCATGGCGCCTAGTTCAGGGCTAAATCCCATGACCATGAGATCACAACCTGAGCTGAAATCAAGAGTCAGTTGCTTAACTGACTGAGGCACCCAGGTGCCCTCCTTTTATTGATTTTTTAACAGCTTTATTGAGGTATCATACAATTTTCCCGTTTAAAGTATACAATTCAGTGGTTGTATATTTGCAGGTATTTGCAACCATTACCAGAGTCAATTTTAGAATATTTTCACCACACCCAAATAAAAACCTATACTGGACATTTCATGTGAATGAAATCATAATACATGCTTATTTGTGACTGGCTTCTTAGGATAATGTTTTCAAGGTTCAGGCCTCCTTTTTAATCATATTGGAAAGAAATTTTAAGTTTCTCCATGTGGATTTGATTTTTTTCTTTTTACTCTAAAGGACAGATGTTATTTTACTTGATGTTCAGGTCTTGTTATTAATGTTAAGATATGGATTAAACATGTGGAAAACAATAAATGTAAGTAGAAAAACTTTTTTGTGAAACAGTAAATATGAAAATGATAATTATTTCAGGGTTCCTTAGCAATATGTATGTCTTACATACACGGTTTTAAAACTATAGTGATATTAATGTCTGAGTATAAAAAGAATCTAATGTTTGTCAAAAAGCATATATATTTTTAAACTTTATTAAGGCAAAAGTAATATTCCTTTTGAAGAAATCTATTTAGCAATTCATGTTTAAAATTCCACACACTTATCTACTGCAGCATAGAATATACATTGTATTCTAAGGATTCACCCGATGAAAACTGATTTGTGTATTCTCATTTAAAGAAAAAAAATGGAGGGGGTACATCTGGGTAACTCCATCAGTTAAGCTTCTGACTCTTGATTTCGGCTCAGGTAATTTTGTGAGATCAAACCCCATGTCAGGTTCTGTGCTGACAGCACGGAGCCTGCTTGAGATTCTCTTTCTCCCTCTCTCTCTGCCCCTTCCCTGCTCACACATGTGTACATGCTCTCTCCCTCTCAAGAAGAAATAGACTTTACAGAAAAAACAAACACTAAATATATTTTCTTCACATCATCTACCCTCATTACAAGAAGGAATCATAATACTCTGTTTTCATAGTTCTTTATTATATCTCTTTTTAGAACACATTTAATATGTTTTCTAACTTGATTGAAGTACAATAAATTGCATATATGTAAAATGTACAATTTTATCAGTTTTGACAGAGGTATATGACCCTGAAACCATTACCACAGTGAATATATACATTATCCCAAAGGTTTCCTTGAGTACATGTTTAAATCTGACTTATATTTTGGTTACTTGTTATGTACCTATGCCCCATATTAAATTATCATTTGTGAGCTGGAATCATGTCTTCCTTTCTTTGTAATTTTTCTTAATAAATAGGTAATTTATCTTAATAATTTTTCTTAATAAATAGACTATTTGTTCTCTTAATAAATTCTCTTAATAAATAGGCTATTTCTCCTAATAAATAGGCAATCAGAAAAGATTTGTTAAATTAGCACTGTAATGGAAGCTTTCTAAAAAAATAGCATATCGTCACTTAATGTTAGCAAACGAATTTCAATACTTTTTACTGTGACATGTCTATTTTTGTTTGACCTAAAGCTTTTTATAGGTATTTAAAAAGTATTTCTGAATGCATTATTGTTGTTATGCAATTCCTTGCCTTCTCTGTGTGACAGATATATGCCATGAAACTTGTTTATTAAGCATGTGGTTCTTAAGTCATACCATGTGTAATCTTTTATGAGTGACGTGTTTATAATTTTTTGACATTTAAAGATATTCTAACTTTATTCAACTCTTTTTTTTTTCTTAGCTCATCCCTTCTTTTAAATGGGAAACAAATCCATGTGGCTTATTGGAAAGAATCTGACAAATTATTGTTAATTGGCCTGCCTGCTGAAGAGTAAGTTGAGATCTTTGTTCATCTTAAAATCATTTCAAACATACTGCTAACAAAGTCTGTTTCATTAAAAGTATGATGTTTTTGTTAAAAGCCAACCTCCTTTAAACAGTCATGTTGGGGCACCTTGGTGGCTCAGTCATCCAACTTTGGCTCAAGTCATGATCTCATGGTTTGTGGGTTCGAGCCCCACATTGAGCTCTGTGCTGACAGCTCAGAGCCTGGAGGCTGCTTTGGATTCTGTGTCTCCCTCTCTCTGACCCTCCCCTGCTTGTGTTCTCCCTTTTTCTCTCTCTCTCTCAAAATGAATAAGCATTTTTAAAAAGTTTAATTCAAAAAAACAGTCTTATGTTTTAAAGATCTGTTCCACCAGTGCAATAGCTACCTATGTTAATTTGATATTAAAACTAGAAAGGTGCTGGGAACACCCAGCTAGACCAATTAGTAAGGAGAAGGGCTTTCAATACACTTTCTTCTGAGATGTGGCCAGTACAAAGGTGGCTGAGAGATTACCTTCTCTGCTCAAACTTTTGACAAGATCGTGGATTGGATTTTGTGTATTCGGCTTTTTACTGTTGGAGGTTTTGGAGAATTAAAGGTCAAGGAAAAAGGTGCTTGGCCCTGATGTTGAGCACCTTTGACAAAATACAGTTGATCCTTGAACAACATGGATTTCAATTGTGCTAATTCATTTATATGCAGCTTTTTTTCAATAAATGTATTGGAAAGTTTTTTGGAGATTTGTGACTATGAAAAAGCTAGATCAACTACACAGTCTAGAAATATTTAAAAAATGAGAAAAAGTTACGGATGTCATGAATGCATAAAATATGTGTAGATACTAGTCTGTTTTATCATTTACTACCATAAAATATACATAGATCTATTATTAAAAGTTAAAATTTATCAAAACTTAAACAAACACTTACATGGAGCTCTTCACAGCAATAGCATAAACCTTGACTAGCACCATGGGACCCATATGAAGTGCCACTAGTAATGCTGGAAGTGCTCCCAAGAAGCAGAGAAAAGTTAGGACGTTACAAGAAAAAAAAAAAAATTGCTTGATATGTACTGTAGATTGAGATCTGCAGCTGCAGTTGGCCACAATTTCAGGATAAATAAATCCTACATGAGAACCATTGTAAAAAAAAGGAAAGGAAATTCCTGCAGCCATCACTACAGTTAGGCCAGCAGGTGCAAAAACATCACAATTTTTGTGAAAGATCTTTTTATCTTGTATTGAAAATGCAGCTTTTATGTAGGTGCAGGATTGCTAGAAGGAAGGCATCCCTATAAATTAATATGATTTAAGAAAAAACAGTCATGATATGACAACTTAAGGCAAAGGAAAAGTGAAGGATCTAAAGCAGGAGAATTTAATGCCAGCACAAACGATGGTTTGACAATTTTAGAAGGGGGTTTAGCTTTAAAAATGTCAAGATAACAGGAGAAGCAGATTCTGCTAAGAGACTGCAAATGACTTCCCAGATGCATTAAAAAAAGCAGTGAAGAGGAAGGATATCTGTCTCAAGGTTGTTTTTGGGTTTTTTTTTAATGTTTGTTTAGTTTTGAGAGCATGCAAATTGGGAGGGGCAGACAAAGGGGGACAGAGGATCTGAAGCAGGTCCTGCACTGATAGCAAACCTGATGCAGGGTTTGAACGAACTCATGAACACCGAGATCATGACCTGAACTGAAGTCAGACGCTCAACCAACTGAGCGACCCAGGCGCCCCTCAAGGTTTTTAACACAGCCAAAAGTGCCCTATTCTGGGAGAAAGAAAAATGTTGAATAGGATATTAGTAAAGAAGAAAAGTGAGCACCGGAATTAAAGGTGGGAAGGAATATGCTTATTCTGTTTTGTGTAAACAGTCAGGTTTATGATCAAGACTGCCCTTATGTATAAAACTGCTAATACCCCAAATCTTGAAGGGAAAAGATAAATACCAGAAGCCAGTCTTTTTGACTGTACAACAAGAAGGCCTGGGCAATGAGAACCCTTTTTATGGATTGGGTACATTGATGCTTTGTCCCTGAAGTCAGGAAGTACTTCACCAGTAAGGGACTGCCTTTGAAAGTTGATTTGATATTGGACAATGCCACTTAGAACCAAAGTTCATGAGTTCAGTACCCAAGATGTCAGCCTGCTTACCCCCAAACACAATATCTCCAATTTAGCCTCTAGATCAGTGGTCACAAGGGCCTTTAGACTTCATTACACATGGTACTCTATGGAAAGGATTGTCATTGCTATGGAAGGGGACCCCAGCAGAGAGAACATCATGAAAGTCTGGAAGGAATACACCACTGAAGATGCCAATGTTCTTATAGAAAAAGCCATGAAAGCCCTCAAGCCTGAAACATAAATTCCTGCTGAAGGAAATGGTATCCAGATATCATAACTTCACAGTATTAAAGACAGAGCCAATCAGGGAAATCATGAAACATATTCTGGATATGGTAAAAAGGGGGTAGGGCAGGGGAGGTGAAGGGCTTCAAGATAGAGATCTTAGAGAGAAATTCAAGAGCTAATAGATACCACACCAGAGGAAGGGAGAGATGATGACTTGATGGAGATGAGTACTTTTGTTTTCTGGNTATTCTCTTCCATTGATCTATGTGTCTGTTTTTGTGCCAATACCATATGTCTTGATGATGACAGCTTTGTAGTAGAGGCTAAAGTCCGGGATGGTGATGCCTCCCATTTTGGTTTTCTTCTTCAATATTACTTTGGCTATTTGGGGTCTTTTGTGGTTCCATACAAATTTTAGGATAGTTTGTTCTAGTTTTGAGAAGTATGCTGGTGTAATTTTGATTGGAATTGCATTGAATGTGTAGATTGCTTTGGGTAGTAATGACATTTTAACTATGTTTATTCTTCCAATCCATGAGCATGGAATGTTTTTCCATTTCTTTGTGTCTTCTTCAATTTCCTTCATTAGTTTTCTATAGTTTTAATCATACAGATCTCTTATATCCTTGGTTAGGTTTATTCCTAAGTATCTTATGGTTTTTGTGCAATTGTGAATGGGATGAGTTTCTTCATTTGTTTTTCTGGTGCTTCATTATTGGTGTATAAAAATGCAACCAATTTCTGTACATTAATTTTGTATCCTGCAACTTTGCTGAATTCTTGGATCAGTTCTAGTAGGCTTCTGGTGGAGTCTGTCAGGTTCTCTATGTAGAGTATCATGTCGTCTGCAAAAAGTGAAAGTTTGACTTCCTCTTTGCCAATTCTGATGCCTTTTATTTCCTTTTGTAGTCGGATTGCTGATGATAGGACTTCCAGCACTATCTTAAACAATAGTGGTGAGAGTGGACATCCCTGTTGTGTTCCTGATCTCGGGGGAAAGCTCTCAGTTTTTCCCTGCTGAGGATGATGTTAGCTGAGGGCTTCTCATAGATGGCTTTTATGAAGTTTAAATAAGTTCCTTCTATCTCGACTTTCTCGAGGGTCTTTATTAAGAAGGATGCTGTATTTTGTCAAGTGCCTTTTCTGCATCTATTGACAGGATTGTATGATTTTTATCTTTTCTTTTGTTGATGTATTATATCACATTGATTGATTTGCGAATATTGAACCAGCCCTGTAACCGTGGAATGAATCCCACTTGATCATGGTGGATAATTCTTTTTATGTGCTGTTGAATTCATTTTTCAAGTATCTTGTTGAGGATTTTTGCATCTGTATTCATTAAGGATATTGCCCTGTAGTTCTCCTTTTTTCCTGGGTCTCTGTCTGGCTTGAGAATCAAAGTGATGCTGGCTTCATAAAAGGAGTCTGGAAGTTTTCTTCGATTTCTATTTTTTGGAATAGTTTGAGAAGAATGGGTATTAATTCTCTTTTAAATGTCTGATAGAATTCTCCAGGGAAGCCATCTGGCCCAGGGCTCTTATTTGTTGGGAGATTTTTGATAACTGATTCGATTTCCTCACTTGTTATGGGTCTGTCCAGGTTTTCTATCTCTTCTCGTGTGAATTTGGTAGTGAGTGTGTGTTTAGGAATTTGTCCATTTCTTCTAAGTTGTCCAGTTTGTTGGCTTATCGTTTTTCATAGTATTCCCTGATAATTGCTTGTATTTCCGTGGTGATGGTTGTAGTAAGTCCATTTTCATTCATGATTTTGTCTGTTTGGGTGCTCTCTCTTTTCTTTTTGAGAAGCCTGGCTAGAGGTTTGTCAATTTCGTTTATTTTTTCAAAAAGCCAACTCTTGGTTTCATTGATCTGTTCAACTGTTTCTTTGGTTTCTATATTTATTTCTGCCCTGATTTTTATTATTACTTTCTTCTACTGGGTTTGGGGTGCTCTTGTTGCTCTCCCTCTAGTTGCTTTAGGTGCGCCGTTAGATTTTGAACTTGCACTTTTTCTAATTACTTGAAATACACTGGTGTGCAGTGTACCTTCCTCTTAGTACTGCTTTTACTGCATTCATAGAGTTTGGATTGTTGTATTCTCATTTTCATTTGTTTCCATATATTTTTTAATTCCTTCTCTAATTGCCTTATTGGCCCATTCGTTCTTTAGTAGGGTGCTCTCTAGCCTCCATGTTTTTGGGGGTGTTCCAGACTTCTTCCTGTGATTGATTTCGAGTTTCATAGCATTGTGATCTGAAAGTGTGCATGGTATGATCTCAATTCCTTTATATTTATTGAGGGCTGCTTTATGTCCTAGTATGTGATCTATCTTGGAGAATGTGCCATGCGCACTTGAGAAGAATGTGAATTCCATAGCCTCAGGATGTAGAGTTCTAAATATATCTGTCAAATCCATCTGGTCCAATGTGTCATTCAAATCCATTGTGTCTTTATTGATTTTCTGTCTGGTTGATCTATCCATTGCTGTATGTGGAGTATTAAAGTCCCCTGCTATTAGCACATTCTTATCGATAAGACTGTTTCTGTTTGTGATTAATTGTTTTATGTATTTAGGTGCCCCCATATTTGGTTAGTAGACATTTATAATTGATAGCTCTTCCTGATGGATGGACCCTGTAATTATTATATAATGCCCTTCTTCATCCCTTGTTACTGTCTTTACTTTAAAGTCCAGTTTGTCTGATATAAGTATAGCTACTCCAGCTTTTTTTTTTACTTCCTTAGCATGATAGATATTTCTCCATCCCCTTACTTTCAATTTGAGTGTCCTCCTGTCTAAAATGAGTTTCTTGTAGACAGCAAATAGATGGATTTTGTTTTTTTATCCATTCTGCTACTCTGTGTCTTTTGATTGGGCATTTAGTCCATTTACACTCAGTGTTATTATTGAAATATATGGGTTTAGAGTCATTGTGTCATTTGTGGGATTCATGCTTGTGGTGTGTCTCTAGCATTTGCATTCCTTTCAACATTTTCCTCAGAGAGTCCACCTCAGGATTTCTTGTAGGGTTGGTTTAGTGGTGACAAATTCTTTCAGTTTTTGTTTATTTGGAAAAACTTTTATCTTTTCTTCTATTCTGAATGCCAGGCTTGCTGGATAGAGGATTCTTGTCTGCATATTTTTTCTGTTCAACACATTGAAGATTTCCTGCCATTCCTTCCTGGCCTGCCAAGTTTCAGTAGATAGGTCTGTCACCACTCTGATAGGATTCCCTTTGTATGTTAGGACCCTTTTTTCCCTAGCTGCTTTGAGAATTCTCTCTTTGTCCTTATATTTTGCCATTTTCACTATAATATGTCATGCAGAAAATTGATTCAAGTTACGTCTGAGGGGAGTTCTCTGTGCCACTGAATTTCAACGTTTACTTCCCTCCCCAAGTTGCGGAAGTTCTCTGCTATAATTTGTTCCAGGACTCCTTCAGCACCTTTCCCTCTCTCTTTCTCTTCTGGGATTCCTAAATACGGATATTGTTCCATTTGCTTGTATCGCTGAGCTCTCGAATTCATGTTTCTGGATCAGTTTATCTCTTTTTTTCTGTTTCTTCTTTTTCTATAATTATGTCTTCTAAATCACTTATTCTCCTTTCTGCCTCTTCAATCCATGCATTGGATGCCTCCAGTTTATTATGTATCTCATTTGTTGCATTTTAAAATTCATCATAACTATTTTTAAGCTCCATAGTGTTTGTAGCCATAGTTTCTCTGATGTCCTCCAGGCTTTTTTCAAGCCCAGCGATTAATTTTATGATTATTGTTCTAAATTCTTGCTCAGTGATGTTGCTTATATCTGTTTTGAGCAGTTCTTTAGCTGTCAGTTCTTCCTGGAATTTCTTTGGAAGGGAGCTCTTTCGTTTCATCATTTTGGTTAGCTTTCTGTCTCTTGGTAGTTTAAAAAGGTTGTTATGCACTCTGCACCTTTGAGGGCTGCTGTACCAAAGAAGGCTCTTTGTCCAGGGCCTATCCGTTCAGAAAGTGTTCGTTGGATGGTATCTCTTGGTCTCTCTTGTTGATACCCTGGTTATTTTATTTTCCTACTCATAGTGGTATTTGGGACTCTCCACCATTTGTACTTTGGCTTGTTTCTTGAGGTAGCCATGGAGAAGAAAACAGACAAACACACAGGGAACAAAGGCACACAAACGCACAGACAAATCCAAGAAACACACAAACTGAAAGGGAAAACAAAAAAGAAAAGAGGGAGGAGGGAAGGCGAATAATTAGAAATAAAAATATATAAAAAAGAAAAGAAGAAAAGGAAAGGAAAAAAGAAGAAACCCAATAGACAACAGTTTAAAGCATATAACCAGATTTCCCAGCTACAAATAAATAGCTGGGTGTATGCCGTGCTGGTTGAAGAGCATAGAGGAAGAGAGAAATGACAGGGTGGGGATGAGGCGAAATTAGAAATGAAATGAGCAGTCAGAAGGAATAAGAAGCTTTTTTCAAAGAGTGAAAGAGTGGAATATGGTTGGAGAAGAGGCGAAAGAAATGACGATGGTGTTACCCAGAGAAACTATATAGTCTGATTACTACAGAGAGAAGGAGATGAAAAGGTAGGTAGGTGTAGAATTTACATCTAGAGAATGGATTAAATGTGGCTGTTTAAGCAAGGCGGTGACCAGAATTAATCAGGGCAGTGCATCCATGTTGGTCTTGCCCCGACTCCGGTAAAAAAAAATTAAAATTAAAATAAATAATAAAATAAAATAAAAAATATAAAAATAAATTAAAAAAAGGAAAAGGGCAGCTCTCTAGCAGGGATGGGTGTGGTTTGATCCAGTGCGTCCAGCAGGAGTTCTGACTTGGTGGTTGTGGGGAGAAGAGTGGTGGTGCTCCAGTCCCTTCTTGAATCAAGCACTGCAACTCACTTTTTTGGGTGTGTAAACTCCCTGTGCTGGGGGCACAGCCAAGGTAGGCTGTGCTATATATCCCAGGCCAGGCCTCGTTTCCAGATCCCAGTCCGTGCCCCCCACTGTAATTGCCAGAAACATAAACTCGCAGTTGAGCCCCTCAGGGCAGTCCCAAGCCTCCTGCCTTCCCCCTGGGGATTGAGTCAGAAGCTGCTGCTCCCGTCTCCTCCAGGTTGGGTTGGCGAGAGAGGAGCAGTTTCATCCGGGGATCACCTGGGATGAGTGCGTCCAGCCCAGGGTCAGCTGGAGAGTAGGAAACCGGGTCCCTGTGTGTCTTGTCGCCCAAAACACAAACTTGCGGGCAAATCTCCCAATTTTAAGCCTTTTGCCTCCCCTCTAGGGATCCAGCCGACCCAGAAGCACAAAGGCACAGCCACCGCCATGCGTCCCCTCCAGGTCAAACTGGCGAGCAGGGAGCAGTTTCTCCTGGGTCGGGAATAGTGTCTTGAGCTGTTTCAGCCACTCTCTTTCCCTTCTAGACTCCCTGCAGAGGGGGATCCCTCCCATCCCTCTGTGTCTCTGGTCCTGGCCCGATTTTATTTTCCCCAGTTCGCACTCACGCTAGAAGGTTTTCTCAGCGGACTCTGTCTCCTTTTCCTCCCGAACTCCTGGATTCTGTAAGGATTCCTTTGGCTTCAGACCTTCTCCATGTGAGATATGTCGGCGAGTGCAATGTACGGAGATCGCTGCTTCTCTGCCATCTTGCCCCCTCTTGGAGATGAGTACTTTTGAACCAGTGCCAGCAAACAAATTGATACTAGACAATCTGACAGAAACGTTCTAATTATTCAGGGCTGCTTTTGACCTCTTTATGACATGAACCCTTCTTGACATGGGCACTGATAATAAAACAAATGGTAGAAGAAGTTTTGATATCATATAGGAATATATTTGGAGAAACAAAAAAGCAAAAAAGTCAGAAAGAAACTATAATATATTTTGTAAAGTTATACCATGTGTGCCTGCTTCTCCTTCCTCCCTTTCCACCCCCACATCTGTTTTTGCCATCCCTGAGACAGCAAGACCAACCCCCCCTCCTCTTCCTCTTCTGCCTACTCAGTATGAAGATGAGGAAGATGAAGATCTTTATGATGATCTCCTTCTACTTAATGAATAGTAGATAATCATCATGTCATACAGTTAATGAACTTATTAACTGTGCATGTGTGTGTCTTTGTGTGAAAATCTAATAATTGTGCAGCAAGAACTGTGTCATCATCATTGTCATCTAAGTACTCATCTTGTAAAATATCATGTGCAAGATTTCTGTGGAAGGGAATAGTCTATCCTTACAGAGGCATAAGATGATTGATATTTATTATAAAATTGATAATGTGTTAGTTTTCTTGCTGCTTTATAACCTTGCTTTTTTGTAGCAGTGTTTCCATATTGAATTATGAATATAATACAGTGTTCCCTAAAGAAATTTAATGACTCATTCTCTAGTATATAGGCTAGGCCACCATGAAGTAATACTATCAATTATACTAGGCTACCATAAAGCAATCATATTGCTGTTTCTTCATTATCAACACATAAATTGTCTGTAAATAATATGAATTTTTTTAACATCTTTTCACTTTGGGTGTCTAGTCTTAACAACATGTGTAATATCTACAGTGTTTCGTATTATATAAGATATTACTGACATACATACTGACAGATGATTCATTTTATAAAGAGATGATACAAACTTATGGTATCAATTTCTCTTCTTACAAGTTTCTTGATAAGCTTTTCTTCCCTCTAGCTTGCTTTATCATAAGAATACAGTATATAATACATACAAAATATGTATTAATTAGCTGTTTGTATTATCACAAAGCTTCCAGTCAGCAGTAAGCTATTATATTTAAGTTTTGGAGGAGTTAAAATTTATACTTGGACTTTGAATTGCCTGGGGTGTTGTGACTCCTAATCCCTGCATTGTTCAAGAGTCAACTGTAATGAATATTTAACTTTAAAGTGACTTCTCTAATGGCATGTCTCATATTATTATTTTCACGTTCTTAACTTTTAATTTTGATATATATATTATTTTTATAGTTGGAGGTAAGAGCTGGATTGACATTTATAATGAGTAGACTGTGAACCCAGGGACTGCTTTCGGTATTTTACATTCATTTATCTCATTTAATCTTCAAAATCAGCTCCAGATATACTTCATGATCTCTGGCCCCATTTTATAAGTGAGGAAAGTAAAGCCAAGAGAAGATTGAATAACTTGCTAAAGACACAAAACTAACAAGAAGCAGAATTGGAAATTGAAGGAGAGACTTTCTGAATTATTTCTGAAACTACATTGCTTCCCTAATGTTATAAGACATTAAAAGCTGGGGGGAATTGGGGTAGGAATATGGATAACTGCCCAAAGGAGAAGTTTTTAATTATTGTCAGACTAGTCTTATGTCCCTGTTCAATGATTTTTTTTAAAAACTTGTAATTTAGAGTCTTCCTTGTTTTAAAACAAAAATTGGGCAACCTCTATTAAACTATTAACACATTTTAGTTTTAACATTTTGGTCCATAGAACCATCATATATTGTCTACCAAATAGTAATCAAATATCAAAATAAATACTATAATATTTGACTGGGATAGTTTTAGAGAATACCAGTTTAAATACCTTTTCTTTTGCTGTTGCTTTATGCTTCCCAAGGAAGAAAAAAGTAGACCTCAAAAAATAAAAAAGCATTATACAGCCACTCCAAACATGAATATAATTATTTTGTATTATTAATGATTTTGTTAACCAGATTTCTTTCATTATATAACAAAGTATTGGTTATCTATTCCTAGATAACAAATTATTCCAAAATATAGGGACTTAAAACAGCAGACATTTATTATCTCATAGATGTTTTTGTGAGTCAGGAATTCATGAGCAACTTAGCTGGGTGGTTCTGATTCAGGATCTGTCTTGATGTTGCAGTCAAAATGTTGGCCAAGGACACAGTTATTTGAAGGCTTAACTGAAGCTAGAACATCTGCTTCCAAGATAGCTTACACACATAGATTTTGTTGGAGGCCTTAGTTCCCTGCCAAGTGGATCTCTCTGTAGAGCTGCTGGAGTGTCCTCACATGTCATCTGTCTTCCTCCAAAGCAGCTGACAGAGAAATAGATTTCTCCAAAACAAAGAAAAGAGGGGAAGCTGACTTAGTCTTATAAATGATGCAGTCGCTTCCACCATAACTATTTGTTAGCAGTAAGTTACTAAGTCCAGCCCACACTCAAGGGGAGGGCAATTAGGCTCTACCTCTAGAGAGGAAGAGTACTGAGCAATCTATACATGTTCTCACACCACAAACAGGAGTTCCAAAAGAGGCTACAGTGAAAAAATATTAAAATGATTATGCTTTAAAGCTGTCTAATTTTGGACAAAAAGTGATATAATCTGTCATGAATGTATGGTTCAAAATTTTTATAATTTCACTGATTTCTGTTCTAATCTTTATTATTGTTTTCCTTCTGTTGACTTTGGGCTTTGTTTTCCTTTTTCTAGCTCCTTTAGGAGGTAAGGTTAGGTGGTTTATTTGATACTTTTTTAGTTATCAAAGTAGGCCTGTATTGCTATAAATTTTGCTCCTAGAACAGCTTTTGCTGCATCCTCAAGATTTTGGACCATTGTGTTTTCATTTTCATTTATCTCCATGTATTTCCTGTGTGTTTCAAAATGTTTAACCTGCACAGGACAATGATGCTGTAACATACACTACATGGTGACTCTCAAATTAACCAGTTAATTTGTATTTTTCTGTCTCAAAAGAGACTATGATGAACCCTGCTAGGATACTGCCTTATGCCAATGGGTCATATTATGAAAAAACTGAGTTATTTTGTAAGTATGGGCTTACAAGAATTGGAGGACACCCATTATAAATTACTTTAGGATAAAACATAAGACTTAAACTTTGATAGTAGCCCAAACGGCAAATGAAAGAAAACAGGTAATACAATGGTAAGCTAAAGGGTAGTGTAGACAGACAGTGAAAAGGAAGGCCCAGCTAAGAAACTGAACAGATGCTGCTCAGCCACATTCTGATGCTATCACCCAAATTAATTATGCAGATGGAGACAGTTTCCAGGCAAGGTTTTACTCTGAAGCCAAAAAAACTCACAAAAAAACAAAAAACAAAACAAAACAAAAAAACCCAAAAAAACAAAAACAAAAAGAAAACAATAAAAGGCTGTCCCAGTGGAGCTGAGCTCTGGATCAAGGTTGTGCTGCATAAGGAATGCTCTAGCCAATTTCACAATCTTTATTACTGGGTGATGGGGATAGAAGTTGTCTTCCCTAAATATTAGTTATTCCTATCCTGGAGAACTTGGCTTGATAAATTTGAAGATCCCCTTTATTCCACTCTGTACCTGATTGTTTTCCTCATCCAACCTTGTTTCACATAGCGATCAAAGATAGGAATTATTATTCTACTTTGTTCAAACTGAGAAATAGAGTATGAGAGATCATGCACAAGCACCTCCTCAGTGTCAATTAATAGGTCTTTGTATCTCCAACACTGTGCATGTGGTTTGTAATTGATGGAAGGCCTGGGATTTTTCTCTCATTTGTCTTAAATACCATAGTCTGTGCATTTCCTTCTTTGCCACTATGCCTTTTACGAGCAAGATGAGAAAAGTGCTACCTCACAGAAGATCAGGCCAGATGTATAATCCAGGAATATGTGTTTTCAGAGGGGGGATCATCTTCCTGTGATGGCTGCAGTGAATAGTGGGAACCCAACCAGGAAGTCATTGTGAGGTAGTAGAAAGAGTAACTTCAGAGCTAAGAAGATTGATGTCCACAGGCAGGTCTACTCCCTTTATGTTCTTGTACAAGTTACTTTACTTCTTGGACCTCAGTTTACCCGTTGCTATAATAGGAATAATCAGACTTAGTTTGTAGAATTTTTATCAGGCTACCATGAAAACACTGGTAAGCCCATTTCTTTCCTCTACTTCTTTCCTTTCTCCCATTTGTTTAGGGACGTCTTTTGTCACAGGAGCTGGAGATTCAGTTGAGATCTGGGTAATACTGGAAAGTGTTGGAACTTAGCACTTTTTTCTATAGGCCCAGGTACTGCAGTACTTTATATGCATTAATTTAATCCTCAAAATGAACCTGAGAAGGGCTTAGTGATTATTCCCCCATTTTATACATGAGGAAACTGAACCCTAAGGAGGCATAAATAATTTCCATGTAGGTAGTGATATAAAAATCCCTACTTGACCCATGGTAGAACTCCAAGTCTAGATATCAGAGTCTTCAAATGCTAATTCAGTGAACCATTTCATGCAGCTATACTCACAGTTGACACACAGACTTTTCACATTCTTTACATATAAAATATAATGATGTTCTGCCTCATTTAGATATGTATCACTTGGTTATGTTATAAATGAACAAATGTGTTTTTACTCTTTTTAGAGTTCCTCTCCCTCAGCTAAGGAGTATGATAAAAGATGTTGTCCAAACCTTAACATTTATGTATGGTTCTTTAGATAGGTAAGTATGAATTGAATCACAAGTTTTTTTGTTTATTTAAAAAAAAAACTTTTAGCCTTAGAGAACAAACTGTTGGTTATCTATGGGGAGGTGGTGGGAGGATGGGAAAAATAGGTGAATGGGATTGAGGAGTGTACTTGCTGTGATAAGCACTGGGTGATGTAGGGAGGTGTTGAATCACTATATTGCATATCTGAAATTAATATAACAGAATATTAACTCTAGTGGAATTAAAATAAAACCTTAATAAAAAATAATATAAAAAAAAAAGATACCAGGGCTCCTAAAAAATGAACCTTAAGTTTTAAGTACATGATTCCAAATCACCGTTTGCATTTAATATTTTTCCTTGCTTGGCAAGTTAGTTATTTGGTTTTTTTTTTTCTTTTTTCCTTTAATTTTCTCATCTTTTATTACTGGCTATATTTTATAGTTCTGGGCACTTTTTCACTTGATCCATTCATTGCTTTTTCTTTTTTGGTCTCATGTTAGTTTAGTGAAATAAAGTAAAATAGTGATGAAACCATAATTATATTCTGATTTGACATATTACGGAAGAAGCAAATGTAAGGGCATTTCTTCAAAACAAATATAGAAAAGAGTAAGAAGATTTTAAATTGTGTTTTTCTCTGACTATAAGACCATTGTCTAATTAGTATCCGAAAATTTGATTGTTCTTTCTTAAAAAACAATTTTAGTAAAAAAATGCACTATTAAAATAAATAAATGACACAATAAAGAATGTATTATTTTGTTTCATATGTGTTACATATTTCCTATTCAATATGAATACAATATATACCCTTTTAAAATATATGTAGGCTATTGTTATGCCTGTTTTCCTGCTTCTTACTTTTTTAACATTACAGTAAAATATGATGCATCTTTCTTGATCTGAAGGAGGCAATTTGGGGTAACTTCAACATTTGAATACATAAAATTATGGATGAAAAATAGATTTTTCTGTTTATGGGATTTTTCTGAGTCCCAGTACTTCAGAGAGCTAAAATGATACCTTTGCTTTCAAAGCCTTAAGATTATATCAGTATAAAAATCCAAAACAGTTTATATGTCTTTCCAAACCGTAGTGGTATCATCTCTCTGTTTATCTGTTATGAATCTTTGTTGTCACTGTTCTCAAAGCAGCCTGAAAGAATTTTCTGTGATTGTGCCATCAGAATTCTCCTCAAAGAGCTTCTTAGGAGACACATCCCTCTCAAACCCAATTACTAATGAGCCTTTTCCAAATGTGTAAACTACAAAAGCCCAGGCAGCCATTGTTTTTACCTTTTACTAATATGGAAACTTTTAACCAATGAACAGTAAGGATATGGTTGTAAACTACTTCCTTAAATTTACACTGGGTGAGCAAACCTTGCTATGTTTTGCCTTAACTGAAGCTTTATGTTTTCATAAAAACAGAGATAAATAAAGATTAAATTCCTGTGATGAATTCTATACCTTTAGACAATCATTTGGGGCTATTCTGCAAATTCCAATGGACTAGATTGGGAGCAGAGAGACTCTTCATTTCTGTGAATTTCGTTTTGAAATTTTGCTTCCATTTACTTGAAAATATCACCAAAATGGCAGCATTTTTAGTTTCTTCTTGTTCTAGTGAGAATTGGAAAGGCAAACTAAGATAGTAAATATGAAGATCCGTTGAGTTCTTAAGACCAAGAAGCAGTATGTATCCAAGGTGTTGTTATTAGTCATTTTGCAGTAATTTTTAATAAGGTTTTTTCTAATTACTAAAGATATTAAAGGCCCATTATGAAAAATTATGAAGAGACTAAAAAGTTCAAAGACCTAATTTATTTTTTTAAGTTGTTAACTGGTTAGTTCCTGCGAGCCACAGAAAAGTGATTATGTATTAATCACTAAACTATATATTAACAAAGTTAAGGGGCACCTTGATGGTTCAGTGGATTAAGTGTCTGACTCTTGATTTCTGCTCAGGTCATGATCTCATGGTCATGAGATCAAGCCCTGCATTGGGCTCCGGGCTAGATGTGGAGCCTGCTAAGATTCTCTCTCTTCCTCGCCCTTTACCCTTACCCTGCTCATGCTCTCTCTCAAAAAAAAAAGTTTAGTGTTGTGATCATATTAAAGATATATTTCCTATACTAATCTCAGCCAAACTATCAGCAAGCTCTAAACAGTCTGTCTCCAAAACATATCTCAAATCCATTCACTTCTCCATCTTCACTATCACCTTGTCCAGCTACAACCATCTCTCACTACTACAACAATCTCCATTCTTGCCACTTTAATAAATTTTCATTGCCTCCATTCTTGCAACTTTAATAAGTTTCCAAATGCAGTTAAAGTAGTTTTATATTATAATCTGGCTCCTACATACCTTTCTGATTTCAGATCTCAAATCACATTTATTCCTCTGTGCTGTTCTGTGGACACCCTGGTCACACTTGTTTCCACCCTAGGACTTTTGCACTCTTTTCTCTCACCAGATCTTCTTGATGTTGGGTCTCAGCTAAAGGCCCATTCTCAAAGATTCTTTCCCAACTTTTGATCTAAAGTAACCAATCAGTCACATCACCCAATCACATGATCTTATTCTCTGTATAGTGCTTTGTATAAGTTCATGTGTTTACTCATTGTTCATTAGTTGTCTTTATCCACTAGAACACGAACTCCATGGGAGCAGAGACCTTGTCTTTTGTCTTGATAATTTTACTGCTGTACCTCCAGCAATGAGAATAGTGCCTGGAACATAGCTGGCACTGAAGCAGTTTGTTGAATGAATCCATGAATATTATTCTGATGTATTAATGGTACATGTACTAGTTATTGTGTTATCAAGCAGGCTATTCCAGTGAATGGTTGTAGGCAATGCTCTTATTATTTTTACATAACTAAAGCCAAGTGTTTAGTCTGTCTCTTTCTCCCTCTGCTCTCTTTTGAGTTCTTCAGTAGTGTTGCCTACATTAGTGAAGAGGGGAGAAATAACTTAGGCTAATTATGTGTTTACTGTGTTCAGTAAGTAATAAGTATAATAAATACTTATTTTGTACTAGCTACTTTGCATGCAAGTCAGATTGTATTATCCCCATTTTTAGAGTTGGAAACAAAAGTTCAAAGAACTTTCCCTGGTAAAAGCAATTATAAGATTCACAGCCAGATATGTTCTATTACAAAGCTCAAAATCTCTTTATTTTTTCATCTTGCCTGAAAGATATTGAGAGGTTTAATAATTAAGAGATAAGGTAAAAGCAACTTACTTATTTTTACAAAAAGGGTACTTAAGCCTATGCTATTGTAGATTTACTGCTTGTGTTAACCCTGTAGTTCTTCCATAATACCATCTACTCAGTGCATTTGAAAGTAGGTTTTTGGTGCAATAACATTATAGCAGTAATTCTTCATAAGGGAAAGGAGGAAGGAAGAGAGCCTATGTATTTAGGAAAGATCCAGTCTCTTAGGAACATACAAAAGATGACCACCATTTCCATATGTTTTTCTGACTTACAGCTGTTGTTTCTTCAGTGCCTTTTGCCAGGTTGAGAATGTTCCTCGTTTGGATCATTTTTTCAGCTTGTTCTTTCAAAGAGCACTCCAGCCTGCTAAACTACCTTCCAGTGCCAGTTTGAATGCACAACAATATGATGCTTCCAGTTCAGTGCTTTTAGACAGCCTCCCCGGAGTTCGGTGGCTCATACTTCCACAGGAAATCAAGGTAATCCTGGGTGTCATAAATAAAAATCAGAACCAGTTGCCTTGTAATTTTTCATCTTCTCTCTTTTTTTTAACCTTTTTGTTATTTTCAGGATTGTGGGTAAGAGTTGAAGCCATTGATTGATGAAGTAGGTGATCCAGTATAGTGAACTTAGAAAGACAAAAATTTCTTTCTAAACAGAAATTAGCTCTCTCATCTAACTTAAACACTTAAGCGTTTTCTAAATTTGTAATACTTCTCAGAAATCGTAAATTATATGGTGTGACTTGCTTTTGTTAATTTGTCACATGTTCTTTTTTTAATGTCATTTTCCTTAAGGTACAATGGAATAATTAAGAGAACAGATACTTTGCCTGTTCTCTTAAGGAATGTGAAGAAACAATTACAGTAACCTTGTACATTAGCCTGCAGAGTGCAGTAGCAGGAATAGCAGCCTATAAACATTAATATTTGTGAAATCAAAATTCACAAGCGGGTACTTTTCTTTTTGTCCATTAGTTTTTACAAGAGAAACTACAGTCACAAAAAGGAGTACATGAAATATTTGCTAGATACAGAAAAATGCAGGTCACAAATGAGTAATAAGTCATAGTGACTGAAAAGCATTGAAAGGCATGACTAATGTTTCCAAAGCTTTTGTCATCTCAGTAAGACACAGTTTGTGAAATAGTCCTGCAGAGAGTGCCTTGGCCTTTAAAAAGAAAAAGGAAAAGAAAAAAAAAAGGATTCTTTACCACAAATTGCATATATGCTGCGAGCTTTAATTGCCAATAGTTTTCAATTTATATATAAGCATTATAGATTAAACCACAGATTAAATTTATTCTGTTCTTAAATTCTGAATGTTTTATGGAAGAACAAACACATAAAAGAGTTTGGGCAATTTCCATAGAAACAAAAGCTAAATCCTAAGTAAGATTTTTCTAATAACTCTGTAGGGAAGCTAAACTGTGCCAGGTTCCAGGGGAACACTTGTCTTCATGTTTTAATCCATAAATAAAGATTAAAAGTCCTTTTATATAGAGCATAGGAAAGAAACAGGGAAGAATGTTTATTTTCCAGGGATCTGTTGAGAAATATGCAGCAATAGAAGAGGGTAAAACCCTCAAAATAGATTGGGTACGTTGAGATTATTTTCCTGTAAGAATTTTAATAGGTTCAGAAATTTTCTAACTAAGAACTAGAAAGCAGTTTTTTAACCTCATAAGTTATTTTGCATTGAACACAGAGTGAAGCTCATTTTGTAATAAGATTTAATTGGAAAATGACAATATGTTGAATAATGTTTTTCCCTGTAATTGCAAAGCTTAAAACAACATGTTCTATTTTTGAACATTTCTTAAATATCACAAAGGAGAAAGATACTTACTCAATTATTCAAGAAATTATTAAGCACTTTTACGAGGCCATTACTAAACAATAAGTGAGTTAAATGGTTATTTTTTTTCCCACCTAGATGGAACTAGACACAGCATTAAGTGACTTGGAGTCTGCAGATTTTGCAGAACTGGTAAGAAAACCAGTGGCTTTTAGGTGTAATGTTGATTTCATATATTGTAAATCAGCCATTATTCTAAATATTTTTCAATGGGTATGTAATCTTGAAATAGGTAGCATTGGACATGAATAAAACATTTCTATTTTGCTTGCCTTAAAAAAAACTCATATTTATTTATTATTTTAATTTTTATTTATTTATTTATTTTAATGTTTATTTATTTTTGAGAGAGAGAGAGCAGAGAAAGAGGGAGACACAGAATCCGAAGTAGGCTTCAGGTTCTGAGCTGTCGGCACAGAGCCTGACATGGGGCTCAAATCCATAGACCATGAGATCATGATCTGAGCTGCAATCAATAGCTGGATGCTTAACCGACTGAGCCACCCAGGTGCCCCACTTATGTTCTATCCTTCTAAATGTCCCTAAAAAACAATATCTTATAAGAATAAAAAATAAGATTGTTTTCGGTCAAAAATATATGCACATTACCTTTCACCTTAATACCCTAGCATATTCATTTCTAAAGAAGGCACTAAGAAAAGTTCAGTTACTAAAGAATATAGTTGCCATTTTTAGTCATTAGAGCTTAACTAGGATTTTTTTTAATCAAAGAAAACAAAGACTATAAATCCACTGTGGTTTTGCTCCTCCAGTCTGAGGACTACTATGACATGAGGCGGCTGTATACAATTTTAGGATCTTCACTATTTTACAAGGTAAGTTGAAAGTTGAAATTTTTATAAATGTCCAACTGCTATATGAACAGACCTAAAGTAAATTTTCTTAAACTTCTACAAACATGAAAAATACATTTATCTCTTTTCCTTTGAATATAGTTACCATAAAATTAAGGTCTTAAAAAGAACCAGTACCTACATATTTACAAATACAATAAATATTTCTGATTTTATTACATTCTCAAGCATTTGCAGATGTATAAACGAGAAACAGTACTCGAGGAACCAAGTTCAGATGAGAGAAGAGCAACACTTTCTTGATTTCTTTTTGCAGCAGTGCACTTTTTTTTCTCATCCCCAGACATAACCATGTATCTTTTTAGCAAATCTTCTGACATTTTGTTAACTTCCATGCAAAGCAAACTAAGCATCAAATGAATTTAAGTTCATTTTGAAGTTTTGGTACTTCAAGATTTTTAAACACAATTTAAAACATATCTAAAAAAGAATCAAACAGTACAGAGTGGTACAGAGTGAAAAGTCTGTCCTCACCATAACTTCTCTTTTCCACTTCCCATCCTCAGAATTCAGTTCTTTTCTAACTTTGCCAAACACTCAGGCTTATACTACTCAGATCATCTTGCTTTGTGCTAAAGTCTGTTTTAGACTTAACTTATCACAAATATTTGCTCTCTAACTGACCTCAGAAAAAGACCATTTATTTTTGCTATGTCTTTATTCTGTTTGAAACTGGAATATTTTAAGCTAACTGAAGTACCTATAAAACTCTTAGAAATATATTATGGCATAGTTGACTTTTGTTCTTTGTGGTCAAATTCAAGGGTTATTTGATCTGCAGTCATTTACCTAAGGATGACCTTATTGATATTGCCGTATACTGTCGCCACTACTGCCTACTGCCATTAGCAGCAAAACAAAGAATCGGTCAGTTGGTTATATGGAGAGAAGTGTTTCCCCGACATCACCTCCAACCTTCTACAGACTCAAACACTGAAGTCTTTCAGGAACCTGAAGGAAGATATTTTTTGCTAATTGTTGGCTTGGTAAGTTTACTTTGTTTTCTCTGTGTGTGTGTGTGTGTGTGTGTGTTGTGGGGTTTTTTTTTTGACCATTTACTATCTAAATAAATACCCAAACATGATAATTTAAAATTATGAGCATGTTAGATATCAGTATTCAAGAAAATGTTATATGTCCCTTATTCCTTTTCTTTTATATCCATTTAATACTTGTGGAGAAATATTAATGAAGCCTATAATAAGTTTTTATCAGGTTCTTAAGATCTTTTGTTCTCGTTTCTGTAGCGGTTTTATCCTCTGGTTTGTCTTAGGATATAGAAACATAAAAAGAATATAGAATCAGAAAAAACGTGTGATTGTAGATGAAAGGACTTCCTATCACTGTGGCTCTTTGAAAGCCACCTTAGGGAATTCCATGTATCAGAAAGTAGTGTTTGATATAATACCAGGAAGAGGCAATATGAGATTCGTTTTCAAGGATGATCAAGAAGCATTGAGAATACCTAAGAAATGGAGGGAATTTTTAATAGTCATATGATTACACCATGTTTTTAGTATTTATTAATTTATATTTTCACATTCCACAGAAACATTTTCATGTAGCTAAACCTCTATTAATATTTTTCTCTTTTAGAAGCATTATATGTTATGTGTACTATTAGAAGCTGGAGGCTGTGCATCTAAAGCTATTGGGAATCCTGGACCAGACTGTATATATGTGGATCAGGTCAAAACAACTCTTCACCAGTTGGAAGGAATAGATTGTCGCATAAATGAACAACTAACATCTTCTCCAAGCCCCTGTTTGTCCTGTGCTGACTGGTTCCTTACTGGATCACATGAAAAATTAGATAGTTTGACAACCTCACCTATCCTCAGTAGGCTACCAGGTACTTCCAAAGTAGCAACCTCTCCAACATGCAGAAGAATTCTTTTTGGTGACTATTCCTTAAAGACACGTAAGCCCAGTCCTTCCCGAAGCAGTGGAGGATCAGACAATGGTTGTGAAGGTGGAGAAGGTGTTGGCCTGAGCCCCCACACTACACCGGATGCAGTACGGAAACAACAAAGAGAATCTCAGGGCTCTGATGGTTCAGAAGAAAGTGGGGCCTTGCTTAAGGTATGTGTTCACCTGAGTACATTTGGAAGCTAAGCTGTCTTTCAAGTTCTTACGATTGCAAGAAAAATTTTAATGGCAAATAATTCTTCATTTGATCTAGTGGTTGTTTTGGTTATTGTTAGCAGATCAGTGACTTAGAACCAAAAAAAGAATATTAAGTAATAAAATAGTAGCATCCAGGACAGCTGCTTGACGTTACTTACAAGTAGGGAAATTCTTTAATCCTGCTTTCCCTGTTCATCTTTCTTCTGTATTCACAACGTTAACAGAGAACATCCTAGCTGGGGGGGTGGATTAGAAGGCTGATCTGACTAAATAACCAATAAAATATTCAACAGAAACAAAAAGAGAACCAGAAACTTAAAAAAATATTTACGTAAGTATTTGTGTGTATTTATTTTACTCTATAGGTTTTTATAGGTTTTTATAGGTTTTTTTGTTTTGTTTTTATTTGCATCTATAAGGGTCTGATCTCTGCGTCAAGAGTTTAAAATGTGATTATAAAGCAGAGAGTGTTCATTTTCCAGATTGTTTATTTTTTATCATTTTCCCATGATTTTGGATATAATAATATATCCAAACGATCATCAAAGTTATCTCCCTGGGAGGTTTTCTACTATTCTAGTGATGCTCCACTTTCAGAACACTTTTGAAACTTGTCATTTGGATTGATGGAGGTGATGTCAGGCAAGGCATGAAGAAGGTGGAATCTGAGAAGGGGCACAAATAAAATGTGAGAGTCTGAGTGTCATGGCATAAATAGCCATTGATTCCATCTTCTAATTCCAAACAGTACAGCACTCTTGGTGTCTTAAGTGGATATATTTAGAAAATACTCGCATTCATACTCTATATTCATTATCTCAGTTGGTGAAATTGGTAGGAAACATAGTTTAAGAAGTAATAGATTTAAGGAGCCATGAATAACTCTGAAGAGAAATTAAATAATCTCTACGATTGAGCCATTCAACAAATTTGAACACCTATTATGTGCTAAGGGCCACGCTACACAGAGAAGATACGAAGTTGGATAAGACACAGCCCCTGCTGTGGAGTGCAGAGTCTAGAGAGGAAGACAAGTACATTTACATATAAAATGTAAACAAATTTGTGGCACGTGGGTGGCTCATTTGGTTAAGTGTCTGACTCTTGGTTTTGGTACACGTCATGACCCCAGGGTTGTGGGATCAAGCCCCACATTGGGCTCCATACTGAGCTTGGAGACTTCTTGAGATTTTTCTCTCTTTCTCCTTCTGCCCCTCTTTCCCTCTCATACTCCCTTTTTCTCTAAGATAAAGAAAAGAAAAAAATTGGAAAAAAAAGTATAACGAAACTTGATAACGGCTCTGGTAGATTTTCAGAAGAACTATCATGTCCTTCTATGACATGGCCTGAGGTCTCTGTTAGCAAAGAATAAGCCAGAAGATATAAAAGTTAACATCAAACATAGTTAAAGGAAGCATTGCAAAATAGCAAATAATTCTCTTAGAAGGATTTTCAGTTTTCATACTATTTTTGCTGTTTGATTCCATTCTTAGATACAAACTGATCTACCTAACTGCATTTTTCAGGTCACCAAAAAGAAGTCTGCTCTACCAAATCCATTTCATTTGGGGAACTTGAAAAAGGACTTTTCAGAAAAAGAACTGGAAATATATAATACAATGAAGTAAGAAACTTCCTTATAATATTCTTTTTTTTTTTTAAACATCATGTCTGAGGAAATTTTACAAAAAGAAAGTATGAATCCATAACATATAGAGATTTAATTCAAAAATGTAATTATGATATTTCTTACATATTAAAGGAAATGTCTATGCTAATTCACTAATGTTTTTCATTATACAAAAGGGAACTGTACTTCTATTACAAGAGATAAAAAAACAGAGTAGTGTATCAAAATGTGAAAGTCCCCCTTTATCTCCTACCCACAGATAACCTCCCTTTTGTATGTCTAATTTTTAAATTATAGGATCTACTGTTTTTAGACTCTGGTGGATGCTGTGGTCTGCTGCATAGATACTCCGTAGCCCAGGGTACTCCTTCCCAGTGTTTGGGGATAATGGCTGCTAACTGCTCACAGCTGAGTCCCTCCCTGGCCTTACTCTGCTTCGAAGTTTATTAATTCAGCCACGATGACAAATTCTTCCTGGGAATAGCCCACATCTAACAACTAATAGATAAGCTGAATACAATGACTTGGCCTAAATTTAAGACAAATCTAAAAGGCTATCCAAGCCTCAGAGTTCCAAGTCATATCTGCTGAGATTTTGTTTCAACTGCAGTGTGGTTCAGCTTCTCCCTCTGGTCAGTCCTGCTTCTTTCTCACTTCCCCCCATAGGTGTTGTTCTCCAGAGTTCTCCCTAGTAAACTTCCTCACTGCATCTCCCTCAGAGTCCAAGGGCAGGAACTGAGCCTATCACACCGATTTTAGGAAAGAGATGAAACCTCAAACTTAAATTAAGTAGGGAATTTTGAAGTAAAAGGAACTGAGTGAAAGGAGCATACCTGTAAGATTTTATTAAAATATAAAANTGTGGTAACGAACAGGTCTTTCTGAGCTCTGCCTGATGTTTAATTATGATATCATGTGTGGGATCAGTTAGTATAACAAACTCAATTGCACACTTTTATTTGAACAAGCAGACACATAGAACTACAAATCACACACAAAAAGTTCGGCACTATTACTTTCTTAATCATGAAACATTTTTTTAGAGGTTATGAATGTTTATTTTTTATGTTTATTTATCTTTGAGAAAGAGAGAGGAAGGAAGGAAGGAAGGAAGGAAAGAAGGGACGGAGGGAGGGAGGGAAGGAGGGAGGGAGGGAGGGAGAATCCCAAGCAGGCTCCACACCATCAGCATAGAGCTGGACGCAGGTCTCAAACTCACAAACCGTGAGATAATGACCTGAGCTGAAATCAAAGTCAGACACTTAATCAACTGAGCCGTCCAGGCACTACAAAACATTTTATAAGTTCGTATATATATATGTCATAGAGTTGTCAGAAATAGCTTTTTTTCCCTGACATTAGAAAAAAAACGGCAACTTGTCTGCGTAAAATAATGCAGTGGGAATCTAATGTGTTAAATTTGGTATTTAATGTCTTCAAAAACCATGATTAAGTTTTTAATAGTTAAAAATGTTTTTTAAACAAATCTACATCAAACCTTTTGTGAGCTATGAAATACTTTCCCAAACCGTCGTCTTCCATTTAACAACTACCACTCTGAAATTTTGTTACCTCCACATCTTATTTTTTAAATGTGTGTGTTATTTTGGCCTTATCTCTAGTAAAAGGAAATGTTTTCCAAGTTCAGTTCAGGCTTAAACATAAATTCATATATGATGTAAATCATAGGCTCTCTATTTAAAAATATGTTATAGAGGTGCCTGGGTGACTTACTGGGTTAAGCATCTGTTTCTTGCTATTGGCTTAGGTCATGATCTCAAGGTCATGAGATCAAGCCCTGCCTGGGGCTCCATGCTGAGGATGGAGCCTGCTTGGTATTCTCTCTCTCTCTCCCTCTGCCCCTGCTCCTCTCCCACTCATGTGCTTTCACTCTCGTTCTGTATCTCTCTCAAAATAAATTAAGATTTTTTTTAAATTTTTAAAAAGATGCTACAGATGCATATTTATTTTCTTTATTGACATGAAAGATGTTCATACTATGTAGTTAATTTAAAGGTGTGACATAAACAGTATAGATTATCCTAATTTGTATGTGCATACTTTTACAAAATAAAAATGTATAACATATTAAAAATAACATCCACAAAACAGTTCATTTAGTAACTGAGTCCTAGCTATTCTACATTCTAATAATTATGTAATCCATTCAGCCCCTGTTGTTCCTACTGTAGATCAGGCTCCCATTGTCTTACCCGGCTTTACTGCAACAGTCTTTCAACTCCCAGCCTACCATGAATCCATTTTCTGCTGCAGCAGTGACCTTTTCCAATAATAAATCTGACTTAATCTGTGCTTTCACAAATATCTTGTCTTCGCACTGGGTAATTGTTTGATGATTTTTAAACTTGCAGTGTATATACTGAGTTAATATACTCTGAGTGACTTTATGATTTTCAAGAGCTAAATTTACTCACTGTGTTGTGGGTTTTAATTTTTTTTTTGAGAGAACGTTAAAAAAGACAACAAAAATATTAATTGTAAACCTCCCTAAAAAGGAATCTTTGGGGCACCTGGGTGGCTCAGTCAGTTAAACGTCCAACTTCGGCTCAGGTCATGGTCTCACAGTTTGTGAGTTCAAGCCCCACATCGGGCTCTGTGCTGACAGCTCAGAGCCTAGAGCCTGCTTCAGATTCTGTGTCTCCCTCTCTCTGTGCCTGCCCCACCCCCACCCCACTCATGCTCATGCTCTCTCTCTCAAAAATAAATAATCACTAAAAAATAAAGATTCTAAAACCTAAAAAAAAGGAATCTTATTAATTGCTCTTTTTAAGGAATTGTTTCTCTTCTGTATTTTTCTTAATTTTGAAGACCTCTAAACTAAAATATATGTTTTAATTTTTTTCCTTTTTGAATAATCATAACTCCTTTCTTCTTGACTATTTGAGTTATTAATCGAAAAGTATCAGCCACCAGTTGAGTTGTTAATGAGCCAGCCACCTTCTAGTAAACTATGAGAAAAATTTGCAGATGATCTCCTTCCCTGTCTATCCCTGGTCTGAAAAGAGAACCAAGGCCATAAATCACTAATAAGAAGGAGAAATTATTCTGATCATGCTGCCTAATTAACAGTTTAACAGGAATTTAACTAGCATGGATGATCAAAGGCAGTATCTAGGCTAAGAGCTAAAATATGCCTTTTCTCTGTTTCTGTGCTTATGGCTGGGAAAAAAATAAACTGGGGGGGCAGCTTGAGTGTTTGAGATGCAAATGGAGAAATGCTGTCTCTATGTTTAAAGGTTGCCAATCAGAAGTCATCAGTGGAAAGGAAAAAACAAGGTATAGTGGAGTAAGCTTCAGAGTTAGCTTAGTTTAGCCACTTAGCTGTGTGACCTCAAGCAAGTTAATCTGAGATCTCTGAACACTGGTTTCCCCATGGTTAAAATGAGGGGAGTAATACTCTTTAATATCTCACAGGGCCATTATGAGAATTAAGACTAAGGTATTTTAAAACACCATCCCTCTCTGTGCCAGAGAGGACATTCAGTATGTGATAACTATTAGTATTTTGTTGTTGCTGTCACTGTTATTCTTTAGCTCTTCTTACCACTGGTAGAAATACATATTTGTAGATTCTACTGGCCTGTCTGAGATAGAAATAGGGGAAGAAAGATTTAGACGAACAATGGAGAAATGAAAATAGTAAGAGAACATGGAAGGGAAGGAAGACTGTGATGATGAGTAGTAGAATACTACCATTAATTGCCATAGTATTCTAGATTATTAACCCCGCTTTACAGTCAATAATAATAATTTTATCTTTCTTCAGGATCATCAGTCTGACTGTTATATGCTACTAAATTAAATGTGTTCATTTCGTTGGAAGGTGTTCTTGTATATGGTCCACTCTAGACTCATACCTTATTTACGACGTGTAGCTATCTGGGCCAGACAGTGGCTGAGTTATTTGTTACCAGCCATGGAAAAAGAAGGGTTTAGCCAATCTGGGTTGTTTAGCAAAGGAACAATTAAGTTGTCATGTAGTATTTGCCTCCATTAAGGAATTGATAATAATCCTACCTTGTACTTTAGCTAGGGAAGAAATGGGACTAGTTTCCCTGCCTTAATTACACTCCTAATATTATATTGTAGATAAAAGCTTACAAGTCTACAAACATTCATAATGAAAGAATATTTTTAAGTTTACTTAAATATCTTTTTTCTTCTTTTCAAGATTAACATCTGGTCCTGAGAACACACTTTTCCACTATGTTGCCTTAGAAACTGTGCAAGGGATCTTTATTACTCCTACCCATGAAGAGGTGGCACAGCTAAGTGGATCTATCCACCCTCAACTAATAAAGAATTTCCATCAGTGTTGTCTCTCCATTCGTGCAATTTTCCAACAGACATTGGTAGAAGAGGTAGGATACTGCCATAAATATAGTTTTCTGTTCCCAGATCTCTAAATATTCTCCTAAAAGTTCTTTAATTAGTATCTCCAATAATGACAGTTTTTATTTAAAAATTTTTTAAGTCACCCACTCTAACTTGAGTGCCCAAAGGATTATACTCACAATATTTAACTTCAAATCTTTGTTTGATAATACTGAGTTTGATGTCCAGGATTACTATTTCAGAAAATGGTGGACCTGTGTTTTTCTATTGCAAAGTAGAATTTGGTAGTTTGTAATGTAAATTAGCCTCCATATTTGATATTTGTGAGTCAGCCATTACTTGCCAATAGTATCTACCAGTTGGTAATTGTGATAATTCTTTAAACATTCCATCAATAATATAAGATTTTGTAATATAATAGGATAAAATACAGCAGTAGACACAATACTGTTGCAAATATTTCAGCCACTTGATTCATTTCTTGCTTGCTTTTTACTTTATTTTTTTTCCTTAAATAGTTTATTGTCAAGTTGGTTTCCATATAACACCCAGTGCTCATCCCAACAACTGCCCTCCTCCATGCCCATCACCCGCTTTCCCCTCTCTCCCACCCTACTCAGACCTGTTTGTTCTCAGCATTCAAGAGTCTCTCATGGTTTGCCTCCCTCCATCCCCCGAACTGTTTTTCCCCTTCTTCTCCCACATCATCCTCCATTAACTTCCTCCTAATCCACCTATATGTGCAAACATATGGTATTTGTCCTTCTCTACCTGACTTACTTCTCTCAGCATAACACCCTCTACTTCCATCCATGTTGCTACACATGGCCAGATTTCATTCTTTCTCATTACCATGTAGTATTCCATTTATAGATACACCACATCTTCTTGATCAATTCATCAGTTGATGGACACTTAGGCTCTTTCCATGTTTTGGCTATTGTGGAGAGTGCTGCTATGAACATTGGTGGTCCATGTGCCCCTATGCATCAGCACTCCTGTATCCCTTGGGTAAATTCCTAACAGTGCTATTGCTGGGTCATAGGGCAGAACTGTTAATTTTTTGAAGAACCTCCACACTGTTTTCCAGAGGGGTTGCACCAGCTTACATTCCTACCAGCAGTGTAGGAGTATGCCCATTTCTCCACATCCTCACCAGCATCTATAGTCTCCTGATTCATTCATTTTGGCTGTTCTGACGAGCATGAGGTGGTATCTCTGTGGTTTTGATCTGCATTTCCATGATGATGAGGGACGCTGAGCATCATTTCATGTGTCTGTTGGCCATCTGGATGTCTTCTTTGAAGAAGTGTCTCTTCATGTCTTCTGCCCATGTCTTCACTGGATTATTTGTTTTCCGGGTTTGGAGTTTGATGAGTTCCTTATCGATATTGGATAAGAGCCCTTTATCTGATATTTCATTTGCAACTATCTTTTCCCATTCCGTTGGTTACCTATTAGTTTTATGGATTGTTTCCTTTGCTGAAGCTTTTTATCTTGATGAGGACCCAGTAGTTCATTTTTGCTCTTGATTCCCTTGCCTTTGATTGTGTCAAGTAAGAAATTGCTGCGGTGGAGGTCAAGGAGGTTGCTNGGCTTTCTCCTCTTCGGTTTTGATGGTTTCCTGTCTCACATTCAGGTCCTTTATCCATTTTAAGTTTATTTTGGTGTATGGTGTGAGAAAATGATCTAGTTTCATTCTTCTGCATGTTGCTGTCCAGTTCTCCCAGCACCATTTGTAAAACAGGCTGTCTTTTTTCTATTGGATGCTCTTGCCCACTTTGTCAAAGATTAGTTGGCCATACATTTGTG
>NW_027527877.1:0-470 GCF_008692635.1 Crocuta crocuta | reverse complement strand
ACTCTTGGTTTCATTGATCTGTTCAACTGTTTCTTTGGTTCCTATGTTGTTTATTTGTGCCCTGATTTTTACAATTTCTCTTTTCCTACCGGGTTTGGGGTGCTCTTGTTGCTCTGCCTCTAGTTCCTTTAGGTGAGCTATTAGATTTTGCACTTTCGCTTCTTCTAATNTTCTAATTTCTTCAAATAGGCCTGGAGACCAATGTACTTTCCTCTTAGGACTGCCTTTGCCGCATCCCATAGAGTTTGGATTGTTGTATTTTCATTTTCCTTTGTTTCCATATATTTTTAATTTCTTCTCTAATTTCCTGATTGGCTCATTCATTCTTTAGTAGGGTGTTCTTTAACCTCCATGTTTTTGGAGGGTTTCCAGACTTCTTCGTGTGATTGATTTAGTTTCATAGCATTGTGATCTGAACGTGTGCGTGGTATGAACTCAATTCTTTTATATTTATTGAGGGCTGCTTTATG
>NW_027527876.1:0-496 GCF_008692635.1 Crocuta crocuta | reverse complement strand
AGGGGCTGCTCCTGACAGATAGCAGGTACCCCTTCTTCCCCAGTTGACCTGTAAGACCCCAGAACCCTGCCCCCTCCCCGTAGCCCTGCCCACCTGAGACCTAGATGCACGAATCCAGTCTCGCCCAGTGTCCCCATCCCACGTGGGGGCCTGCCCGGACTCACTCTGATGTGAGGTCCAGGCTTCTTCCGTCCTCCATCTGCATCCTCACCGGGAATCACCACAGGANGGGGCCTGCCCTCTGCAGACCTGAGGTGTCGAGGCCCTCACCCCATGTCTCTGAGACCTGGCTGTGGAAGTCTGGCCGACTCATCGCCATGAATCCACATCCTGCCCAGGGCCCTTCCTGGAAGGATGCCAGGGCCCGAACTCTGAGAGGTCCCGTCTCTGTGTCATGGGGTCCTGACTCCCTCGGTCCTACCCTGACCTCAACCTGGACTCCCTGGCCCTACTCGTGCCCTTGCCCTTTTGCGACCTGGGATCCTGCCCCTCAACC
>NW_027527875.1:0-512 GCF_008692635.1 Crocuta crocuta | reverse complement strand
CCTGATTGGCCCATTCGTTCTTTGGTAGGGTGTTCTTTAACCTCCCTATTTTTGGAGGTTTTCCATACTTTTTCCTGTGGTTCATTTCACGTTTCATAGCATTGTGATCTGAAAGTGTGCATGGTGTGATCTCAGTTCTTTTATATTTATTGAGGACTGCTTAATGTCCCAGTATGTGATCNGTGATCTATCTTGGAGAATGTGCCATGCACACTTGAGAAGGAGGTGACTTCCATGGCCTCAGGATGTAGAGTTCTAACTATATCTGTCAAATCCATCTGGTCCAATGTGTCATTCAGGTCCATTGTGTCTTTTGTGATTTTCTGTCTCGTTGATCTATCCATTGCTGTAAGTGGAGTATTAAAGTCCCCTGATATTAGCACATTCTTGTCCATAAGATTGTTTCTGTTTGCGATTGTTTTACATATTTGGGTGCTTCCAAATTTGGTGTGTAGATATTTATAATAGTTAGCTCTTCCTGATGGATAGACTCTGTAATTATTATATAATGC
>NW_027527874.1:0-590 GCF_008692635.1 Crocuta crocuta | reverse complement strand
AAAATAAATAAACATTTGAAAATATTTGGATAAATGTTTAAAAAAAACTTTTTAAATAAAAAATTAAATATAAAAATAACTCTAAAGGTATTTGGAACAATTTATACAAAGACAAAGAATGACGTATCAGTCCCATGGTAAAAAAACAAAACAAAACAAAAAAACCCCTCAGCTCTCCTGCAAAACTTTTTCTTCAAACGTTAATGAAAGGCATGGATATTAGTTACTCTTACAGGTGTGAGGTGATGTCTCATTGTAGTTTTCTATTACCCAAATGACAAGTGTTGTTGAGCATCTTTTCATGTGTCTGTTGGCAATTTGGGGCTCTTTACAAAAATGTCCATTCATATCTTCTGCTCAAGTCTCCAANATTGGTTTTTTGGGGGGGGGGTGTGGGGGTTGAGTTTTATAAATTCTTTCTCTATTTTGGATACTGACTCATTATCAGATATGCCATTTACAAATATCTTCTCCCATTCTGTAGGTTGCCTTTTCGTTTTATTCATGGTTTCCTTCCCTGTGCAGAAGGTTTTTATTTTAATAATGTCCCAGTAGTTTACTTTTGCTTTTGTTTCCCTTGCCTCAGGAGA
>NW_027527873.1:0-527 GCF_008692635.1 Crocuta crocuta | reverse complement strand
TCTGAGCTGTCAACAGAGAGCCTGATGTGGGGCTCGAACTCGTGAGCAAGTGATCATGACCTAAGCATAAGTTGGGTGCTTAACTGACTAAGCCCCCCAGGTGCCCCAAGTCCCAAGCTCCTCACTGAGGGGCTCCTGGGCCGGTTCCAGGCCCCTTGTCCCTGCNTGCTCGGCCTCCAGCCCCTGAAGATCTATGGCCCCTGGGGCAGCTGGATTTCTGGGGGCTGCAGGGAGGTCCGGCTGCAGACGGGGACGCAGGTGGGGAGCATGCAGGCCCTGGTGGGGGTGTGGATGGGGCCGGGCCCTGTCCCGGGGTCACCGCTCATGTGTGACAAGGGCTGAAGTCGCCGAGTGCCCAGGGGGAGCCTCGGTCAAGAGGCCCCCTAACACCTGGTCGTCCCGGTGCGGGGCCCCCTCCTCCCTGGGCCCCTTCTGACCATCTGACTCCCCCCAGGGCTACAGCCAGGCTCAGGCTGCACCGTTGTCCAGGGTCCTGCCGGGAATTCCTAGAAGGCAGAATGAGGAAG
>NW_027527872.1:0-500 GCF_008692635.1 Crocuta crocuta | reverse complement strand
GGAGGTTTTCCAGACTTCTTCTTGTAATTGATTTCAAGTTTCAAACCATTATTTTTTGACAGTGTACATGTTATGATCTCAATTCTTTTATATATATTGAGGGCTGCTTTATGCCCAGTATAAAGATTCCAGTATGGGATCTATCTTGGAGAATGTGCCATGCGCACTTGAGAAGAAAGTGAATTCCCTGGCCTCAGAATGTAAAGTTCTAAATATATCCGTAAGATCCATCTGGTCCAATTTGTCTTTCAAGTCCATTATTTCTTTAGTGATTTTCTGTCTGGTTGACCTATCCATTACTNATTGCTGTAAGCGGAGTATTAAAGTCCCCTGCTATTAGCACATTCTTATCTATAAGCTTGTTTCTGTTTGTGATTAATTGTTTTAGATATTTAGGTGCTCCCATGTTCGGCGCGTAGACATTCATGATTGTTACTTCTTCCTGATGTATGGATCCTGTAGTTATTATGTAGTGCCCTTCTTCATCTCTTGTGATTGTC
>NW_027527871.1:0-755 GCF_008692635.1 Crocuta crocuta | reverse complement strand
AAATCAGTTATCAAAAATCTCCCAACAAATAAGAGTCCTGGACCATATAGATGCTTTCCTTGAGGAATCTACCAGGCATTTAAAGCAGAGTTCAAACCTATCCTTCTCAAGCTGTTACAAAAAAAAAATAGAAATGGAAGGAGAACTTCTGGACTCATTCAATGATGCCAGCATTACTTTGATTCCCAAACCAGACAGAANCAAGATACTAGCAAATCGAATTCAACAGCATGTAAAAAGATTTATCCACCATGATCAAGTGGGATTTATTCTTGGGCTGCAGGGCTGGTTCAATATTCTCAAATCAATGTGATACATTGAATAGAGAACTCAGAATTAAACCCACAAATGGATGGTCAACTAATCTTTGACACCGTGGGAAAGAGTATCCAATGGAAAACAGACAGCCTCTTTAACAGATGGTGCTGGGAGAACTGGATAGCAACATGCAGAAGAATGAAACTAGACCACTTTCTCACACCATATGCAAAAATAAACTCACAATGGATGAAGGACCTGAATGTGAGACAGGAAACCATCAAAATCATAGAGGAGAAGCAGGCAACAATCTGTTTGACGTCAGCCACAGCAATTTCTTACTTGACACTTATCTAAAGGCAAGGGAATCAAAACCAAAAATGAACTATTGGGACCTCATCAGGATAACATCTTCTGCACTGCAATGGAAACAATCAACAAAACTAAAAGGCAACCTAAGTGTCCATCAGTGGACGAATGGATCAAGAAGATGTGGT
>NW_027527870.1:100556-101489 GCF_008692635.1 Crocuta crocuta | reverse complement strand
TCCCTAGCTGCTTTCAGAATTCTCTCTTTGTCCTTATATTTTGCTGGTTTCACTATGATATGTCGTGGAGATAATTGATTCAAGGTACGTCTGAGGGGAGTTCTCTGTGCTCTTGGATTTCACCGTCTGTTTTCTTTCCCAGATTGGTGAAGTTCCCTGCTATAATTTGTTCAAGGACTCCTTCAGTGCCTTTCCCTCTCTCTTCCTCTCCTGGAATTCTTATGATACAGGCATTGTTCTGTTTGATTGTATCGCTGAGCTCTCAAACTCTCCTTTCGTGTTCCTGTGTCAGTTTATTTGTGTTTTTCTCAGCTTCCTCTTTTTCTATAATTGTGTCTTCTAATTCATCTATTCTCCATTCTGCCTCTTCAGTCCGTGCATTGGACACCTCCATTTTATTTTGCATATCATTTATAGCATTTTTTCATTCATCACAACTCTTTCTAAGCTCCATAGTCTTTGTAGCAATAGTTTCTCTGATGTCTTCAATGCCTTTTTCAAGCCCAGTGATTAATTCTATGACTGTTGTACAAAATTCTTGTTCAGTTATGTTGCTTATATCTGTTTTTAGCAGTTCTTTAGCTGTCAATTCTTCCTGGAATTTCTTTGGAGGATAGTTCTTCCATTTCTTCATTTTGTTTAGCTTTCTATCTCCTGTTAGTTTTAAAAGCTTGTTATGCACTCTGCACCTGTGAGTGCTGCTGTACCAAAGAAGGTTCTTTGACTGTCCAGGGCCTGTCCATTCAGAAATTGTTCTCTGAATGATGTCTCTTGGTCTCTCTTGTTGAGAACTTTGGTATTTTATTTTTCTACTCATAGTGGTATTTGGGACTCTCCACCATGTGTACTTTGGCTTGTTTTTTGAGGTATCCCTGGGGGAAAAAAAACAGACAGACAAACACACAGGGAACAAAGGCACACAAACGCACAGAC
>NW_027527870.1:96627-100456 GCF_008692635.1 Crocuta crocuta | reverse complement strand
CCAGCCAGAAATAAAGAGCCGGGCGTATGCAGTACTGATGGAAGAGCTTATACAAAGAGAGAAATTATAGGGCGGGGAGGAAGCAAAATTGGAAGTTAAATGAGCAGGCAGAAAGTGTAAGAGGCTTAATTTAGAGACAGAGGAGAATATGGTTGGAGAGGAGGTGAAAGAAATGACGATAATGCTACTCAGAGAAACCTTATAGTCTGATTACTCCCAAGAGAAAGAGATAAAAAGGTAGCACTGGAGATGTAGAATTTACCTCTAGAGAATGGATTAAATGTGACTGTTTACAGAAGCCAGTGACCAGAATTAATCAGGGCAGTGCATCCATGTTGGTCTTGCCTGGCTCCTTTTAAAAAAAAAAAAAGAAAGAAAGAGGCCAGGTCTCCAGAACAGGGATGGGCGTGGTTTAGTCCAGTGCATCCTGCAGGGGTCCTGCCTTGGTGGTTGTGGGGGGAAAGTGGCAGTGCCACAGTCCCTTTTCGAACCAAGTGCTGCAACTCATTCTTTTGGGTCTGATCTCCCCTTACTAAGGTCGTAGCCGGGGTGGGCTGTGCTCTATATCCCAAGCCAGGCCTTATTTCCAGATCTCAGTCCGCATGCCCCATTTATATTGCCCGAAATATAAACTTGCGGGTGAATCTCTCAGAGCAGTTTCAAGCCTCTCAATCCCCCCTCTCCCCCCGGGGGTCCAGCTGAGCCAGAAGCACAAAGGCGCAGCTTCAGGCGCTGCCCAGTCCCCTCCAGGTTGAGCTGGTGAGTGGGGAGCAGTTTCTTCTGGACCAGTGCGTGCACCTAGGGTCAGCTGGACAGCAGGAAACCGGATCCCTCTGTGTCCCGAGCCGAGGGTTTTCTCTTCTCCAGCGACAGGGCCAGTGTCTTGAGCAGTTTTGGCCACTCTTTCTTTTTTCCTCCTAGACTCACTGCGGCTCCCCGCAAAGGGGAATCCCCCCTCCCTCCAGGTCCTGGCCCGTTTTTATCTTCCCCAGTTCACACTCACACTCTAAGGTTTTCTCAGCGGACTCTGCCTCCTTTTCCTCCCAAACTCCTGGATTCTGTAAGGGTTCCTATGGCTTCAGGCCTTCTCCGTCTGAGAGATGAGGGTGAGTGCAATGTACGGAGCTCCCTACTTCTCCGCCATCTTGCCTCCTTCCCTGTTTTAAGGTTCTTATCCTTTTTGTAAATGGGTTATTTCTCCATTTTGGTAGTCATTTTATTTGGACTAATTTATTCTGTTTTCTTTTTATAAAAATACTTCTGAAAGTTTTCTAAGAAATGTGTTTTGCATTTATATCCTACCATTAAAGCATGTTATTTATCACTTACTACATTCGTGAACTTGCCTTGTTCTAAATATGAAAAGTTCAGTAGAGTGACATGAACTAAAAATGCTCTGTCATTATTCCTCAGAAGTGTCTTTGAAGCTAGTTTAATATTATAGACAATAAATTTTGAAAACAAAATGCTATCATTAGCAGAAAATTCTAAAATTACATAATTTTAACAATGTATATACAAATAGAGCAATAAACTGTATTCCTTTGGATAAAAATCAATTTAAATAATTATTCGTTCAGGAGGTATGGTGGTAGAGGGCTTGTAAAACTGGATTGACCCCTTCAGAAGAGTAGAAAATTCAGGTTGTTTTAGGGAATGTAAATTTCATGTGAAGTACCATTTTATAAATTTTGTTGAAAGTGCTTACCTCTCATTTGACTATGTAAATAACATGAATTAGAAAACTTTTTTTTACGTTTATTTATTTTGAGAGACAAAGAGCGACTGGGAGAGAGAAAATCCCAAGCAAGCTCTTTGTTATCAGTGCCGAGCTTGATGTAGAGCTTGATCCCATGAAGCATAAGATCATGACCCGAACTGAAATCAACAGTTAGATGCTCAACTGAGCCACCCAGGTGCCCCATGAGTTAGAAAACTTTAAAGATAGCATAATAATCTCATTTCCCTTTTCCTCTTGTTTTAATTCAACAAATATGATGCTAACTGCATTAATGAAATTCATACATTTATATCAGATAATAGGCAATATATGATAAGATACTGGAGAGTAAATTTAATTTGCGGTTCATGCCTAAGACAGTATAACCTCTTGAGCTACATTATTTGCAATGATAACATGTTATATTTCATTAGAAAAAATTTCAACCATTTATATATATGACTGGAGCATTTGACTGTTACAGTAGGATAAAAGTCTGGGGCTGCATTTTGTTTTTTAAAATCTTTTTAAAATTTTTTACATAGTCATCTTTTTTTTCCAAGCATCTTTGCCTTGAAAGAACATACAGTGGAAAAGATTTCAGAGGAAAACCTTATATAAGTAACTGATAATAGTTGCTGAAACTTGTTTTCTCAAAATTGAGGGAGTCACAGGGAGACAAAGATTTTTGGAGCCCACTGTCCTTCATTTAAATGTAGAAAAGTTTCAGGGGTGCCTGGGTGGCTCAATGAATTAAGTGTCTGACTTCATCTCAGGTCATTACCTCATGGTTCGTGGGTTGAAGCCCCACTTTGGGGTGTGTGCTGACAGCTCAGAGCCTGGAGCCTGGTTTGGATATGTGTCTCCCTTTCTCTCTACCCCTCCCCTGCTTGTGCTCTATCTCTCTCTGTTTCTTAAAAGTGAATTAACGTTAATTTTTTTTTAATTTAAATATAGTGAAGTTTCAGAAATGGTTTGTAATGGAGATATGTGTTTGTAAGAAATGAAGTACTGGGACTGAAAAAACTGATAAGTTATTAGGTCACTATTATATAACTTCACTGAAAGATAGAGGTTAGTAGGACATAAATGTTAGCTTCTTTTATTTTCTCAAATACTTCACATTATCATAAAAATAAACATTTCACAATCTTCCCACATTACACTTCATAGTTTAGAGTTTATAATTAAGTCACAGAAGTGTCAAGCTGAATAACAAATTCTTTTTTACTGCTCAGAGGAGTCCCGAGTCTTTGTTTGTTTGTTTCAGCTTTATTGGCTTATAATTGAAGTATAACACCGTATAAATTTAAGGGGTACATTGTGCTAAGTCTTATTAAGAAGAGGACTAATATTCATTTCTCAAACACTTGAGACCAGTGTCAAGGAGAGAGTGATAATGAAGTACGACGGCAGAGTAGGCAAGAGCTCGCTGGTACCAGTTCCACGTCCCTTCCTAACACAGCCCTTGGAAAGTGTGGTGAAAAAGGAGAATGGAGGTCCCCACTGCCTTGATCTCAGTAAAACTATGGACTGGGGTGTCTGAATGGCTCAGTCGCTGAATTTCTGACTTTGGCTAAGTCATGATCTTATGGTTTGTGAGTTCAAGCCCCACATCAGGCTCCCTGCTGTTAGCATGGAACCTGCTTCGGATCCTCTGTACCCCTCGCTCTCTGCACCTCCCCCGCTCATTCCCTCTCTCTCTCTCTTTCAAAAATAAACAAGCATTAAAAAATAAAACTATAGACTTTACACTCCATGAAATTAGCCAACACATGTATCTTGCTAAATGATTATCTATCCATCACCCTATTGCCAGGTACACAGTAGATTATATCAGTCAGCCAATGGTGTATGTTTATCAGCATTTTCTCTGAGATCTGAATAGACTACATATCAGTAGTGGATAATAATTGTTAAAAGACCATGCCTACAAGGAGCATAGTGCAGTACCTGGTACATTGAGTCAGTCAGCTAAAATAAAAGGAATATAATAATAATTAACTATATTAAAATGCAAATATACAATGAACATATATTGGCAGTTTCTTAATATAAATTGTAATTTTAAATTCATAGCAGTGACCTGATTACTTCATTAGGCTCATT
>NW_027527870.1:93756-96553 GCF_008692635.1 Crocuta crocuta | reverse complement strand
GAGATATAATTTGTTGTTAATCAGATATGTTTTCATTTTAATACTACTGAAGATAGAAATTTGAATTTTTTAAAACATCACCAAAAAGAAGAGAAAGAAAACATTTGTTGGAAGTTTTTAAATGCTCTACAGAATTGTGGTTTATTTTAAACTTATTTTAATTAAAATATATTCATTTTGGATTTTTTTTTTAGTAGCTCAGTATTTCTTGAGAGTAACACGGGTAAAAATGAAAAAATATTTGGTAATAGGGTTCACACCCTGTAAGCAACCAGTGATTATGGTATTTCTGACACTTCTTTGGAGTAGAGTATTTAAATCTAGTTCCTGTTAGCACTTTGTGGGATTAACAAATTACAGGAGCTGTTTTACCTCTGAGTCAAACCCGACTTGCAGCCAGTAAATATAATAATTGGACTGTACATCACCATTTTAACTTTGATAATTGCATTTTTATCACTGTATTTCATCTTTGTTATATTTGTACTTAATTTTGAGATATTTTATAAGGTTATTTATAAGTATAATACAATATGCTATGTGTATATCGCCTAAATGTATACAAATAAAGGGCACCTGGGTGGCTTATTCATTTAAGTCTCTGACTCTTGGTTTCAGCTCAGGTCATGATCTCATAGTTTGTGAGTTTGAGCCTTGTATCAGGCTCTCTGCTGACAGCTCAGAGGCTTCTTGGGATTCTCTCTTCTCTCTCTCTGCCCCTCTCCTGCTCGTGTGTGTGCTCGCCGCTCTCTCTCTCTCAAAATCAATAGTCTTAAAATTTTTTGAAGTGTGTACAAATAAGCCTTATTAACCTAATAAATAATAGTTGTGTCCATATATGAGAAAGTAATTTACTAGNTGCTTGAAATACCTAATGAGGATTTTTGTTATTATTTTCAGTTTTCTTTCACACTTGCATCCCCTTTCATGTCACTTCCATGAAACTGAGGGAGATAAGGGAAGTTGGACCAAGAATATCCCTCCACATTTACTGTGATGTTGTGTTTTAAATACTAAATCAAAGTGTGATATTTGTAGGATCATTAACTTACAATCTATTGAACGGGAGCAGTACTCAAATAGGAGTTTATAGTAGAGGTTGGTAGATTTTTTTTCTATAAAAATAAACATTTTACACTTTCAGACCATCTGGTTTCTACTCACTCTTCTACTGTAGTGTCATGAAAATGGCCATAGGTCATACATAAATCAATGAACATAGCTCTGTTCCAAAAAAAAAAAAACCTTTTAAATAAAAGGTATTATTTTATTGTGCCAAATTCATGCATACGTATCTTGTTAAGTTGATAAATGTCAACTAGAACATAGGACTAAACTTTGAATGCACATCTGAATTCCCTTGGGAGTTTTAAGAAGCACAGATGAAGTATTTGATTTATGATCATGGCTGAATAACTGATAATAAAATTGTCCTAGCTCCCCTCCCCTACAATGAGCAACTTGAAAAATGGACAGAATATGTGAAAAATAGTTTCTTGCACCTGAACATCTGGCAGTGCTGGATCCCTGAGAGAGGGAAAAGAACCAGGTGATCTCTACAGTAGCCCTAGATTTCAGCCTGGAGGCATTTACTAGACTCTGGCAGAAGGAAGGTGATCCCCAGCTGAACACAGTAGACCTTCTGGGCTTAAAAGAGACAACAGTTGGGAAGGCCAAGGTGGCTGCAATTTGTAAGACAGAGGACCATAGCAGAGGGGGTTTTGCACTGAATGAGTCTCATATCTGAATTGGGGTCCCCTTGAATGATTGGCTGAATAAGTGTCACATGCATAACGTGAGACTTCACAAGGTCAGGCAAAGAATAACTGTGAGAGAGCTATAAACTGAAGTGTTCTCAAAGTTCAGATGGGCTCGTCCATAACGAAAGTAGAGTAGCCTTTGGATAACCATGAGACTTCAGTAGAGGCCTCAGGAAAGCCACATTATAGGAAGAGGGGTATACTACCCCTAGAATAAAAGCTAACCTAGACCCATCCTAACAAAGTTTAGGAAAACATCTCAAGAAGAAAATGCTGATGTACCAGTACATAAATCTCCAAAATGAAACACACTGTTCTCTCAAGGAAAACAATGATGTCTAGACAACATTAACATTCATAATGTCTGACATCCAGTCAACAATTAGCATACTTACATGTAGCAGGAAACTGATTCATAACCATAAAAGATCAGTTAAAATGACCTGGAACTGACAGGATAAAATAAACAAAGAATTAGACAGTTATTATCAACATGATTAAGGAAATAAAGGAAACATGAATGTAATGAAGAGAGAAATTAAGCAAACCAACAAAAAAAGAAACTCCAAGTTGGAAATTGTACAAGTTGGACCTGGAAATTATGCTGTGATTGTATTCATTCACCTTGTTTTATTCACTTGTCCTCCACTTGTCTGTCAGTCCTAAGGGCATAGTTCTAGCTGATGCTCTGGTGCTAATTTTGCCTCATTTGGCATATTTAAATGAAATATTATTTGTAGTATATATTTATATTCACTTTTACTGGAGATTATTCTACCCTATAAAAGTCAGATCTAGTATAGTTAACAGCTGAAATTATTTAAAAGTATTGAATTGACTTTGACTATTAAGTATATTTCTTAATTCAAGGGTGATAGTATTAAAATTTCAATGTAATGAAATCATTGAATATCATTCAAAGTTAATTTTTTAAAGTATATAGCTGCAGTACATGCTTGAAAGTTAAATCTGAGTTTGATTAGAGAATGTTTTTCCTTAATTCACTTTCATTTTCCCTTTCAAAAAGATTTGGGGAC
>NW_027527870.1:84569-93722 GCF_008692635.1 Crocuta crocuta | reverse complement strand
TTGTGTATCTGTTCTAAATTTGACAAGGATAATTTACTATATTTTCTCAAGCAATTTCTAGCTGTTCCAAAGATATATCAGTAACCATCATATGCACCCATAATTAATGCCGGAGTTGAGTCAGCATACAGAAACTGTGGCCTTTGGATGGCAACTCTTGGCTGAATTCCTAATGTTCTGTTTCAATTTCTGATGAGGTGATGAAGTGGAAAGCTTGTACGATGTAATTTTGCCATATGTTTCTTTTGGGATTTTTTAAAGGGGATCAACGGCTCAAAATCACCAGATGAAACATATCAGCTTTTTGAAGACTAGAATGGGGAAGGTCAAAAGCAATGTTTTTTTGAAATTCTACCTGACATATCTGAATCCGTTCCAAATAAACCCAAGAGTGATATAGCAATATATATTAGGACTACAGTAGTAGGGTACAAAATATGTGGAATATAGTATAATTCATACATATTCCATATGTTCAGTATTAGAAACAGATACACTATTAGTTTTTCACAGATCAGCATAATACCAATAGTTTGAAGCATAAATGTGTCAATCTAAATAAGCCCAAAGCATGATGACATTCAATTTATGAATGTAACATTTTTAAATAATTACCTGGTAATAATGTCTGCTGTAATCCTAATACATGCCAAATAAATTCATTTTGGGTGATAGTCTGGTTAGGATTTGCTTACAATTTACTCTTTATAATGTTTACATAAAATTAACCCTAAATAGCATTAACCCTAGAGAACACCAATTTCTAAATGCTTGAAACTGATTTGGTTTCAAACACCATTCTTTTAAGAAAGGCAATAACATATCCATGTGTTTTTTTTTTACAAAAAATTTATAAGAATATTCTGATGACCAGCCACATAATCAAAACAATATATTTTATAAGGCATGGAAACCTTCTTAAAGACATTCTACTTACCCAGAAAGGATAAAGAAAATGATAGAATATTTTAAAGGAATTGCTTAAAACAAAGAAATTAGGACCACACTGAAGTCACCTGAATCTTTCCTTTTATGTTTCTGACAGGAGTGATGTTATTTCCACCTGTGTTACCTGTGTATACCTTTCTGTGTTTCCACTGGAATAATTCTGTTCTTCCAGAATAATCAGAAGCTGCTATGTCCTGTCCCCCATTCCTATCCTCTCAGTAATGTAAATCAGTTAATATTTAGGTTAGCTCAACTAGAAAATAGTTCTACTTTGTGTATGAAGTATATGTCTTATGCAGAAATAATGGATATATAACTCATTGTGTTATATTATCTGTCTTTCTCAGAAAATACATATTTACCTTTATAGAAATTTCTAAGATTGTANTGACCTTTTTCAGACTTCTGCCTCCTTTAATTTTTTAAAATAATTTTCAGGGCAGAGTATGGATCTTGTTAACACTTGCAAAATATTTTGCACAATTCGATCTGGCTTGTCTATTCTCAGCATCTGAGTATGAAAATTTCCAAGGACATAGAAAATTTGAAATATTTTCATAATGAGTATCCAGAAGACACCTAGCATTTAAATTCTACAATTACTAACATCTCAGTGTATTTGCTTTATCTCCTACTACTTATCTTTCTTTCCATCCATTTATCAATCCATCTTACTATTTGTTGCATTTTACTCCTAAACACATCAGCATGCATATCTTTACCTAGAGTTCAGTATTTGTTTTTTAGACCTTATATTCCTAGAGAGAAAATCCACACACAGTGAAACCACCTCTTAAGTGTATCATTATACTCTTAAGGGGTTATAAAAGCACACGCTATATAACCCCTCAAGGTATGAAACGGATGCAAATCCGTATCAAGATGTGAAATATTTCCATCACCCCACAGAATTCCTGCATGTCCCTCCCAAGTCAGCTCCTTAGAAGTAACCCTGTTCTGATTTTCCCCATAGTTTAATTTAGTTTTGAGCTAAGCCTATTGTCTTTCCTTTTAGTTTCTCCACACCCAAGTTGGTTGATTTTTCTTAAAAAATATTTTTATTGAATTATGGCTAATATACATCATTACATTAGTTTCAGGTATACAACATAGTGATTTGATAAGTCTAGATATCATGCTATGCTCACCACAATTGTAGCTACCATCTTTCACCATGCTCACTATTATAATATCACTGATTATGTTCTCTATGCTATCTATACCTGTCATCTCTATGATTTATTCATCCTATTACTAGAAGTCTGTATCTTCTCCCCTTTACTTCTGTCTAGCCCCCCCCCCACACACACACACTACCCACCTCTGGCAATCACCAGTTTGTTTTCGGTATTTATGGGTTTGTTTCTGCTTTTGTTTTTTAGATTCTACATATAAGTGTAATCCTATGGTATTTATATTTCTCTGATTTATTTTACTGATCACATTACCCTCTGAATCCATCCATGTTGTCACAAATGGCAAGAACTTATTCTTTTTAATTGGGGAGAAATATTCTATCATATATATAGATGACATCTTTTTTATCCATTCATCTGTTGATGGGCACTTAGGTTGTATCCCCGTCTTGGCTTTTGGAAATAATGCTGCAATAAACAGGGGTGCATATATCTTTTTGAATTAGTGTTTTCAGTTTCTCTGGGTAAATAGTCAGTAGTGGAATTACTATATTGTATAGTATTTTAAATTTTAACTTTTGAGGAACTTCTGTACTGTTTTCCATAGTGGTTGTACCAGTTTGCATTCCCATCAGTAGTGCACTATGTTTCCTTTGTTTTCCTGAATCATCATTAGCACTTGTCATTTCTTATCTTTTGATACTAGCCATTCTGACAGGTTTTATAAGGTGTTTGGTTTTGATTTGCATTTCCCTGATGATGAGTGATAACTGAGCATCTTTTATGTGTCTCTTGGTCATCCCAGTAGTCTATTTTTCATGCTGTGCTAGAACATGATGCTACTTTTATAGTGAAAATCAAACGTAAGCAAAAATAAATAATTAAAAATAGATTAAAAATAATTCACCCCTTTCCCACTAAACCTTAAACATCATGACAGTCCACATCCTTTAGAGTTTGGTTCCAAACTTCCTTTCTAGTATTACCTCTAGCATTCCCCAAATTGCCACCAATTCTCTAATCATGATGGACAGTCATTTTTCCGTCAATGAACCATTAATATTATGCTGTTATAATGGGCCACACATAAGCATTAAGTAGATTTGATAGGTATGGTTTTGGCTATCTGAGCATCCATGACATGTAGTAAATTTAAATATAGCCGAATGATAGATTTGAATCACAAGTTCTACAAACAGACGCATGGAAGTGGGTCTTACAGTAAGTGAATGAACACAACCCTTCCCATGCATCTGTCTTTCAATGTCATGCCATTGTTATATATCAGATATACATTTACTCTCACCAACACTTTGAAGGGATCACTTTATTTTTTCCACTACTTTTTTTTTTAGTGGTTATTGTTATGGAACACCATTCTTGTTATTAATATTATTACTATAATCATTCTTTTAGTTTCCTAGGGCTCCTAGAACAAAATACCACAGACTGGGTGGCTTAAAACAATAAAACATGTTTTTCTCTAACAATTCTGGAGGCTAGAATCCTGAAGCCAAGCTGTTGACAGGGCCATGCTCTTTCCAAAGTCTCTGTGGGAGAAAACTTGTTTGCCTCCTCCAGCATCCGGTACCTCCAGGTTCTCCTTGGTTTGTGGCAACATAACTCCAGTCTCTGCCTCCATCTCCACATGGCTGTCTTCCATCTGTGTTTGTGTTTCTTCTCGTCTTCTTACAAGGACAGCACTCATACTGTATTAAGGGCCCACCCTGCTCCAGTATGACCTCATCTTAACTAATTACATCTGCAATGACCCTGTTTCCAAACACGGTCAGATTCATTGGTACCAGGGGGTAGGACTTCAGCATATCTTTTGAGGGAGTACATTTCAACCCATAGTAATTATTATTGTTGTCAAATCAGCACATTTTAGAATGGGTATTTTTTAAATACAGTTTATTGTCAGGTTGGTTTCCACAAAACACCCAGTGTTCATCCCAACAAGTGCCCTCCTCCATGCCCATCACCCATTTTCCCTTCTCCCCCACCATCAACCCTGAGTTTGTTCTCAGTATTTAAGAGTCTCTTGTGGTTTGTCTCCCTCCCTCTCCTTAACTATTTTTCCCCTTCCCTTCCCCTATGTTTTTAAAGAAAGAATTTTAAGCGATAGGGAAATATAACTTAAAGGATTCACAGCCTTAGGATTTAATCCTAAAATATACAAATGTTCTACCCTAGTTACTTCTCTGTGCAAGAAACAGGAAAATAAACTTTTATTCTTACTCTAAATATACTAGTTTCTATCATAGCCTTTTATGCCTTTTCTTAATTACCTATTTACATGCAAATTCTTCCTTACAAATTAAAGAAAATTAGAAAGCATCCCACATACTTGAAAATGCTGTAGATTGCTTTTTAGAATATATAATTGAGCTATTTCTTTCTAAGATAAAAATGGATTTTTTAGAGACACTGATAAATTGGTTATACATAGGAACTAATATCAATCTAATATCTTCAAAATTATATATGCATAATTCTTTTCCTTTTACCCACTTTGAAATTTTTTCTATTCTACTACCTTATGTGCTATATTCATAGAGTGTCAGGAAGGATACTTTTTTCTCCACATACTAACAGTTTCAGTTAATTTTACTTAAGAAATCAAGAAAAGTTTAGAAACAAGGCTTCATATATCTCTCTTATCTTTCAGGGATTTTCTTCTATTTGACGAATGATAACACTGCCCAATTTTGAGAGATTCCTGTAGGAGTAGATAAATGGACAACATAAGACCCACAACAAAATATAAACTCACTTGTAAAAGCATGTAAATATTATTCATAGACAAACTACCCTGGAGATAGCTAACCTGCTATAGAAATAATATATTTTAAATTGCTATCAAAAGAGTTCGTGAGATGAACATGATACCATATTATCCACAGATAGTATTTACATTAAATCAGGAAAGAGAAGTTAGACTCTCAGAGGCTCAACATGAGGCTTTATTTCTAACTTATGCTTGAATTTACATGCAGGTTAACACAGGACCTACACATTGTAATCATTAAGGGACACAGGCTGGTGGAAGCACCAAACTGAAATATTTCTATGCTCTCTCAAGGTGAGGGATTATGGGAAACCATGCATTAACTTGGAATGCTTTTCTTACACTGAATTTTAAATGACTAAAGGAAGTCACATGCCACATTTACCCTTAAAAGGCATATAGAAGTGCCAGCCAGCCATGTGTCTGAAAAGAAAAGAGGAGCAGGATGCAAACAGCCTAATGAAACAAGAACTAATTGATGATATTATGATATGGATACTGTAATGTGACAGACAGTAGCTACACTGGTGGTGAGCAGAGCAGTTTATAAACTCGTCAAATCACTAAGTTGTACACCTGAAACAAAAGTAACATTGTCAACAGTGTATACTCAAAAAACTTTTTGAAAACTTGACTTCAAAAATAATCAAGTTAATATAACAACGAGGTACTGGTTTTTGTATGTGCACTTTACCCTTGAACAGCATGGGCTTGAACTGTGTAGGTCCACTTCTATGTGGATTTCTTTCGATAAACACAGTACATTATTCTAAATGTGTTTTCTCCTCATTTTCTTAACATTTTCTTTAGCTTACTTTATTAAAAGAATACAGTACTTTATACATATAACATGCAAAATATGTGTTAATCAGTTGTTTGCGTTATTGTTAAGGCTTCTGGTCAGCAGTAGGCTATCAGTAGTTAAGTTTGGTAGAAGTCAAAAGTTGTGTGTGAATTGTCAACTGGGTGGAGGGTTGCCGCCCCTAATCCAGGCATTGTCCAAGGGTCAACTGCAGTTATCAACTAGCAAATGCCTAATGCTTGAGCAACCTTGCTGAGAGTATAAATTGTAATTACACGTCTATATTATATTTAGATTATATATATAGAAAGCCCCCAAGCTATTAATATTCTTTGACTTGTCCCTTCTGGTTCTTAAAATCTTCCTCCAGGAAATGATCCAAAGTGCAGATTTTTGTAAAATAATTTTAGCATCATTTATAACTGAACACTGATATAGATCCAATTAAACAATTTAAATATCCAAAAAAACCCCTTAATCACTTCATTNTTATAGTTAATGAATTTCCATCACCACTAAAAACAATGCTGTACTTCAGTTTTGGGGTGAGCTTTTTGTTTAACTCTTCAGTATAGCAAGTAACTTCCACCATTCATAATATCTTAGCTTTCCATATACCTACTAGCTGAGGGAGAATTGCACATCGAGTGGCCCATCCCATTAATTGATTAATGATAATGAATTGGCAGTGTCACTGTGCCTCAAAAACCATGAGTTTTTCTTTCCTTTTTGTGTCTTTTTCCATCACCACAGAATACAAGACGAATCGATCAGATTCACCATGATGCCTTGTTATGTTTATCCCTTTCATATGTATACATATGTTTTTTCACATAAAAGTTTTGGGAAAATGGAAATGCATATAAGTAATGTCCAGTGATGGTTTGAAGGTTTCGGGAAAAGAAAATAGCCCACTTGAGGCTGAAATTAGAAGTTAGGTCTGAAAGACATTCTGGGAAAATGGGAGCAGGAATCAGCATGTCTTAGGCCAAAGCATCACAAACCATTCAGTATAAGGGAAGACTGGGACAGACAGGAGCCGAGATCGTGACATGTCTTACGTTATGCTAAGAATTTTGGATATTATTCCATATATAAGATTTCAATAAGAAGATCATGTTTTGGAGGTTTGGATGTATTTTGCATATCTGGTTGGATATTTCAGTTGTACCTATGTAGATAGCTTTTCCCTGGTGAAATAGACTTGAATATGATCAGTATATTCATGGTGGTGAATAGTGGAGACTAGAAAGTTTACCCCTGGGGAAATTATATACAGAGAGTAAAGCAATGGGAAAGTGGTGAAACCAAGGTTCTTGAATAATTATTTTTTATTTGTACTAGTTATAGGGAAAAGCTTACTTTCCACTATGGTATCTGCTGACGGCAGTTCTGAAAATGACTGCAAGAAGTAGGGTTTGTTGTAAAAGGCATAATGAGGGAATCAGGAGAACAGAGGATGAGCTATTAAAGCTTTTCAAATAAAAAAGGAAATGATAACCAACAGCTCGTTCATAATGATTGCTATATACCAGGTACTCTTCTAGATTATATATATCCTCACTTCATCCTCACAACAAACTCGAACAGAGAAAGGCTAAGTAATTTGCTGAGCTATTAAGAGTTAAAACAGGGACTTTTTTTTTAAGAGCAGAATTTTTTACTGAGGTAGTCTGGCTCCAGCATCTCTGCTCTCAACCATCACTGCCTTTTTCTGGTTAAACTAGTTGATAGTTTTTTGAATTTCGCTAGTGAGATTATAATGATGTTTAAAAATCTTGTTAACTTCTACTATAGTCTCCCCAACCTTGTATTAGAAGCATAATATAGTACCTTTTCTTGCTCCAGCTTGTGCTAGATTAGGTGCTGTTTTCTAATAATGGCTATAGTGAGGGGTGCCCGGGTGGCTCAGTCAGTTGAGCATCCGACTTCGGCTCAGGTCATGATTTCACAGTTGGTGGGTTCGAGCCCCACGTCGGGCTCTGTGCTGACAGCTCAGAGCCTGGAGCCTGTTTTGGATTCTGTCTCCCTCTCTCTCTGACCCACCCCTACTCATGCTGTGTTTCTCTCTGTCTCAATAATAATAAACATTAAAAAAATTGCTATAATGATATTAACTATAACAAATGGAATGCTCAGTATTACTATTTATTAAATTAACTATTATTTATTGGAAAAGTACAAGGTATTTAAACTCTTTTTAAAATGAAAAGCCCACAAAGGAAGTAGAAATATTAAGAGAATTTAGAATAAAGTTGTCCTGTGATAACTTTAAAGATATTTAATCTTTTGGACATCAGTTTTCCTCATCTTTAAAATGGTGTCTCCAGTCGTATAGGAAGATTAGGGGGAACTTAACGGAGGACCATGGGGGAGAAGAAGGGGAAAAATAGTTGGGGAGAGGGAGGGAGACAAACCATGAGAGACTCTTGAATGCTGAGAACAAACTGAGGGCTGATGGAGTTGGGGGGGGAGAGGAAGGGGAGTGATGGGCATGGAGGAGGGCACTTGTGCGGATGAGCACTGGGTGTTATATGGAAACCAGCTTGACAATAAACTATTAAAAATAAAAATGAAAGTAAATTTTAAAAAGAAAAAGATTAATGAAAAACACAGCAAAATAAAATAAAATAAAATGGTGTCTCCATTATCGAATAGTTAGGAGAGTCAAAGTTGCCGTTTGCAGAACATCTAATGTAATATTTGTGAACTAATTTCTTGATATTTTGTATACTTCATTGAAAGTATATATGAAATTACAACTCAAATGAAACTTATATTCCAAACATAGTGACTTCAAGTAGCAAGCGAATCATTGTTTGGCTGTTAGTAGAATGTGAAATTGTCTTACCTCCATTCACTTCACTAAATCTAATTTCACGTAAAATTTAAAACTTAGAGTAATGATCTTGTGTCAGGTTTAGAGTACTTTGACATTTTTAGTTTGAATATTCTAAAATTATACATATAATTTGCACTGCCTCAAAGTACACTCATAAACCTCTTTCATACCTCCAAGTTTGTGAGGTAGAGCTAATACGACTTTAAAATAACATTTTAGTCATAGGGAAGGGGAAAATAAATTTTTCAAAAATATCCCATTAAGATAAGGAAAGAATAAAATCACTGAAATGAAAATCCCTTCACATAATAGTCTGCTATCATGTATAATTAAAAACTCATTTGGGCTTTAGAAGTCTAGGAAAATATTCCCATTCAGACATAAGCTGCTTATAAAGAACCAGGGAAAATCAAATAGAGGGCTGTATTTTTGCTATTCATATATAATGTCTGTATATGCATGTTATTAGCATTTTTGAATTTGCATTAATATTGAAATAATAATTTGAGTCAATTGAAAAAACATTTTCTGAATACTGACTCCTTGTGTGGCATTATGTTAGTTTCTGAAGATACAAAGGAGAAATGGTCCCTACCAGCAGGCAAATAAAAACCTAGTGGGAGATAGCCAATCA
>NW_027527870.1:84378-84554 GCF_008692635.1 Crocuta crocuta | reverse complement strand
GATAGAGAATCAGAAAATCAGTAACTTCAAGAGCAACAAGAAGAAATTACTATGGAAACACAGAAGAATTAGTGCTATATTCTTACAGACATGATTAGGAAAAGCTTAATAAATGAAATTGTATTTTACTTGGACTTAAACATTTTCATTCAGAGGGGATAGGTAGATAGGATTGT
>NW_027527870.1:83953-84148 GCF_008692635.1 Crocuta crocuta | reverse complement strand
AAAAGCTGTGTTATGAGAATATGCAAAAATATTCCATTTGATAAAACTTTTTAGTTTCACACAATGTTGATTTTGATTTAGCAACATTATTATAGTGGTTTTACAAACTATTAAATAGGTAATATGTGGAAATGAGCAGCACAAACCTGAGAAAAACTAACACTTTCTGATAGAATTTTTTTACAATAGAATTTT
>NW_027527870.1:83776-83908 GCF_008692635.1 Crocuta crocuta | reverse complement strand
GAATTGCTCACCTACCTTGTTAGAATTAGGTCATGACACGCAGTAGCTGCTGGTGGCTAAGAAGATGGTAGGAAAGTAATTAAAACTTTCTAGAATGTAGGATTTTTGGAGTTTATATTCTCTGGTTAGGCG